>NC_139833.1:2558443-2750943 GCF_963691815.1 Echiichthys vipera
CAACACATAAAGGTGCTCTCTTTCTTTGACCACCAGTAGTGCTTGGGAGCAATGTTTTGATGAGTGCGTCCCCATTTTGTTTGTGCTGTGGGCGCACGCACGAGCCTGCGGGACAGAAAACACATTCTCGACACTTTTTCAATGATCAATAGGTGGCAGTGATGCGCGGAGAAAAGTATCTGTGCGCCAAAATGCATGACTGCGAACTTAAAACTGCAAACGTGGATATAAATAATTTTTTAATCGTCTTAAAAAAATATTTCTGTGGGAGGAAATGCATTCGACAGGCCTCGAGGACACACACGTCGCTTTGAATGTAAACAGAAAGAATCAACAGGACTCCTTTTTAAATATTGAATCTGTCAGAAGCGTCTTAAAAATGACTCAAGTTCACAAACTCCGACCTTCGACCTTTGCAGATCTGGGCTGCATCTGGCGGTGGAACCCACAACCCCCCCACTGACCTGGTGTGGAAGAACCAGAGCTCCTGGGGCACCGGCGACCTCCTCCAGACCTCCCTCGTCAACGCCAACGGAGAGGTCTGACTTCACCTGCAAATGTTCAAACTTGTCTCATGTTTCTGTTCCTTTTTAAAGTTGCAATAACTGAATTACTCTGTCACTTTGTTCCATCAGGAAATGGCCATGAGGAAAGTTACTCGCACCCTGTTCCACGAAGATGACGATGACGACATGGTGAATACCTCCTCTGCTCAGGCAGCAGCATCTCCCAGTAGAGCGGCAGTGTTAACTAACCCTGGTGTGTGTGTGTGTGTGTGTCTGCAGGGAGCTCACAGCACGAGCGGCGCAGACAACGAGTACAACCTGCGGAGCCGCACGGTGATCTGCGACTCCTGCGGGCAGACATCGGACCGCTCGGGCGGTTGCGGCAGCGGGGGTCTACCTGAAGCCCTCGTGGGACATTCCTTTTTCATGGGGACCAACGAGGCCCGGAAGGTACCGTACAGTTACTGTGTTACAACATGAACATGATATGATTGATGATGAATGGACGACTGTGGCTCAGGAGGTAAAGACGGTGGAAGATCGGCGGCTTGAGAGAAGAGAAAGGCGCTCTGAAAATACCAGAAAAGTCCATTTACCGTTTGTGAAATGACACCGATTACGTCTCAAAGTACAGATGGATGTGAAACTGTTGTGACGTCAGGCTTCAGCAGAGTCTTCAATCATGTCACAGTCTAATGCAGATAAGATTTTCCTTTATTAGGTAAAACGTCCTCATTACAGCAGCAAACATGGAAGAAGCATCACTTAGAAATAAGAAATTGTAGAAACATATAGAAAAATATGAACAATATCAACACAGGGAAGTATAAAATACAAGAATAACAGGAACAATAAATACAATATTTTAAATTTACACCAAGGTATTGATTGAAATTCACCCGAGCGAAGTGTTTCACACTGTCGAGTGAACGTTAGGGTGCAGTTATGGTCAGTTTTGGTGTCACATGTGTCAAACTGATCCAGTAAAGCTCCGCTGTGGCTGCAGGTTTTCAGTCCAACCAAGCCACAACACACCTGACTCGACTTACTCACTCACCTGAACTGCCTTCACACAGTTGATTTGTTGGACCAGGTGTGTTTATGATTGGTTGGACTGAAAACCTGCAGCCACAGCGGAGCTTTCCTGGATCACTCTGACACCCCTGTGTGGTCGACTGGGAGCAGTGCAGGTTGTTCAGTCGGACAGCTGCAGGACGAAGACTTTAAAGTTACAGGACACTTGATTCAGAATCATGTTTCATCCATGAAACACACGTGATGTGACTGAAAACATGAAAAAAAATGACTTTGCTGTGACTCTTCTCACTGACCTGTAGAGAACATGCAAATAAAAATCCACTAAGGACCTCAGAGACAACAACGGCACGCTGCGTAGCTCGCTACAGCAAAACACGAGCAACGTGGCACGTGCGGCGTCAAGGTAACAGAGGAATCTGACCGAGAGCGGCCTCCCAACAACCAATGAGAATAAAAAACCACACCAGAGCAGCTCTCTCAAGTTCAACCCAACGAGAGAGCGAATGAAAATGGGATTAGACAAGTTTATACTCGCACACATAAAACGATTCAACAGTCCTAAAAGTACAAATCAAGCTCTGCATGTGTGTGTGTGTGTGTGTGTGTGTGTGTGTGTGTGTGTGTGTGTGTGTGTGTGTGTGTGTGTGTGTGTGTGTGTGTGTGTGTGTGTGTGTGTGTGTGTGTGTGTGTGTGTGTGTGTGTGTGTGTGTGTGTGTGTGTGTGTGTGTGTGTGTGTGTGTGTGTGTGTGTGTGTGTGTGTGTGTGTGTGTGTGTGTGTGTGTGTGATGTATTTGTGAAGCTGTAACATGGGAACAACTCTCAAAACTCCAACAATAGAGCCGCTCATGATAACACACAATAACACACAGGTGTTTCAGATGTTTCAGTCGCTACCCTGAGATGTTAAAAATCCACTCATGACCGCAGAGACAACAACAGCACGCTGCGTAGGTCGCTCCAGCAAAACACAAGCAACGTGGCACGTGCGCTGTCAAGGTAACAGAGGGATCTCACAGCTATAAACTGCATAATTCACACACAATAACACACAGGTGTTCCAGATGTTTCAGCCGCTACCGTGAGATGTTTGCTCTCTCGGTTGATGTGCGTCATTCTTGCGGTGACCCTCAACCCTTCATCCTCCGCGTTAGATTGCCTAGGATCTTGCAGGGTCACATGCAGGACTGCAGTGAGAGTATTTCCCTCCTTTCCTACTGGAACTTTTTCAAATCTGAAGATTTCTTCACTAAAACAAGTCCTGATCAGTGAATTAGATCCACACTGAATCAAACACAGACGTCTTTTCCACTCAACAACTCACTCCACCAGTTTTCCTTCCTTTCCCAGGGTCCAAGAGAACCGAGACTTGTCGGAGGAGCGAGCGAGTGTTTGACGATATTCACGTCGTTGAACTTCATTATTTCCGTGCACCACGACTCAAAATGTCCAATCATTCTCAACATGTTTAGAACATAAAGATGAGGCATAAACAGACGCTCTGAGTTAACAGCTGTTTTCTCTGTCGTGCACATTTTAACGCACAACTGTCGCTTCCTCCTCCAGGGCCGCGCCAAGCCGGAGAACTGCTCCGTCATGTAAACAACCAGACAGCACCTCACCTGAGCCCACCGCCTCCTGCAGCCCATAAGGAAGATTTCATACCATCATGTTCTGCTGTTGGGTTGTTGTTGTTGTTGTTATTATTGTTTTTTTTTACATGATCTTTGTTTTCTATTCAGATTAATCTGCAGGTTTTGAAGCGCTTCAGGGTTTTTTTGGGGGAAAAGGGGCTTTTGAGTTATTCAAGTTATGTTATTGCATGTGTGCTGTGCTAACGCTCGTCCTGCGCTTCTTGCAAACTATCTGTCTGTCGCTCTCTCTCACACACACACGCACACACACACACACACACACACACACACACACACGCGCACACACAGACGCACACAGAGCTCCATTTGACCAGCGCTTGAGCTTCGATCCATTTGACCAGTGCTTGTGCTCTCTCTCTCTCTCACACACACACACACACACACACACACACACACACACACACACACACACACACACACACACACACACACACACACACACACACACACGCGCACACACAGAGCTCCATTTGACCAGTGCGTGTGCTCTCTCACACACACACGCACACACACACACACACGCACAGACGCACACAGAGCTCCATTTGACCAGTGCTTGTGCTCTCTCTCACACACACACACACACACACACACACACACACACACACACACACACACACACACACACACACACAGAGCTCCATTTGACCAGTGCTTGTGCTCTCTCTCACACACACACACACACACACACACACACACACACACACACACACACACACACACACACAGAGCTCCATTTGACCAGTGCTTGTGCTCTCTCTCACACACACACACACACACACACACACACACACACACACACACACACACACACACACACACAGAGCTCCATTTGACCAGTGCTTGTGCTCTCTCACACACACACACACACACACACACACACACACACACACACACAGAGCTCCATTTGACCAGTGCTTGTGCTCTCTCACACACACACACACACACACACACACACACACACACACACACACACACACACACACACACACACACACACACACACACACACACACACACACACACACAGAGCTCCATTTGACCAGTGCTCGCGCTTCGATCCGAGCCGGGGTTTCACCTTTAATGGCGCCGCTGTCACCACTCCCCCCCCCCCGCACAGCCGGTGAACCCCGTCAGGGATCCGTCTCCGCAGCCGTACGGACAACAGGAGAGTTACTCCCGCGGGCTTTGTTAATCATGTTCACGTCCCGTCGAATCGACCTTTATTTAAGGCGATGTTTACATTTTTTTCAGAACCGCACTGTGCCATTTTACGGTGCTCCAGAGAAACCGTATAAATGTCGCTTGTGTTTGATAAAGGACGTCGGGGAAAGCGTCCAAAGAAAGCCAAAGTCCAATAAGCTCAGGGTGTTCGGCAGGTGTGTGTGTGTTTTTCCAGCCTCAGCCTCAGACACACACACGTCCCAGTGCATCTTCTGTGTGCGTTCAGATCATACAGTTGAGCTGCTATGATGCACACAGATGAAAATAATTATTTAAGATGAATTTATATATTTCTGCGATTCGGTCCCAGAGAGATGTTTTTGGTTTGTCTCTTGAACGTGTAAAAAAAATATGGAATTATTGTTTACTGCATACGTTGAATGTTATACTTGTGTAACTCATGTTGCCTTATTAAGTAAAGCCAAAGATGTTTTGTGATGATGACGATAGGAAAAAGTAGGATTTGTTTTCTACCTGGGGGAGAATCAGGAACACGTACGGGTCTTTGCATACAGTGAGTATTCGTAGGGTTTCTCCCGCTTATTCAACATAATGAGGATTATTGTGATAGAGAGCTGCTGCAACGGCAGTTTGGAGACACGTTACCGAGCCTTTTAACCTCTCACAGGCCGATGACGTCACTGGGACCCTTTGTGTTCAAGTGTCAACGGCCGTCGTTGGTGGGAAGTTGGTTTGGACCTGGTTAGTGCTGGTCCAGTCCCAGCCTGGGCCTGGTCCTGGTCCACTTGTTGGTGGAAGTAGGTTCGGACTTGGTTAGTGCTGGTCCAGTCCCAGCCTGGTCCTGGTCCTGGTCCAGTTGTTGGTGGAAGTAGGTTCGGACTTGGTTAGTGCTGGTCCAGTCCCAGCCTGGTCCTGGTCCTGGTCCTGGTCCAGTTGTTGGTGGAAGTAGGTCTGGACTTGGTTAGTGCTGGTCCAGTCCCAGCCTGGGCCTGGTCATGGTCCAGTTGTTGGTGGAAGTAGGTCTGGACTTGATTAGTGCTGGTCCAGTCCCAGCCTGGTCCTGGTCCTGGTCCAGTTGTTGGTGGAAGTAGGTCTGGACTTGGTTAGTGCTGGTCCAGTCCCAGCCTGGTCCTGGTCCTGGTCCAGTTGTTGGTGGAAGTAGGTTTGGACTTGGTTAGTGCTGGTCCAGTCCCAGCCTGGTCCTGGTCCTGGTCCAGTTGTTGGTGGAAGTAGGTCTGGACTTGGTTAGTGCTGGTCCAGTCCCAGCCTGGTCCTGGTCCTGGTCCAGTTGTTGGTGGAAGTAGGTCTGGACTTGGTTAGTGCTGGTCCAGTCCCAGCCTGGTCCTGATCCTGGTCCTGGTCCTGGTCCAGTTGTTGGTGGAAGCAGGTCTGGACTTCGTTACAGCTTTTGTTTGAGCAGAAACACAAAAGTGCCTTCAGAGGACGTAAAACAACGCTCACCGTTCTTCGAGCGCGTGCCTCGTATCGCAGCCTCGTGACCCTCAGCCGTCTGATTCTGCGTTGCTCCTAAAAACTGGTCATAAGGGCTTATTTCCTCTTTTCCTCTTAAGCTTTTACTGGCTTTGCAAATCCCCCCCCCCCTCCCCCTGGGCATGATTTTGGGACGGGAACAGGATTGTGGGGTTTCTATACTACAGCTTCACGCGCTGCTTTTATCCAGGACCTCGCCAAATAAGCACAGCAGGTAGATTTGTACTGTAGTCCGGCAGCTTAAGTCGTTTATACCCCAGTGAAAAAGCTTATCAAGGCATTTGCGGAAAGTACTTGATAGCTGTTTTGTTTTTGTGTGTGTGTGTGTGTGTTGTACTTCTTAGATGGTCTTTGTGCCACATGAGATTATGTTTCCTTTGCCTTGAGCAGACGTCTAATCATGACACTATGATCCCAAAAGTGCCTTAAAGGGTCCGTGACAATCGTTGGAGAAACGGCCGAGATACCAGGTTTATAATTGAGGAAGTGTTCATCTGGTGCATGTAACTGTTGAGACGTGATGACTGTGTGTACTAGTGAAATATATGCAACTGTTCACTGAGTCTTCCCACTCACAGTGCAGATCATCTAAAGGGTGTGGTCAGGACTGTCGGACAGATCGTCACTGTCTTGTTTCAGTGTTTTCTGCACAGACAGACGCTCTTTAACATTTATATGTTGGTTTAATTTAAACGAGAACAAAGGAACTAACAGAAATCACAGATGTATTTTTATGTGACAGAGAGTCTAAAGCAGGGGTGTCAAACTCCAACTTAAAAAAAATATATATGAACTGCAGATGTGCATGTGTTCCTTCTCTCCAGATGTGAAACGTTGAACCTTTCCAGTGCAGCTCCTTGTTCTTGTCGTGGTGTTTCTCATGTTTGATTCTTTGGTTACAGCCACGGTGACAAACAGCTCTTTACCTTCACACACAGATCATCTGCTGAAAGCTCCTGTCCTCCATCTTTCTTTGGGTCGTTTTTGTGGTGTTTTGCGTGTGTTTTTAGTCGTTTTGTCATGTTTTTGTGGTGTTTTGTGTCTGTTTTTAGTCGTTTTTTCATGTTTTTGTGGTGTTTTGCGTGTGTTTTTAGTCGTTCTGTCATGTTTTTGTGTTGTTTTGTGTCCGTTTTTAGTCATTTTGTTGTCTTTTTGTGGTGTTTTCATCTGTTTTTAGTAGTTTTGTGATGTTTTGCGTCTGTTTTTAGGCGTTTTGTCACGTTTTTGTGGTGTTTCGTGTCTGTTTATAGTACTTTTGTCATGTTTTTGTGGTGTTTGTGTCAATTTTTAGTAATTTTTTCACATTTTGAGGTGTTTTGCGTCTGTTTTTAGTCGTTTCTTCACTTTTTTGTTGTGTTTTGCGTCTGTTTTTAGTCGTTTCTTCACTTTTTTGTGGTGTTTTCATCTTTCTTTACTAAAAAAGAAAAAAAAAGACAGATAGTCTGCCTCCCAGCGCTGCTGAAAGCTCCTGTCCTCCATCTTTCTTTGGGTCGTTTTTGGGGAGGGGTGGATTAAGTGTGTCTGCAGAGACTGGTAGCAAAAGTAGAAAAGTAGAAGTGTATGTGCTTTACACTCGTGGGCCAGCTCTCACAGAACCTTAATATGATCTTGTTGGCCAAATATAACTACACCGTGGACCAGATTTGGCCCACGGGCCTGAGTTTGACACCCCTGGTCTAGAGAGACCTCTGTGAAGCCCTGAACCCTCCCCGTTAAAGTCTCGAGGGTTTAAAATGTCGCTGAAAGGGATTTTGTGTCTCCAGCTTTGATGCCAAAGTTGTTCTTAGCTTGAAGTAGGATGTGTGTCGAAGATACCAATGCTGTTAAAAGCCATTCAGTCCATATAATGAATGTTTCTTTGTGTTTGTTTTTGCTTTTCTAAAATAATCCTGAGTAAAATGATTCTCTCTCCCACTGACTCGTCGTTATTTCTGTGACGTCAAAAAACAAAAACCACGGGTGAAAAGTGCAGCCATTTTTATTTACATTATATACACATGTTGCCATGGTTACATTCAAAAATATATGTCCATATGTAAAAAACAAAGAAGCTCAATGTACATTCTTTATGGTAAACAGGGTTTCTATCATCTAACTGAACAATTACACTCATTTGATACAAAACGCAGCATTTTAACACGTATTTAGAGGCGATGCGAGACTCTGGTTTACACACAACTATTTAAAACTACTTAAGTCAGAGTTGCTCTTTAAAGGGAGGCTTTCTTTGCTGGTATTTTTGGGTGAACCGGCCCTTTAAATACCACACAAGCACAGAAGCTGCAGCGGGACCCTGCACTGACATTCATAATGCTGCTTTGTTGTGTTGATGGTTTATTTTTTAACATAAAAAATGTTTGTGTTTATGAGCTTTTGGTGTCTTTAAGCGCAGAAAGTGTGTAATCTTTGTGCACTAACCCTTTAAAACATCATACAAAATAGGGCTGTTCTACGTTACCGTGCTAACAATATGTTCATTTCTATATTTACAAAGATGTCGTCTGACAGCAGCGATGAGTGAGACGCATGTGTTTCATCGTTGCTGGAGAAAAGGAGTGATATGAATTATTAAACGCGGTTCCTCTTGGCGACAGATGTTTGGAGCAACTCGACTTCTCCAGATTCCTAAAAAGCAGAATATCAACAATAATGTGTCTCGGAGCAAAGACTGGCAGTTATTCGCTGTATAAAAGGACGTCGTATGTGTCTGAGAACATCTTTAAAACGCTCCTGTGACCTTTTGTCTCTTTCCTTTTTTGAGTTTGACGACATTGGGACGAGTTCATCCAAAGCCGCCTTCCAAAGAAACATCAATGCGTTCATTAGTCGTTTTTTAAAGAAGACAAGATTAAGGGGCCCTTTGAACGTGCACACCAGCCGATCAGTAGCAAGCAAAACCTCAATTACAGCTTGTTAACATGAGTTCATAATCATAAACTTTCCCAAGTTCCTGCTTTTAACCATAAATCCTGGTGAGTTTTCCCCATGAGGAGCTGAAGCCCCGCTGGCGTCTCCACAGTCCAGCCCTCCTCCTCACCGCAGCCTGCTGGCTCCCCAGCCTGGATCACAAGTCTGTCATGGTGAAGCGAGTGCCACTTTAGTCCACAGAGGGGCGGTGTTGAGTTGACAGGGGAGGGGAGTGGGACGGACACTAGACACTAGGCGCTGGTCTGCAGCTCTGCAGCTCTGATTGGCAGAGAAGAGTGAAAACGTGTCCTCTTTTGGCAAAATGATCCCCAAAGTGAGGAGGGAGGAGGCGTGCTGTGCTGCTGCGACTGTCACTGAGGTGTTCTCCGGGGGGAGGGGGGGCGGCGGACAGGAGGCAGGTCGTAGTGTCCCGGGATGTGGCTGTTGACGGGGAGGTCGTAGTGGCTCTGGGGGTCCTCGTGTGGAGCGTGGCCGAGGGAACTCTGACGCTCTGGAGGGGGAGGAGATGGACACATGAGTGATATCAATTGTATTCATGTAGTCCCATATCACAAATCCCAAACCTGTGAAGGTGGATGATGCGTCAGGAAGTGTAATAGATGACAGAAGAGACAACAAACACCTTTAGAGCCAAATAATCCACCTCTTATTCCACTACAACACTAATAATCCCATATCTGCTGATCACCTTTTAGGTTTTTGGGACCTTGAGTCGTCTGAAAGCTTCAGCGACTGCACTTTGACTATTCTCCGTGCTGTTGCTTTAAATAGACCCCCCCCCCCCCCCTCTTTGCTCTGGTGGGTTTGATGCTGCAGGGCGGCGCAGAGCACTTGTTGAAAGACGTTTTTTCATGCCTCTAATCCGCTCCTGACCCAGACTCGACCGGTCGCTCTCGAGATTTAGTTATAGTCGTGTAAATGGTGAAATCTCTCCAACTAAGGGTTTAGTTTAATAGGATTTTTACTAATTTAATTGTTTTATAAAGTCAAAGTGGTACAGAGTGTGGACGCTGACGCCAAAATCAACACACGGTTTTAACCTTTGTCCTCAAACAAACAACTTTTATAAACGTGTAATAAAAAAAGAGTGATACGAGACGAATGAAGGGACGCGACACCCTGATCAAATCATACAAATGAATGAATTAATGGATTTTTGAAGCAGGAATTACTTGCAAGACATTTGTAATAATAAAAAATGTGAATAAAAACACACACAGATCACAGCAGGGTGTTTTATGAACCATATGTTAAACCATCTCATCTCATCTTCAGCCTCTTATCCGGGGTCGGGTCTCGGGGGCAGCAGCTTTAGCAGGGGACCCCAAACTTCCCTTTCCCGGGCCACATTAACCAGCTCTAACTGGGGGATCCTGAGGCGTTCCCAGGCCAGTGTGGAGATCTAATCTCTCCACCTGGTACTGGGTCTTCCCCGAGGCCTCCTCCCAGCTGGACGTGCCTGGAACACCTCCCTAGGGAGGCGCCCAGGGTTCATCCTTACCAGATGATCCTGAACCACCTCAACTGGCTCCTTTCAACACAAAAGAGCAGCGGCTCTACTCCGAGTTCCTCACGGATGCTGAACTTCTCCCCCTCTCTCTAAGGGAGACTCCAGACCCCCTCCTGAGGAAACACATTTCACACGCTTGTACCCGCGACCTGGTTCTTTGGGTCCTGACCCAGCTTTCATGACCACAGGTGAGGGTAGGAACCAGGACTGAGCGGTAGATCCAGAGCTTTGTCTTCCTCAGCTCTCTTTTCGTACCCGTGACCTCATTCTTTGGGTCATGAACGTTCAACCATAAACCATATAAAACATGTTAAATGGGGGAAGATGAAGTAAATAGTGTGTGAAAAGTCTTATCACAATCTTAAAGTCTTCATATGGAAAAAGGAAACGAAACGCTCGATGATCCCAAGAACCCCGTTTCTAACTTCAGAATCACTGATTTTAAGTTCAGAGTTTATGAAACGACGCAGGCAGAGCTGACCTGATACAAACGTTCCTCTCCCGTCATAAATCACGGTCTCCTGCCTCCAACAGATGGAGCGTAAATGACAGATATTGATGCAGGGAGGGCTGCTTTATCTCACTTTTCCTCACCCGGTATCGCTCCAGACTACCAGGATCCAAACAGGTGCTATTGTGCGTCACCTCAGGAAAAGAACCATTGAGATCCCGAGCCCACATTTCCATTAATCTAAGGATTGGATTCTCCTAACCCACGACAACACGTGTTTCCCATCGTCGTTTATTAGTCTGACTCCATGTTGATGGATCAGTGGCGTCTACAGTAAAATGCAGGACTAATAAAAAGAGCATCCTCTCTGCTGCTTCTCCTCTTCCCTGTAAACAGTTGTGCATTCATCAGCCTCTGCCTTCAGGACGCCCGTCCTCCCCATCTGTCAGAGCTCTCCTCCTCTTCTAATGTTTGACTGATCGGGACTCTGAGAGAAGCTTAATGAGCTTTTTACGAAGACGTGAACAGCTCTCTCGGATGGGTCGAGGACTGTCTGTGTGCACCGTCTCTGATTCTGATTAAAAGACGATGA
Source organism: Echiichthys vipera (assembly GCF_963691815.1). Taxonomy (NCBI): domain Eukaryota; kingdom Metazoa; phylum Chordata; class Actinopteri; order Perciformes; family Trachinidae; genus Echiichthys; species Echiichthys vipera. The sequence continues at coordinate 2,569,797 of NC_139833.1, forward strand.
AAGGATGATGGATTCTTACACGTTCTGCAGAGGAATTGATCAGTCGGTCCATTGACAGATTCAGTGACTATGTAGATACTTGTTAAAGTCATTTTTTAATTAAAAACGGAGGATTTCATCTCATCTCATCTCATCTTCAGCCTCTTATCCGGGGTCGGGTCTCGAGGGCAGCAGCTTTAGCAGGGGACCCCAAACTTCCCTTTCCCGGGCCACATTAACCAGCTCTAACTGGGGGATCCTGAGGCGTTCCCAGGCCAGTGTGGAGATCTAATCTCTCCACCTGGTCCTGGGTCTTCCCCGAGGCCTCCTCCCAGCTGGACGTGCTTGGAACACCTCCCTAGGGAGGCGCCCAGGGTTCATCCTTACCAGATGATCCTGAACCACCTCAACTGGCTCCTTTCAACACAAAGGAGCAGCGGCTCTACTCCGAGTTCCTCACGGATGCTGAACTTCTCCCCCTCTCTCTAAGGGAGACTCCAGCCCCCCTCCTGAGGAAACACATTTCACACGCTTGGACCTGGTTCTTTGGGTCCCGACCCAGCTTTCATGACCACAGGTGAGGGTAGGAACCAGGACTGAGGGTAGATCCAGAGCTTTGTCTTCCTCAGCTCTCTTTTCATCACAACGGTGCGGTAGAGCGACTGCAGCACCGCCCCCGCTGCTCTGATTCTCCGGCCAAACTCACGCTCCATCGTCCCCTCACTCATGAACAAGATCCAGAGGTACTTCAACTCCTTCACTTGGGGTCAGGACTCATTCCCTACCTGGTATAAAGCAATCCAGCGGTTTCCTGCTGAGAGCCACGACCTCAGATTCAGAGGTGCTGATCCTCATCCCGGCCGTTTCACACTCTTTATTTCATGCACTAGTTATTTGGATACCCTGTGGTCACAGACTGTTGGTGTTCTGACTTTAAAAAAACAAATAATTGATTGAGACAATAATCAGCAGATAAATCGACACTAGAATCGTTCCCCGTTCGCCTCCGACGACCAGCCAAGTTGCAGTTTACGTCCAAAGCGTCCGGACTCACACAATACATTTAGTGAAGATGTGTTAAGTGGAACTTTGATGCTTCACACACATCTTTACATCTATACAATCAGCACAGTTTCAAGATCTAGCGTCACTGATTCAGTGTCCGAACAAATGTCTCCCCTTCTGTTGCTGAGTCACGACACAATATGATGTCACAGTGAAGTTGACCTTTGACCTTTGTCAGTATAAAATGCCATCACTTCATGTCATTAGACACTTGTGTGAAATGTCATGATCAGCATAGGGTTTCATGAACATAATGCCTCTGGGCACGGTTATTGCCGGCACAGACGCGTAAAAAAAGGTCATTGTAACTTTCTTATGGTGCTATTCTTTAAGTTACAGTGTTAAATCTCTTGTGACGATATGTTTACTTATGCCTTCTTCCACTTCCTGTCATCTCCTTTAAATGACTCCCCATTATGATTGAATATCCTTTTCCCTTCAGTCTTTATGAAAGTGAAGAGCTCCCTGTCTCCTGCGTGTGATTGGCTCACGGGAACAAGTGCTATTCTCAGATGGGTCACTCGGTTTCATTGATGCTTATTTGCAGCTCTGCGTGTTTGCGTGGGGCTCTCCTCCGTCTTGCTTGGCTGTTTCATTGCCTTGCGTTGCTCACATGGCTCCGTGTACTGCATGCAGATACTGTTGATGTGTTACTGTACTAATCCTCAAAGCAATTCCAGCCAAAAGCAACTGGACTTGGTTCTTTGTCAGGAAGACGTTTCACCTCTCATCCAAGAGGCTTCATCAGTTCATGTACACATCTGACCAGGACCAGGACCAGGACCAGGACCAGGACCAGGACCAGGCTGGGACTGGACCAGGACCAGGACCAGGCTGGGACTGGACCAGGACTAGGACCAGGCTGGGACTGGACCAAGACTAGGACCAGGCTGGGACTGGTCGTCGATGAGAGGTGAAACGTCTTCCTGACAAATAACCAAGTCCAGTTGCTTTTGACTGAAATTGCTTTGAGGAGAACGACGACCTGGACACATGAGAACATTCACAGGCTTACTGTAACTTACTGCACGGATGTTTTACTGTTTACTGTTGCTCTGGTCTCAGAACACGAGGACTACAGTTCAAAATGAGCACTGGCACATTTACCGTAATACTGATTCATGTGTGTTTTCCTTGAACACGGTGAAAATGTGACTCTTCTCAACTACTCTCCTGTAATAATGATGACGTAGGTCTCATTTACAAGTCACGTTGGTTAAAAGGAACAGTATAAATATGAACTGTTATGTGAAGAAGCAAAGGTCTAAAGTGCCGCTCACCTCTGCGTAAGGTGGCCGTGCTGAACGGTGGCGGGCTGATCTCGGTGTACGCTCGCTCTCTGGGCACGGCTGACTTCATCTCCATGTAGCTGCACTCTGGGGGGCAGAAGGGCAGGCCCGGCAGGTCTTTGATGGTGGCGTAAGGATTCTCGCTGTTCAGAGAGCTGCTGCTCACCGCCACCGCGTCCTTCAGCTCTGTCGGCACACGGGGAAGTGAAGAGAGGGGCGTCAGAACACGCGGAGTCAGACACATCAGCAGGATCAACATCAGTCCGTGCACTTAACCGTGAGGGCGTGCAACAAAACCGCTAAGCATCTTATTCTGAAACACTTTGTTGCGCTATTGCACCATTGTTTTAAGTAGCATCCTCTCGCTGATGGAGGTTTGGAAGAATAGAAGCGGGGAAAGGGTGAAAACAGGGTGATAAACTACCTTTGTTGTAATACTTTCCGAGGCTGGCGCTGTAACTGTAGCTCCGATCGATTCCAAAAGCTCCTGGAAACAATAAAAACAAAGTCAAATCCTGGCGTCTTCGTTTTCATTTATGGCAAACTAATCAAAAGCAGGTCATCCGCAAAACCAGTCGCAGGTGAGTGAACGCTGGCAACGCAGCTCCAGCTTTTTATGAAGTCCTTATTGTTTTTATAGCCTCGCATCAAATGCTCATTGTTGGGAATGTGACGCTCGATAAACGTTTCTGTATAAAAGAGAACTTTGAGGTTTCCTCCGCGGCTGTTACCGCGAGTCTCTGCTCTGCACGGACACTCCTGCGATTCTGTTACACCTACTTTTTATCAATACAGGTATTTCTCACACTCATATTTTCTTCATAAACACGAACAAATGTCCCCCTGAAAGATTTCCCACTGACTCCCTGAGTAAGGAAACACTTGTAGGTGTGTTAGCAGAAGGTTATATCCGCAGCAAATTGCAGGTTTTACTGATTATGTTTATGCAGCTGTGGTCAGGATGTCAGGAAACCAACTCCTTATTTTTATTAGCTCGTAAACGTTAATCCGCTCGTTTCATTGGTCTCTACAGCTGCAGGTCTATTTGCATAAGTCTCCTCTCAGTGGACAGAGTGGAGAGTCGCCCCGACCGACCTGAGTCCTTGCGGGGCTCGTGGTGTTTCCAGTCTGCGGGTAGAGTGGCGTTGCTCTCGACCCCGAACAGGCCGCGTCTCTCCCGGTCCATGTTCTTCACGCTGCAGAACAGCTGGTTATTGGTGTTCTGTTTGACAGACAGAGAAACAAACCAATCAGACATCAGGAACGCAGAGGAAATGAACCTTTTTCTGCTTTTTCTGTGAGTTAAAATGTGCTTTTGACGTAAGAAGTTAAGATCAGAACATGGTTTGTGATTCTTATCGTTACCTTACATACTTCTCCCCGTCACAGCGGTAAGACTCACCTTGATGGTGCGGTCGTGGTTGTTGGGCAGGTGTGGCAGCGGCGGCCTGTTCTGGCTCAGTGTGTGGTAGCTGGGGTTGGAGTAGTAGTGGTGGTAACTGTGAGGAACGTCTGCAGACCAAAACAAACACATGGCGTCACGTCGGCTGCAGTTAAACGACCTCATGGTCAATAAAACGCACCTCTGTGGAACACTAATTACAAAAACAACAGTGAGATACGACCACAGCCACATAATGAACAAAAACAACCATAAAAACATCAAAATATGATGTTTTTTATTTTTAAAATAATGATAAATATCCTCTGTTGCCTAAATGTCACTGCATGCCATTTGAAATCATTCCACTTTATCATATTTGACTCTTTTGCAGGCGTAACAATCCTCGTGTTGTCATTTATCAGTGCTACCTGCGTCACTTTCAAATGAATAACTCATTAAAAAGCCCAAAGCTAAAGGAGATTTATAGGAATTGGGATCCAACGTTTGAGGAGCATTAATAATACCACAAGACGCGTCAGTGTCTCGCTTGTTCTGACGTCTTATTTGGAATTGATGTATGAAATAACTTCAGTTATTGCCGATTGTTAAATGCCAGACATCACCCTCAGATCTGTTGCACTCATTGTTACAAATATGCAGATCTATCTTTCTATCGAGTGCAAACGCAAACTACTTTTTCCTCTCGTCTCTCGCAAGGGTAGTTTAGAAAAAGACCAAAACCGTCAGGAAGAATCATGAAGTCACTGGTGCCACACTGGTAGCTTTTGTATTTGGTGTTTGTATTTTTATAGTTAGTAACCGGCAGCTACGATGGCAGCTGTGATGGCAGCTACGATGGCAGCTACGATGGCAGCTACGATGGCAGCTACGATGGCAGCTACGATGGCAGCTGTGATGGCAGTTGTGATGGCAGCTACGATGGCACTTATGATGGCAGCTACGATGGCAGCCATGATGGCAGCTATGATGGCAGTTATGATGGCAGCTACGATGGCAGCTATGATGGCAGCTACAATGGCAGCTATGATGGCAGCTACGATGGCAGCTACGATGGCAGCTATGATGGCAGCTACGATGGCAGCCATGATGGCAGCTATGATGGCAGTTATGATGGCAGCTACGATGGCAGCTACGACGGCAGCTGTGATGGCAGCTATAATGGCAGTGTGCTGCCCTGGAGTTGTCAGGTTGCTTTGCTGGCGTTTGCACATCAGACACTGATCGGCTTTTGAATCTGTGACGTACCACCTGAGCTTGCCCGGGGGACATTTGAACCTCAGATCTGAGAAGTGCACAGACTGCTCCCCCTTTAGTAGAGGAGTGCAAACGCCTCTCTAGTGACAAACTATTGTCACAGTTCAGTCTTTAAGCCCTCAGTAGCTTTCCATTATCCTGCCTCATCCAGCCACACCCACCTCATCAGTTCACTCTACTCACCTGTGCACACAGCTGCCTCTCATCACATGCAATCAGCCCAGCATATAACCACCAGCTCCACACTCACTCCTTTGCCAGATTGTTCTATGCCATGCAAGACTTCTGCCTGTCTTCCCCGGTACCGACCTCGCCTGTCCCTGAGTCCCTGCTTCGTCTGCATCCTGGTAAATGGACCCAGCCTTCTGTCCCTGACCAAGAGTTTAGCTTCTCCTCTCCTGAGTCCTGTTTGCCATTTTCCAAACTGTTGGCCTGTCTGCCTGAGTCTGAGTAAACCGTTGAACTTTACCACTGTTTCTGAGTCCTGAGTCTGAACTATGCACACAAACAAGTCAGTATAGTCAAGGTCAGATATTTTAGGAGACGTAAGTTAAGCAAATAAGTACTTCTTCCACTCCGCTATGCAGTGTGTGACATCTGCATACCTGGAACGGCGTATTCAGAGTTGACAGTGCGGCTGGTGGAGAAAGACACGGTGGGCGTGTTGTTCTGTTTGTCCTTCTGCCGGCGGCGGTAGAGCAGCAGCAACGCCAGCAGCAAAACCACCAGGATGACGAGAACGACGATGCCGCTGATGGCTCCCCATGACTCCCTCTCACCGGGAGGAAGAGGCACCATGACGCTCCCCGACTGCTCGGACGAGTCTGTCAAACAAGTGGGTGGAAAGAGAGAGTACAGCAGCGTTTATGAACTCTCCACCTTAGAGATCAAACAAGGACGTGCATTACATAAAAGTCTGTATAATATGTATTCAGGGGGGAACCTGTTTGCCTCTTTACCTTGTTTACAGTCCTCTCCCTCACTTTCACACGCACAGTCTCCAGTGTACGGGTCACACATGAGGTTGGTTGGACAGGAGCAGGTCTGAGTGCAGAACGGACCAAAACGACCGGGACCACAGGCTGGAGGACACAAGGTACACGACACCGCTGTGCATTAGATACAAGCAGAGATCATACTGCTCCACTTGTGTGGTCGTATTTCACCATACTTGTTTCTTAGTGTTATTTATTTCATCTGTCTGAATGAATTTAAGTTCTGTAGAAATATTGGGCTGTAGAGCAACGATGAGCTGATCGAGTCTTTAGTAGATCCACAAAAAATTAATCCACAGCAATCTGATCAATCATTTCATTGTTTGAGTTATTTTCGTTTGACAAAGAGGACGGATCTTTGGGGTTTGGACTGTTGGTCGAATAACAAGCAATATGTGGGAAATGACGCTTTCTTCACTGTCTCCTCACAGCAAGAAGGTCCGGGGTTCAAATCCCGGCTGGGGTCCTTCTGTGTGGAGTTTGCATGTTGTCCCCGTGTCTGCGTGGGTTTTCTCCGGGTTCTCCGGTTTCCTCCCACAGTCCAAAGACGTGCAGGTGTTGGGTTCATTGATGACTCTAAATCACCCGTAGGTGTGAATGGTTGTCTGTCTCTGTTCGTCTCTATGTGTCCTGTGATAGACTGGCGTCCTGTCCAGGGTGGACCCCGCCTCACGCCCGATGTCAGCTGGGATCGGCTCCAGCACCCCCCGCGACCCCGACCCCGGGATAAGCGGTTGAAGATGAATGATGATGAATTAATCATTAGTATCGACCCTATTAGACTAAACATATTATAAGCAAAACAATAACACTTAACAGAGCATGAATGACAACTGTAAACATGTATATTGTGGTGCCAACAGTTGTTCTTGCACCCATAATACCAGTAAATGAATACTTGAGGTGCCTCTTGGATGTGAGTGAAGCAGCATCCCCTCTTTTCCTCTCTCAGCAGTCACATTTCATGTCTCTGGGACATTTCCTCCAGAAAATGCACCTCTCTAGTTGCTACATGATGTTGCACTCACGTATGGAGCAGTCGGTAGCGGTCCAGCCGGGCAAGCATTCACAGTGACCGTCCCGGTGGTCGCAGGTGGAGTTGTTGGCACAGTTGACACACACTTCAGAGCACTGTTTGCCGTAGTAGCCAGCTGGACACACTGTAAAACACACGACGTGATGTGTCAAATTACCTGCACTAGATTATATTGAGATTGATTGCAGGAGATGTCTGTAACCTCTGTGCCGTATGTTAAATTAGTTTGGATGATTACTGATGTTAATGCCAACCTTGATCGCAGTCGGGTCCAGTGTGTCCAGGGGGACAGTCACACTCCCCCGTTACATGGTGACAGCGGTACGACTGGCCACAGGACGGGCATGACATGCTGCATTGCTCCCCGTACACACCAGCTCTGCATTCTGGGAGACGAGTGGACAGAGAGTAAGCCAAGGCAGATGTTATCGGTCCGGTACGCATCTGGTTTGAGTGCGATATGAGACTCACTGTTCTGACAGGTGACTCCCCAGTAACCTGGGCGACACACACACGCTCCAGTTTCCCTCAAACATGTGTCACTGTTGGGGCAATGCTTGAAACAGGTCTGGTTACAGTGGCGCCCCCACAGGCCCTCTGAGCACGGCTCACTGCAGCGAGAACCTGGAGGAAGGAAAGGGCGAGTGAGTGAGGGAGAAGGTGCAGGCCCACTCCATCACTGTGTTACAGCAGGTTTTTCCTATCCAAGGGAAACTGGCAACGCTACACTGGAGATAAACTCCGTCCAAGTAAAAGTCCTGCGCTCATAAATTCACCTCTTTCAGCAGAAGTTAGAAAATACAACCGTAGAACTAGATTCAGCAATCGAATGGGAAAATATGAATCAATGTGAAGAATGGTTTCTTTCAGAGGTGAAAGCATTGATGCAACAATTTGTAAGTGCATATTTCACTCCACTACCAAACACTGTGTATGCAAAGTACAGCGTGCCGTAGGTTTGATTTCCTTCCACTCACAAACACACTGCTTTCCACTCATTTTTAGATCTGTATGAAAATCCACTCGCAGAGACTTGAACTGGGTTTAGTTGACTTGTAATCAGAGTTGAGTTGCTAGCAAAGAGACTTTCCTGGAGTGTTTTCACGGCATTTCACTTTAAACTACGAGTTCTGTATAAAATCTGATGTAGTGTTATAAAGTAAAATATCACCAAGTGTGTAGAGTAGTTAAACAATAAAGTAGTAAACGGTAAAATGATCCTTATACATCAAAGCATCAGTAATAATCGTAATCCAAGATTTAATTATAGTGGAACACTCCAGAGTACTTTTAACACTTTAGCTGTTTTTTTTAAATGGACTTGAACTTATAAAGCGCCTTTCTAGTCTTCTGATGACTCAAGGCGCTTTCACAGTGTTTGTCACATTCACTCGTTCACACAGACATTCACACTGATGTCAGTGGACATCTACAGACCATCTAATCTGACCATTCACACCACATTCACACACCCATGCGCAGCACAGGGAGCAATTCAGGGTTCAGTGTCTTGCCCAAGGACACTTCGACATGTGGACAGGGGGAGGTGGGGATCGAACTGCCAATCCCTCGAATGGAGGACGATCCACTCTTCCACTGAGCCACAGTCGCCCATGCTAACATAACTAAGATTCTGTTTGCAGGACATTTATTTGTAACGGAGCATTTTTACACTGCAGTATTATTACTTTTACTTAAAGGACGTGAATACTTCCTACAAACACCACATGTAATAATATTAATATGGAAAATAAAGAAACTGTAGGATTGCGGATCTTATACAGCTTTTAAAATGAAAACTAACAGCTGCAGCCTTTGGTAAAGTATACAGTATATAGACTGTCTCTCTTTGATTCGGATTGTTATCTTCTGTGTTCTTCATCTGTGTGTCTTTTCTCTCTTTCTCTCTCCTTTTCTTCCTCCCCAACCGGTCAAGACAGATGGCCGTCCTCCAAAGAGCTGGGTCTGTCTGACGTTCCTGCCTGTTATAGGGAAGGTTTTCGTTGCCACTGTACTCTACAGAGGAATTGTTGGGTCTATGTAAATCATAAATAAGTCATTGAGTGTGGTCTTTACCTACTCTGTAAAGTGTCCTGAGATAACTTTTGTTATGATTTGACACTATAAATAAAATTGAATTGAATTGAATTGAATTGAATCTTACTTCAGAGTGTTTTAAACCCTGTGTCTCACTTAGTTCTGTTGGACCACACTTATCTGTGGCACCAAAGCCAAGCTGGCAGCGACACCAAGACGACGTCATCACTTACCCCACCAGCCTGGCAGACAGTGGCACTCTCCGCTGGTCGCTTGGCAGCTGTCGGCGTGAACACAATCACACCTCTTCAGGCAGCCTGGCCCGAACGTGCCCATCTGCACATGTGAGCAAATGCCAAACGGGCAAAGAACTGTCAGGGGAATCTCTTGGACGTTCGGCCAGCTCAGTCAGAGTCAGGCAAAACACTACACTGGCAACGTGTCGCTGTGTAGACAGCCTGGTGGGTTGGCACGGCAGAGACATGAAGGGGCACGCGTCCAAAACCCAGATTAAAGCGTCCAATATGGAGAGGTACGGGATGAAAAGCTGGACAGCGTTTCTACAGACGGTCCAATCAGAACCAACATGTTCTGTACGATTACCACCCTTATGATTTGTGTATTTCTCTTATCAAAGATAGCACTTCGTTTGTCCGCTCAGCACGACAAAGAATAAATATATAGTGCAATTTGTCTTATCTTCTACGCTTAGTGTTGTTTTACAAAGTGGCATGTGTTTCCACGGAGCGCTGTGGCCTGAGTCCAGGACTAAAGGAGTGGAGGGTGCACAGATCGGTCCATTTAAACACTGTATCCTGTATTTTCACCTCCACTTATCATTCATTTTGTTTTATTCTATTTCAGCGTGCACGGACATCGAGCATCCTCGACACAAACATGTCTTTCTGTGTTAAACCTGAGGAAGGCAGCTTATTTTATGGTCTTTTATCACATTTTTATTCAGTTCTGAGACACTCCTGCACCTACTCTTTAGAAAATGGAGATGTGACGGGAGACTTTGGCCAATCACAGCTCAGTTCAGAGAGAGGGAGCGTTCCTATTGGCTCAGGACTGAGAGGGGAGAGGGAGCGCTGCAGGAGGAGGTCTCACTCTACCTCAAATTATGGCTTTTTGCCTTTTACCTACTTCAGCTTTAATAAAGTTGTAATCTATTTAACCTACCTTTTTATCGACCGTTCGCTCATTTGTGAATGGACCGTCTTTACAATGTGAAGTCTTAGTCAGCAGGTTTCATGAAATCAAAGATTATTGTCGGGTTGTTAGTGGTTTTCAGAGATCGCTGACTACAGGTTAGAGTTTACCCACCTTGGTATCATCTACTCCCTGTGCAGAGTGATGTGTGTAGCACAGTTGGTAGGTTTAAAGTGATTGCTGCATAAAAACATGTCACAAAAAGACACTTTTCTTCTAGTTTGAGATCTGGCGGCCACTTCTAAAACAAAATAGGTCAAACTATAAAGCCTTATGTTCAGGTATTTACCGAGCACGCCTGGTCACAGCGCGCCCCCTGCCAGCCGGCTGTGCAGGCGCAGGATCCATCTGCGGGGTCACATTTTGCCCCGTTGGCGCAGTGGCAGGTGGCGTTGCATCCTGGGCCCCAGGTTCCCTCAGAGCAGGGGGTGGAACAGTCCGGCCCACGCCAGCCTGCGGACACACAAAGCACCGCCAGCCATGTTTGACAGAAAGTTATTTCACCAGTTTTGCTCCAGTCATGCATTCATCTGTCTGTCAACAGGTCGAGCAAAAATAAGCCTCTCAGTGTGAACATGTTTACCCTCTTTGCAGAAACAAGTCCCGTCGTTTGGCGAGCAGTCGACGAAGTTTTCACACGAGCACTCCAGTGAGCAGTTCTTGCCGTAGGTGCCACTTTTACACAAACTCTCACAGTGAACCCCCTGCAATAACAAAAACAGTCATTAACCTGGAGGGAGAACAAAATAAAAACGATTCAAACCTTTTATTTATCATTCGCCCACCGATTTCTAACTAAATCATGTGAAACTCCACCACTCACCATGTACCCGGGGGCGCACTGGCATTGTCCGGTGGCACTATCACACACCCCTCCGTTCACACACAGACACGGCTCCAGGCAGCCGTGACCGTAGAAACCGTGAGCGCAGGTCTCGTTGCAGAACAGTCCTGCCCACCCTGGCTGGCACGTGCATTCGCCTTTCATTGGGTGGCAGCTGCTCAATGAAAACAGAGGTAAATATGATGAAACTGCCACAGAAATATAAAGAAACAGTGAGAAAGCGCTGACTGCCAAAGAACAACAAACCCCACTCCCCCCAAAAAACACTGTGTACTGCAGGTGTACTTTGTAGAGGTAGAAATCACAAATCGCTTTGGGTGATTCAAGTCATTTCTACCACATTTTTATTTTATTGAGCGTCATTTTTGAGCGTCAGAGCTGTTTGGAAATCAGAAAAACTCTTATTGGTTGAAAAAAACTCTCATTTAGCTGAGCTTATTAGCAAACACGCATACCGACACAGGTGTCTCCGATTACTCTGACTGATTAGGTGATTGACTGCCCCACTTGTGAGGGAGTCTGCACACACACACACACACACACACACACAGTCCTCAGACGAGGTGTCATTTTTACACTAAGGAGGTTGTGTCTTTGGTTCGGTTTGTTGGTCTGTTTGTGTCTGACAGCAGGATTACAGGCTGATTTTGATGAAACTTGAAGGGTGAAGCATCTGAGTCTTGGGGCAGACGCGCACACTTTCATTTATATTGTGCGATGGGGCGTGGCCTTGGCAGAGGCCTGCACACCCCGGGTGCCTGTCTAGTGGGGTCAAATTTAGTCTCACATTGCCACAAGTTCAAACTCTGGTGTAGGTCGTAAAAACGCTCTGGGTTGTTTCTTTAAACCAATCACCGTCGTCCTTGGTGCCCTTTATAAATCCACGCCCATCAGGTCAGCCAGACTCGGTCAAATGAAATTCCCGTGTGGATCTAATGTGATGTGTAGGGTGAAGGTGCGGAGCCACTCAGGGGAAACAGGTAAGAGTTAGGAAAGGAGCTAGCTGCAGTATTTTAAAGCCCAACTGACTCCAGTCTAACATTACAGCTAACGATTAGCTTACCTTTGCTCTGTTCAAACTACCTATTAGGCAGTCTAGTAAGCTAGCCTGGTTGCCTTCAGTATCATGAAAAAATGACATTAAATTACAGTCGTTGCTTATTTTGACCACAGTTCTTTCTTTCCCAGTTACCCAGTAGGCTAACTTTCATTAGCCCTGTCCAGAAGGAGCAGAACAACCCCAAAGCCCTGGTTGTTTAACAGACACGGGCGGCAGCATCGAGCGTGAGTGCTGAGGACTCGAAAACGTGCTTGGACAAGCCTCAAGAAGGTAAGCTTCATGCGTTATTGGACGTATTTTACAGTATGCTTCACATTTACGAGACAAAAGTCTTGATGACAGAGTGAGTTTCTAAAATGTTTCAAGTAAACGTTTCCATCTTCGATACTAAAGCAGCACTAATCTGTAACGCTGATGAACAACCAGGACTAGCTTCTCTGAGGGGCGGATGAGCTCAAGTCCACTAGTGGCTAGCTAACTTTAGCGCTGCTCACTGAGGTTTTCCTCAACCAGAATTGGGTTATTTCAGAGTAGCACTGCCTCAAAGCTTCTTCCCCTTCTTCTGACAACATCCGCTCACCTGAGTGTGTGCTTGTCCTGGCAGAGACACGTGCGTTCACAGTGCATGCCGTATTTGCCAGGTGCACACATCCTGTCCCTGCAGTGTGGACCACTGAAGCCTGGCTCGCACAAGCAGCCCCCGTCGATGTTGTAGCAGCGCGCACCGTTAGCACAGTCGCACACACCTTTACAGTCTTGACCGTAAGTGCCTGCAGCGCACTCCTCGTTGCACCTGAGGGAAGTTACACAGAATGTTACAGAGAAACACAGAAGAGCCGGACACAATGGAAATCAATGCACAAGTCTGTTGTTGATTCGCATGTAGACCACAAACTAGACTTCCATGTTGTGTTGAGGTTAGCGGAACGTTAACCGAGGCTGTGTTTGTCTGTTAATAGTTAGAATGAATTGTATTTGACATGAAAGCTGCAGTGATCGACAGTTCAGTGACTAGAAAACATGCAATCTGACATCGGCTAACTGCACACAGCATGCTCATATTAACCCCACCATCTGGGCTGTGACGCTTTAATACTATTCACTTAGAGTTTGACTTTGTTTTGTGTTTTGGTTCTTTAACTTGCACTGGAGAAATAAGCTTCAGAAGCAGCCACATAAAAACAACACTCTCGCACGTACACACCTGTTACCAGTGAAACCTTTAGCACACTGGCACTGTCCAGTCTCGGGGTCGCATTTGCCCCGGTTGTGGCAGACGCACTCGTCAGCACAGTTCTGTCCGAACCTTCCCTGTGAACATCGCTCCGTGCAAACTGCACCCTGCAGCACAACGAGGAGAGAAAAACCAATGAGGCGGAGAAATGGCGAGTAAACGCAGATGCATCATTGCAGAAAACTGCACCAACAAAGCAATTTTAAAACAATAGACGCAGTTGCTCAGAAAATTGGTTAGTTTTCTCCCTTATGGGGTCACAGTCACTTATCTCATGCACGTCTTCCAGAGACAAAGAAAACCTCCTTAAGCATTTTTTCACATTAGTGGAAAACCTTCCCTCTGCCTGTCTCCAGAGATGACAAGTTGCCTTCAACATGTCTTAAGAAATATAGTCGGACTGTTTGTCCAAGGTTCGGAGCCAGCTGGAATACAACACACGAGACTAATCCAAGATCTGGCAACCCCCCACGGATAACATGAAGGTTAGTGTCAGTGCAGGCTTTAACTGGAAAACATACCGTCCATCCAGGTGGGCAATCGCAGATCCCTTTGCCTTTACAGATGCCACCATTCTGGCAGGGGCATCGCGCCTGGCATTTCCTGGGACACGCCTTCTCACAGCTGGTGGGGAGAGGATGGAGTCGAGGCTTAATAACAGTTTAATGGACCACTTTAGTCAAAAACGCTCCATATGTCCCGGGACATTCCTGAGGACTCGCGTAAATGTTTTGTTCTACAGTAATGAGGAACAAAATAGTGGTTGCATTTACCCAAGTACTGTTCTTCAGCACAGTTTAAGATACTCTGCTTATAGTATTTCCTTTCTCTTCTACTCCACTACAATTTAAAACTTCCTTTTAACTGATAACGTTAGTCACTGGCTACAGCAGATTCATTCATTCATCTTCAACCGCTTATCCTGGGGTCGGGGTCGATCCCAGCTGACATCGGGCGTGAGGCGGGGTCCACCCTGGACAGGACGCCAGTCTATCCCAGGACACATAGAGACGAACAGAGACAGACAACCATTCACACCTACGGGTGATTTAGAGTCATCAATGAACCGAACACCTGCACGTCTTTGGACTGTGGGAGGAAACCGGAGAACCCGGAGAAAACCCACGCAGACACGGGGACAACATGCAAACTCCACACAGAAAGGCGACCCTGAAAACCTTCTCGCTGTGAGGCGACAACGCTAACCACTACACCACCGTACAGCCTACATAGCAGATGCAGGTCGATAATCCAAAATATGATTGATGACTCTAAATCACCCGTAGGTGTGAATGGTTGTCTGTCTCTGTTCGTCTCTATGTGTCCTGTGATAGACTGGCGTCCTGTCCAGGGTGGACCCTGCCTCATGCCCGATGTCAGCTGGGATCGGCTTCTGCCCCCCCACGACCCCGACAGGGACAAGCGGTTAAATATGAATGAATGAATGATTGATTAATACATGATGATGTTCTATTATAAAGATCAGACTTTATTGATCCATGGGGGGAATTTAAAGCAACATAAAGTCAAATTTCTTCCACCTTTACCTGCTGCAACATTAAAGGGATACACATATTAATGCATCCATAATACTACAATATTCTTAAATGGGCCATTCTGCAGATTTCCATTGTACTTTGGGTTCTTTTAGTATATTTGATGCCACTTTGAATGCATGCCTTTTACTCTTAAAGGAGAGGAAGGTAGGAGTTCTTCTTCTTGGCTCAAAGATGTGGAAATCTTGCATCAATAGTGCAGTTGTGAAAAGACATAATGACCTTGATAGAGAGAATTTAGCAGTTCATACAGCCATATTATTATATTCTCCTAAATTACCCTGAAGAAAACCCTCCTGAAGAGAGCAATAAAAAATAACAGTAGCTCTCTGATCCCTGGGAAAAGCTGGCGTTTCAGCAGCTTTGTGGGACTCATCAGCGAGGCTGGAACGTGTCTTCGACCAATCACATCACTTGGCTGAAACTACCTGTGCGACTGAATGTTGGGATGTATTTTCTTACGCACCCTTGAGGTGAAATAACACAGCCTTCAAATATGCGCATTACATCTCGGAGCGTTCTCCCATAATCAGTGTTGCCAAGCCCTCGTTCTTATTTAGCTCAGAGTGGTGTGTGTTGTGTGTTCATGTTGGCAGAATCACAGTTTCCACTCATATTTAGTGGGGAAGAGTTCTCATTGCTCGCTCATCCTCAGGGGCATCTAAAAAAAAGGGCGTAACAGATGACTCATGGAGTACAGCGTCGTTCACAGGGTCGTTTTTTTCCACTTTAGGATGAAGTTGTGGACTTTTATAGGAACTGACATATCTGTGTCTGACGGCTCTCTTAGGATAATGAAGTCAGGAGTGATGTGTGAGTGTCTCCTAAATGAAACGATGAACTGCACAAACGCTGAAAATGGCTCATTCCAAAAAAGGAAATCGTCAATTTTTCCGATACGGACTGACGATTTCCTTGATCATCCAAAAACATGCTCGTGTTGGGTTCATTGATGACTCTGAAATTGCACTTAGGCCTGTCCGTCTCTGTTCGTCTCCCTGTGTCCTGTGATAGACTGGCGTCGATGAACGATACGGACTGACGATTTCCTTGAGCCGATATTTGGAGCCGATACAACTTCTGCCCCCGTCTATTTACATGATAAAAATGACCCAATGCTGATGATAAATGTTACGCAACTCAATTTTAAAAAAAAGGAACATTTATTGAACTTAGTGGTTAGCACTATCGCCTCACAGCGAGAAGGTTCCTGGTTCGAATCCCGGCTGGGGTCCTTCTGTGTGGAGTTTGCATGTTGTCCCCGTGTCAGCGTGGGTTATCTCCGGGTTCTCCGGTTTCCTCCCACAGTCCAAAGACGTGCAGGTGTTCGGTTCATTGATGACTCTAAATCACCCGTAGGTGTGAATGGTTGTCTGTCTCTGTTCGTCTCTATGTGTCCTGTGATAGACTGGCGTCCTGTCCAGGGTGGACCCCGCCTCACGCCCGATGTCAGCTGGGATCGGCTCCAGCCCCCCGCGACCCCGACAGGGGACAAGAGGATGAAGATGAATGAAAAAAAGACGCAACTCCGAACTTCCTGTGGACGTCTGTCTGTAATGCCGGGAAAAAAAGCAAAACGCAGCAGCCCGCATCGGCCGATACCGAGACACGTCAAAAACACAAATATCGGCCGCTATGTTTCGGTCTATCACTAAAACAGACCGCTGTCAACGCCTCCTTTCTCTGATTTTCAAATAAGGTCGTCTGCTCCAGTCGTCTGCAAATCGTCAGTTTTTAGGAGCATGACTCCAGAATGGCAACGTCGGTTCGGTTCAGACCTGCAGTAAATATCTCACCAACCATTTAATGGATTGCCGTGACATGTTTGTGCAGACGTTCATGGTCCCCAGAGGATGATTCCTGCTGATGAGCCCATAATTTCCCACCAGCAACCCCAGGATGTTTTTACTTTTTCTGTTTTTTAACCAAAACTCTCGACTATTTGAGGGATTACCGTAAAATTTGGTTCAGACATTTATGTTCCTCTCTGGACGAATTGTAAGAACTTCAGTAATTCCTTGACTTTTATTCTAGCGTCAGAGTTTTAATGGTTTATGACCTGATACTGCTGCCTCTGCCACGGACAGGTGCAGACTGCAGCGTATCATACGTTCTGCAGAAAAGGTGATTGGCTGCAACCTCCCTTCTCTCCCAGAGCTCTTCCAGGACCCTGAGGAGAGCAGGGAAGATAGCTGCTGATCCCTCCCACCCTGGACACTACCTGTTTGAACCCCTCCCCTCTGGCCCTGGAGGCTGCGGCCCATCAGGACCCAAACCTCCCGCCACAAGAACAGTTTCATCCCCTCTGCCATCAGGCTCTGGAATTCTGTTAAAGACACTTAACGGTCATTCGTTATATTAACGACATCTGAAACTCATACGTTATATTAACGTACCCAAATCACAGGTGTTATATTAACACCCCCCCCCCCCCCCTTTCACTGGACACTTTAACTTGCACACCACCACCTGCACTGGTCATACGAACACACTCACTTATATTTCATGTATATAATTCAATGCCATATGTTTAGTTTGCTTGTGTTTGTGTGACGTGTTACGGCGTGATGACGTATGGACAGAAAGAAGCATTCTCCGAGGCCCAGGTAGTGTGAGTACAAACGGGCCTGGAGGGGGGGACAAGGACCCTAAAGCACGGGGCACGGGACGGAGGCACAGTGGGAGTGCACCCTCAGATTGACTCAAATTGTTCTTTCAGGGACTAATAAAGTATTTTGACCTTGATAGCAAACAATCTGCGTGTAATTTCAGAAATGTTGAAACTGGAACCCTTCCAAAATGTTACATGTTTGTGATCATCTCCTAATATGCAAGCTTATATAATATTTATTAGTTCTGTGCACTTACAAAGTCCCTGTGAATCCGTCCCGACACAAACACTCTCCGGTTACTTTGTCACAGGATCCTCCGGTGCCACACTTGCACCGCTGCAGACAGCCCTTCCCAAAGGTGCCTGCTGGACAGGACTCCTCACAGTAGCGTCCTATGAACCCTGGGAGACACTGGCACGTCCCCTTGACTGGATCGCAGAGAGCGCCGTTCTCACACTTGCACGGCTGACTGCAGCCGGGTCCCCAGCGTTTGTCGTCGCAGGCTGAAAGGTAAAAGGGAAAAGGGAGGTATTAAAACGCACCATTCATGTAGAACTGTCGTGAATTTTGACGTTAGACTTTTGGTTTAAAGGAATTGCTTTAAACCAAAGTGGTGTGATGCGGAGGTGGAGTGTTTACTGCAGATTTGGTCGATGAAAAGATTCAAAAACAGTCGACAAGACGCACAAAAACTCTGAGGTCTACGGAAAGATCTGGAAACAAAGCCACGCATCGCCATGACGTCATCAATGCGTGTGACGTGTTACGGCGTGATGACGTATAGGCAGCAAGAAGCATTCACCGAGGCCCAGGTAGTGTGAGTACAAACGGGCCTGGAGGGGGGGACAAGGACCCTAAAGCATGGTTGAGATTTTGTTTAATCTCAACCTCCAAACTTGAGATATTTCACTATTCTGATAAAAACAAGAGTAATCTCCCGGGGGAAAATGGATGAAAATCAAACACTACCACCTTAACATGGGGCATAAGTCCTCCTTAAAGTCCTCACTTAAAACCGTATTCACCCAGATTGTTTCCCCTCAGTACTGTCATGACTCTGCGCTGCACATTCTCACTTACATTGCACCACATTTTCCAACGATTTGAACCCGTCAGCTTCCAGTAATACGCTTCCTACTCTAAACATTAAGTCAAAGCTACTCCGCAGTTCTGGGAATAAGACAAATAAGATTACTCATGGTTACAGGAACTTGCATACGGTGCACGCGCGACTATTTTGTGTCACTTTTGCTTTTCCTCAGTCAGTTTTCCTCCGAAGCTCTGTGGTGTCCACGGTTATATATATATATATGATGTCACGGAAAAACAAACAAACAGAAACAAATCTGATTAAGTTCAACAACACAGAGATGAAGAGCAGAAGAGAAAGGAGAGGAAGAATGCTCGGGGGGTGACGTGAAGCACCGACTCTACCACACATTACTGCCGCTCTCCCTCATGCGTCTGCATCCAAATCGCCCCCCTTTAGCTCTGGAGTGTCATGTTACCCACCAAATCATTTCAAATTGGCAGGCAGATTTGCATGGTGCTCACAAGATGGACGAGTTTTAAACGGTTAGTTTTACAGAAGCCAGAGGGTCGGCTCCGGGGGGGCGGGGGGAGGGGGGGGGGGTTCGCACGAAGTGGACATTCACACAAGGTTTGGATTTCAATTTATGCTGAAGAGACCTCAGTCCACCGGGTCGCGTTATGAGAACCCAGATTGTTCACGGGTGCATTCTTCAAATTTCTCATCGATACCTCGGACTGTCTCCGACATCAGTGAGAGGATGTGGTATCCAGCGGCACTGACGTAACACATGGACGGGCGTCAACCATCGTCTCTCCAGCCAAAAACAATTCCAACGATTTCACGCTGACCTCCGGGACTCGTCTTTCCTCATGCACCCAGTACACATCCATCAAAGCCTGAGCTGCACGTCACATGCGTCCATGTTCTCAGTGCCTCTCCTCAGCGCGCACACATGCTCTACCTCACTTTTGAGAAAGTCCACGAACTGCTATGACAATAACTACTCAGAGGGTAGGGTAGAGCCAAATTTGGCCTGGTGCAAAGCGCTCTGCCATGGAGCGTAATGTTTATTTCACTAACGTGGAGCAGGACCCTTTCCCTCCTCTCTGTTTAAGTGAATCATACCTTCGCTTGTTTTCTGTGTGGGCATCTGAGAGGGGGGGGTTCTGCCAGAGTTGACTAATGAGAAACTCAGCTGGAGCAGCGATTATGTTTACACGGACATTCTCCAGGACAGAAGGGGAGGTTTACCGAAGACTCTGCAGGACTGTCGGCATGAGAACCGATCCTGCCAGACACACACACTAGATGAGTGAATGGGTTAAATTGAGCAGATTGGACGTGTGATTTTCATCCAAGCCCTCCACTGACGAAAACTACTCCCGTCTGTTTGTTTATCCGCGTGTAAACATACATCCTCAAGTGAAAGGCTTTCTCCGACCGTGTTGCTGAGTTTGTTTACCTTCATCGAACGCATTCACATTAGCTCGAGTGTGTCTGACTACGACTTAATCACTGCAACGACGATCAAACCCCAAATTTCCACATGTTTGACACACAAGTAGTTTTTGTGGCAGATGTTCCTTCTTAGCATTTGTGCAAAATAGCTCAGTTTTAATGCCATAGCATGTTTAATTATTTATCATAGTAACACAACAGTGTGACGACCACACGCTCACTGAACTACTGCGCTCAGGCAGGTCTCGATCTCAATGACGCGTCCTGGATAATAAAAACTTAAGGGAGACTTTTCCTGAGTTTCTGTCATATGGATCTTGTGCTAATGTCAGATGTTCATGCTCAAAATGACCAAAGTCTCAAATAACGAGGTAAATGGTATATGGGTGACCGGTCTAACCCCCCATGAGCAGAGCTTCTCAGGGTTTTGTTTTTTCCCCCCAGCCTTAGACGATGACCGATACGGACTGACGATTTTCTCGAGCCGATATTTGGAGCCGATACAACTTCTGCCCCCGACAGTTTACATGATAAAAATGACCCAATGCTGATGATAAATGTTACGCATCTCAATTTTTAAAAAAAGGAACATTTATTGAACTAAGTGGTTAGCACTGCCGCCTCACAGCGAGAAGGTTCGAGGTTCGCATCCCAGCTGGGGCCCTTCTGTGTGGAGTTTGCATGTTGTCCCCGTGTCTGCGTGGGTTTTCTCCGGGTTCTCCGGTTTCCTCCCACAGTCCAAAGACGTGCAGGTGTTCGGTTCATTGATGACTCTAAATCACCCGTAGGTGTGAATGGTTGTTTGTCTCTGTTCGTCTCTATGTGTCCTGTGATAGACTGGCGTCCTGTCCAGGGTGGACCCCGCCTCACGCCTGATGTCAGCTGGGATCTGCTCCAGCCCCCCGCGACCCCGACAGGGACAAGAGGCTGAAGATGAATGAAAAAAAGACGCAACTCGGAACTTCCTGTGGACGTCTGTTTGTAATGCCGGGAAAAAAACTATCGGCAAAACGCAGCAGCCCGCATCGGCCGATACCGAGACACGTAAAAAACACAAATATCGGCCGCTATGTTTCGGTCTATCACTAAAACAGACCGCTGTCAACGCCTCCTTTCTCTGATTTTCAAATAAGGTCGTCTGCTCCAGGAAGAGCAAGCCCACTTAGTGCAGCTATGCGCCAAAGGGAACATGCTGCTGTTCACTACATGTAGCTGCATGCTAACGGCGGACAAAGCTGTAATATGTGTTACTTGCGTCGTTACTCCCTAAATTGAGAGCACACTTGCTACAAGTCTAGTTATGTTGTTGGGTTTATAAAGCGTTATTTATGATTTCAGACGGTGGAAATTGCTGCTTTATTGCCCCGTAGTTTACTGTTTACTACATGCTACTATGCTAGCGGCAGCTGTAGTGGGAGGAACAACGGGGAGGAGACCAGGAAGTGTCCGACCAATCAGGACAGACTGGGCTCATCGGGAGGGAGGGGGACTGAATACAGACGCTGCAGCAATGAGCAGTATGAGAAAAATAGTGTTTTTTTAAACGTTAAAGCTTGTAAATGTTCTAGTTGAAACATAAATTACACATATGAACCTGAAGAAGAAGCTAATAACAGGTCCCCTTTGACTTAATTTCTGTGCATTGAGAGATGTCCATGTATCCATACGTGTGATCTTTAACAGTGATGGGAACCAGCATCTGTATCGACTGCGTTTCACGTAAACCCACTGACTGACACACACTTCAGAACTGGCATCTCTTGACTGTCTGTTATTAGGAATGCGCACCGATGTGGTGGGAAAATTCTTGCTTTTCCCCGGAGAGTTATCCAAGCGCTGGTTTGGCTTTCGCTCGCGTACACTGTCCACATGATCTCCTAGACACACAAACAACCCTCGCTGCTTGTTTTTGATTTCCAGCTCTCTCTCACTCTCTCACTGCCGTCTCTATTCAAATCTGCTCCCAAACACGGCTTACGTAGAGCGTTAAATACTTTGACACGACATCTTGTAGGTCCCAGTGAGCCACATTCCTGCTCGTCTCTAACCTCCATCAGTGTCAATACCACCGTTTTTCCTCCTCTCCCACTCCTCTTCTCTTGTTGTCAGTGAAAACATGCAACTGATGCAGGTTTGAAGTACTCCTCTACATCTCAGAGACGAATATCGCACTTTTTACAGCTTTAGTTACTTTTTAGATTAATATTTTTCACGCACTTCGTGTCCTGTTAATTTGGGGAATTTGAACGTTTTGGATAAACTGAAGTACGAGTTGTTCCTTTTCTATTATTTTCTATTATTCTACTTCTTCATCATCTTCAACCGTTTATCCCTATCTGGGTCATGGGGGGGCTGGAGCCGATCCCAGCTAACACCGGGCGTGAGGCGGGGTCCACCCTGGACAGGACGCCAGTCTATCACAGGACACATAGAGACGAACAGAGACAGACAACCATTCACACCTACGGGTGATTTAGAGTCATCAATGAACCCAACACCTGCACGTCTTTGGACTGTGGGAGGAAACCGGAGAACCCGGAGAAAACCCACGCAGACACGGGGACAACATGCAAACTCCACACAGAAGGGCCCCAGCCGGGATTCGAACCTGGAACCTTCTCACCTCCGTGTTCTTCTACTTAATACAAAGTCTTTAAAAAGCCTCTTGCATCAGCTGGTAAACGCATCGCAAAACGTGCTTCTCCCGGGACGGCTAAGCTACAAAACAGGATGATCTTACTGAAGACACGTATGATGCATTGCTGCAGATTACACCCCCTGCCCCCCCCGACAGAGTGTACAAAAGAGTTCAAGTGAGTACAACCTTAAACACATACAGCAGTAAAATGCAGCATACGCTATTAATCCAGAAACTTCATATATAAGTAATAAAACACGGACATTTTACTGAGCAATGACATTTACTGTGATACTTCTTTACACACTGTGGCGTTAGTACATTTACTGAAGTCAAATATCTGAATACTGTGCGTCAAGTTCACTCCTCCCTCCTCTCTTCTATTCTCTATATTCATGGTCAAACAGTCCTGAGAGTGTTCAGCATGAAAACCTCAGTCCCCTCTCCTCTTTCCCATACTTAGATAGCTCAACACACAGGCATCCAGGAAGTGTCAGGGCCGGTTCTGCCAAAAAAGACTCCATTATAGGACGATACAGTGGGGCCGAGGAGGAGGAGGAGGAGGAGTGGAAGAAGAGAAGAGAGCAGAGTGAAAACACAGAAAGAACATTTAAGTGAGGGTTAGGGGAGGGAGGGGAGTGTAAGAAGAGACGGAGAGAACTGGACCATGCAAGAGAGAGAGAGAGAGAGAGAGTGGGGTAACATTTTCCATTTCCCCTTCACATCATCCCCCTGTCAAGACACCAACCACTACCCGTTCAAGCTAACTCCTTCTCTCTGCAGAGGAATAAGGGGGGGGGGGGAAGCGGAGGAGTTGAGCTGTGTACTATTGACCCAGCTGACTGCGTTGAAACGGGCTGAAGGCAGTGGAAAACCTTCAGCGAGGGGGACAGCAGCCCCCGCGAAATGTGGTTCTGGTTTCACACTCCGCGTTGTTTGGACGATCAGATTTAAGGAGATTTCAGAGAAGACAAAGCGGGTTAGACTCACCGCTCTGCGTTGGTGCCTTGAATAACCGTTATATAAGCGTTTCTGCTGACTTTAGCTCTGTAAGAGAAGTCACAACGGGGAGAAGGAGCAGGTTTCATGTCTGTCAGAACTCTTTTTTAATGGCTACTCTCAGTGTATCACACCGTTTTTAATCCTTTCAAGTTAAAGCACACCTGGACTTTAATTTGAAAAGCTGCACAGTTATTGTTCATTTTGAATTATAAGTGTTGGGGAGGTGGAGGTGCAGCTCCTCCTGGTCTACTAAACCGGTTCCTGGACTGAGACATTAATGACTCATTGCTGTTGATGCGGTAATGCTCCCTCGCTGTTTCCATTGGAAAGGCTCTCTGTGCGTGATGGAGTGGTGCGTATGTGAAGATCAGCCACTTGACTAATGGCCAGTTGTCATTTCCTGTTGTGCATGTCAAGTGTTTGTCAGTGCATCTGAAGAGAGGGAGGGGAAGTGACGGGAGGAGAAAAGCAAACGAGAGCGAGAGAGAGAGTGAGGAAATGTCTGTGAGTGATGGGAAAAGGCTGATTCATACCGCTGGAACAGTCGTCGCCTCGCCAGCCTCCCTCACACTGGCAGCGGTCTGGGGCGACGCAGCGACCGTGGACGCACTCCTTGGTGCAGCGAGCTGTTGATGAGAAACAAACTTTTTTAATAAACCCGGCTTTGTGGAGGGTGCAGTGGGTGACGTACAGCGAGGTGCGCAGTTATCTGACGCAGCATGGACGGTACAGATCAGACTGTATGGGGCAGAGGTTCCCAACTCGATCCCCCCACGACCCAAAACGATGAGACCCCCTTCATCCACAGCTCCCTTCATGTTCCAGATGTGTTTGTTTGAAGAGAGAAAGACAACAAATAACTTTAAACACTGAAAACTCCCTTTATCAACTTGGTATCTACCATTTTTTAAATATAATAATATTGGATTCATTCATTCATCTTCAGCCTCTTGTCCCTGTTTGGGTCGCTGGGGACTGGAGCAGATCCCAGCTGACATCGGGCGTGAGGCGGGTCCACCCTGGACAGGACGCCAGTCTATCACAGGACACATAGAGACGAACAGAGACAGACAACCATTCACACCTACGGGTGATTTAGAGTCATCAATGAACCGAACACCTGCACGTCTTTGGACTGTGGGAGGAAACCGGAGATCCCGGAGAAAACCCACGCAGACACGGGGACAACATGCAAACTCCACACAGAAGGGCCACAGCCGGGATTCAAACCTGGAACCAACCAGCTAATCGCCACACCACCGTGTCGCCCTACGGTAACACCTCTGTTCGTGTGTGCTTGTGTGTGCGGAAAATGCCTATTATCAAAGACCATGTACAATTTCAAGAGTGCACTATCTATCTATTCCGCTGAATTGCGTTCATCCGCTCTTAATTCATTCCACCCATCATAAACAGTGTGTGAGCTTCACAGCTGCACATCTGAAAAGCTCCGGTGTTCGATGCCGTCCGTTCTGTGGAGAAGCCTCCTCTTAGAAAGTCAGTGTGTGAGTTGTTTCCCTGCCAGCGTCACAAACATGCACTTATGACTGAAGACTAATTATTTCTCAAGACAAATCTTCATTTCAGTGTTTTCTACCCGTATGCCACTGGACCACATGATGTTTTATACATACACACACACACACACACACACACACACACACACACACACACACACACACACACAGTGTTTTTCTTTCAGTAAACAATAATTGAACTGATCATTTTCTCCTCCTTTAGTCGGAGGTGTGTGGACACTGGAGGCTGGTGATTTGGGGGATATAAGACAAAGCTAACATGTCATTAAATGGAGGAGGTAAGTGCAATTATATCAAATTATATGTATTTATAAAATAAAAAGAAAGCACTGTACAGAAAGCGGGTTAGGGACGAGTCATAGACGGCACCGTTGATTGCAGAGAATATTTCAATTATAAAACTTTAAACAGCAGCGGGCTCCGATCTTTGCTGTTCTGAAGTCTGTCAGTGAAATCAAAGGCTTTTGTGTTTGGCGACAAGAGAACACACACACACACACACACACACACACACACACACACACACACACACACACACACACACACACACACACACACACACACACACACACACACACACACTCACCCCAACAATTAGCACCCAAAAACGCATATTATCTCT
This sequence comes from Echiichthys vipera, assembly GCF_963691815.1. Taxonomy (NCBI): domain Eukaryota; kingdom Metazoa; phylum Chordata; class Actinopteri; order Perciformes; family Trachinidae; genus Echiichthys; species Echiichthys vipera. Next base: position 2,595,666 of record NC_139833.1, read on the forward strand.
GCTGACCTGAAAACATTGGTCTCCCAAATGTCAGTGTTAGAAGCACAAAGCGTAGAGAGCTTGTTATTGTCATCATGCACTTCTGAGATTAGGGGGTTTGTAAAGCTAAGGTAGAACTTTCTCTAACGCTGCGGTCACGTACGGTTTCACTTTATTTGTATACGTCACTGCTGACTCTTCACTGCTGCGTCGGTTTGCTATTTTCAAACAACAATGAACTGCACCCATGCGTTTACTGTGAAACACAACTACCTCATTGACAGTTGACCTCACGGCGCGGTGCTTAAAGTTAAGATTAGGATTGAAGTTACAGGTTGTTTTTTTTAGATTACTTCAATCATATAAAAAGCTGGTGGCAACTGTGTCCCAAATCCATACGTAGGAATGTTTTCCCCTCAGCTTTTCATTGATTTCTGGATCTACAAAACAAACTGAATCAACAAGATGACATGGGACGGACACAAAACACTTATTTTTCGGATTATAAGTCGCAGTTTTTGTCATAGTTTGGCCGCGGGGGTGCGACTTATACTCTGGAGCGACTTATGTGTGAAATTATTAACACATTACTGTAAAATATCAAATAATAGCCCGGGCTGTTATTTATCTCAGTCACGCAAGAGACTAGGCGTATATCAGCAATCGTCACACACACACGTCAACCAATCACAATCCAGCGGGGGCGGGTCATGGCAGAAGTGCGTTGTTAAAATAAAGATGCTAGCTGCTTCTTCCGTATCTGTGAAAATTGATATTTTCAACATTGGCTGGATCAACAAAGCACGGGCTTCAGTGACAACCGACACCATCCTGTCGGGATTCAGAAAGGCCGGAATAATTGGAACTGCAACTGATGATGACTCTGACGTAAGCGACGTACCGATAGAAGGTCTACGGAAAGATTTGTAAACAAAATGACACATTGCGAAGACGACATCAATGCGTGTGACGTGTTACGGCGCGTGAGGCAGCAAGAAGCATTCTCCGAGGCCCAGGTAGTGTGAGTACAAACGGGCCTGGAGGGGGGGACAAGGACCCTAAAGCACGGGGCGCGGGACGGAGGCACAGTGGGAGTGCGCTCTTATACTCCAGAGAGAGTTTTAATCCTAAAAATACGGTGACACAAAATTAAACAACACAATCCGTGCAAACTAAATACACATCTGCTTTAAAACACTTCAAATTTAAAAACAAACAACGGGTGAATTGAGTAACCTTTTATTAAAAGCCTGTAACCCTACTCCTCACAGTCGTCCTGATCTGACGTATGAAAACCCCTCATGGTTTGGACTTTAATTAGTTTAATAGGAGCCTTCCCCTTTGGCTACGTCACCTTCTTAGGGCTCTTGTTTCCACACCGATGATGCAACCTCTGTTGTTCTGCTCTGAGCTGTGCAGGCGATCGTCAGCAACAGATGGTGAAATAACAGCCGCTGAAATGAGGTGAAATCCTTGAACTGAATGATAATATGAAAATTATGAAGAGGCCTTTTTTTATGGTGTCAGCAACACACAGTTAGGTCTAGAGTTCCAGCTGGTGGAGCCAGTATCAGCACGAGACGCCTCGGAGGGACCAGAACCCATAATTGTGGTAATTCCAGTGTCATGTGCTCCTGCCGTTTGTTACGCACGCTGCATGGAAAAAAAGACCAAAAAGAAGTTTTGGTATTGCTCTGGAATAATACCAATAGTATTCATCCAACATCACATTACTCTGTTTATTCAGGCTCCTTTTTTGAGGTGCAACACAACGTTCCTGGATGCAAGCTCCACAGACAGGGATGGAGGGTAGAATTTCACCTTGTGCAAGAGCTGCAAGATTTACTAAAATGCACTGATGACACGGACCAGTCCCAGCCTGGTCCTGGTCCTGGTCCTGGTCCTGGTCCTGGTCCTGGTCCTGGTCAGATGTGTACACAAACTGATGAAGCCTCTTGGACGAGAGGTGAAACATCTTCCTAGACAAACAACCAAGTCCAGTTTCCTTTTTATAAATCCCCTTACTTAGAAAGTGGCGTGCGGCCTCTACTGTGCATAAGCCACCTTTAAAAACAAGGCCCCAGACCCCTCCTGCTATCCACATCTGCCCGCTTTCTACGGATTCTACTTTCCTATGCAGAATCTGTTTATACAGTAGAGATTAACCTCGTAATGTCCTTAATAATCTAAATGAGATGAACAAGCATTGTACTTACGGACACATTTGTCTCTGCTCTCGTAATAGCCCGGACAGCACTGGTACCTCTTGCGGTAGTCTGTCTTCACCGCCTGCCTGTAGGCCGTCTTGTAGGTAATCCTGAAAGAACAACACAGTCAAACAGGATGCTTTGACCTCTGACCTCCACTGACAGGAACAGGAAGTCAGCCAACAGGAAAACGAGCCATCGCACTGCCGCTACCTGTGGCGTATGCATCTGTAGGAGGTCCGAGGGTCGGAGCAGGGCTCCTCCGTCACGTGGTCGTAAGGATGCGAGTAGGACTCTTTCACTGAGGTGGTGAAGCTGAAAAAACAAAAACAAAGGTTATCCAGCTTTATTTGAAACAAAGCAGATTAACTCTTGAATGAGAACACGTCATTACATTACATTTTGACTCTTGGAGGGCGATTCCCATCAGTCTGTCCACCACTATGATCTGAAACATCCCACTGTAGCAACTGTTTGCCATAAAATCAGTGATGAATCAATAAAGTAGATCATCAGAAAATGGATCTGACTCTATTTTGATGACCTGTTAATTGTTACGGTCGTAATATGAAAGGGAACTGAATATATTTGGACTGATGGTCGAATGAAACTTGACTTGTGAGACATTATCGCAGGCATTTAAAGTATTTTCTGACCGTTCATACTGTACGTAAAATAGTGAAACGCCTAATTGAGAAATTGGCAGATTAATAAATCATGAAAATAATCCTTAGGGCGCACTCACACTGTGCCTCCGCACCGCGCCCCGTGCTTTAGGGTCCTTGTCCCCCCCTCCAGGCCCGTTTGTATTCACACTACCTGGGCCTCGTGCAAATGCTTCTTGCTGCCTATACGTCATCACGCCGTAACACGTCACACGCATTGATGACGTCATGGCGATGCGTGGCTTTGTTTCCAGATCTTTCCGTAGACCTCTGAGTTTTTGTGCGTCTTGTCGACTGTTTTTGAATCTTTTCATCGACCAAATCTGCAGTAAACACTCCACCTCCGCATCACACCAACGTGAACCTTTCGCCGCCATTGTTTTAAATGTCCGCGCATGGTCCCTCCTTCTTTTTTCTACGTCCCAACAGGCGCACAGGAAATGACCTCAGAACCGCCGTAGGCCTCATGCTCGTGCACGTGCGCACGCTCGTGCTCGTACATGTGCAAACGTGCTCTACAAAAGCCCACCTCTCTCAGACGGGCCGTGGACGGCCAGCTGTCCGCAGTTATGCGCGGAGCGGTTGCACTCACACTGGTCAAACGCACTAGACCTGTTTTGGCCCAGTGCGGAAGGACAGTGTGAGTGCGCCCTTAATTGCAGCCCAAGATCAATCCTCATGACCGTGGTGATCGTAGACTTTTAGTCTTTAAAAATATCACATCAAAAGTAGTTGTGCTTTTTCAATCCTCTTGTAATGTAATTATAATTATTATTATTTTGGATTAGCTCAGATGAAAGGTAAAACCCGATCAATGCAACACTTTCCTTGGACTTAAGTGATCTGAAAGCTACGGACTGATATAAAGAGGTACATGTCTCAGTTTCTGTGCTTCAAACCAATAACTGTGGAAAAGCGAGTTGAATTTAGTACTGAGGCAAAAGTGAAAGTTAGTTTCCTGCCTCTAAATAGCAACTACATAACACAATGATGCTGTTTTGGTCTGAATAAGAAGTTTACTTTGTCGTTTATGCGATAAATTAATGTTTTAACCAACCGCTGACCAATGAGAACCTGTTAAAACCATGAAGTCAACATTCAGCAAATTGCATGAGAATGTGTTTAAGTGTGCAACAGTGGCGTGTGTGTGTTTGTCCCAGTCGAACAGGCCTCACCTCTCCCACAGGCTGCACACATTGGGGTCTCTCGGGTTCAGAGAGTCGCTCAGACCAATCAGGGAGCTCAGAAGCAGCAGGACAGCGGAGCTCTGCAGAGTCGGCATGGTCCTGAGGGGAAAAGACCAGACATTTACACAAGGATGCAAAAGCCCAAACATTTCAGCGAGCGCGGCCTTCAGTGGGTCACAGTAAAATAAACATTTGTACAGTGAAAACAACAATCTGGCTCTGCAACAAACATACGTTTCAAGAGGTTTGAAATGGACATTTCTGAGCTTGTTTATTGGATTTCATTATATTGAGAATTATTAACAGTCAACATGTCTTAATATACAACTTTGAAAACCAAAAAACCAAACAAAAGTCATGTATTCTTGAAGTTTTTGTCAAACCTGAGCAATAACTCTGCAGCACTCTGAGGCAAATGCACTGTGGAAAATGTTGCACACACAGACGGGGGGAGGACTTCCACTCCTGCTCTCGACTCGAGGTTTACATGTATTGTTTTTGTTTTTCATTTACTTTAATTAACATTTCCCAGCGTGGCGGATAGAAAGACTCACTGAAGCTGGTTCTCAGCTACTCTAAATTGCGGTTAAGATTCGGCCTGCCTGTAAAAGAGTTCGTTAAACGCTCAGTAAAGGTGAGGCAAAGAGCCAGGCTTGAAGCGTAACGCTATCTGCTCCTCGCCAATTTCCACACGAGCTCAAGCGGGTGCATAAAACACAGGCATCAGGAGACAGCCTGACAGCAGACAGGATAGATGGGGTGGAGTGAGAGCGTAAGTAAGACAGAGAACGAGGGAGAGACGCGGATCAGAGTCGAGAAACGTGACTCCCAACTTCATCCTGACCCCTATCAATCAGCGCCGCAGTGAGGCCTCCACACTCCTCTGCTGTCCCCTCCACACTCCAGCAGCATCTGGATCTGATCAGTGCATCGGCCCAAGAGAGCGCCTCGGCACGGGGACCCTGTTGGGCTCTCAGGGAGCAAAAGGGAGGCACTTTTTTCCCCCTTACAAATGAACTGCAGTTCAGCAGGCCCGTGGTGTGAGGCCTCTGGTGAAAGCGCTGTGGGAATGTGACAGCATTTCTAGAAAACGGGACGCCGTGTTGACTTAGGATCACTCGGTTCTCCTCTGTTTTCACAACAAATCTCGTCTGACAGATTTAGTGTACCGAAGCTTCTCATGTCCTCTACTAAAGGCCTGAGGGAGACTTCAGATATGTAGGGACTCCGACATCGCAGCCACCAATCGAGACTATGGGCGCACTCACACTGTCCTTCCGCATCGGCTAAATCCTAGTGCGTTTGACCAGTTTGAGTGCAACCGCTCCGCGCATAACTGCGGCCAGCTGGCCGACCATGGCCCGTCTGAGAGAGGTGGGCTTTAGTAAAGCACGTTTGCACATGCACGAGCGTGCGCACGTGTACGAGCACGAGCAAGAAGCATTCTCCGAGGCCCAGGTAGTGTGAGTACAAACGGGCCTGGCGGGGGGGACAAGGACCCTAAAGCACGGGGCACGGGACAGAAGGACAGTGTGAGTGCGCACTAAGTCTCATCTACTGGGGACCAGGGCCAGGACTGAATGCTAATACAGCAAATAGTGTTTTTCAAGCTGTTTCTTCCACATTTAAAAGCCCATTTTAGCATTTTAAGCGATTTTTGGGGGATCAGGACGGATTCACCAACACAGATTGTGTCTTTTGTGAATTTTATGACCTTGTTCGCCCTTTTGTTGTTGCATGAAAATGTTTGTAAGTCAGTTGAGGTGACTAACCGGCAAGAGCTGGGGTAAGATTTTGGTAAAAGTTAAGAAAAATCCCTAAAAACAAAGATGTATGATGTCAGATATCTCTGTGCATCCTTTCACTGTCACACTACATTCTAGCCTGGTCTCCTTCATGTCGTCTACGTGTGCTGAAGAAACATTGTTCTCTCACTTTTCATGCACATATTTGCATTTTAAGTCACACCGCTCTGGAAATTTGGGGAAATTTCCCAAGACGGGGAAAGGATTTGCCTGTGGCTCGGTGAATAATGCATACCTCTAATAGTGCCAAGGTCAGCCATTCAATTCCCATCAGAGCCATTTCATGTATGTTTACAAAAACGTGTTATTTACGGTGCTTTGCAGGAAAAAAAACATGTCAGATATGGATTATTTGATGTATTTTTTTAGATGCAATCCCCCATAAACACCTCTGTAATCAATCAGAAGAGAGATTTACGTCTACGTTAATCCGCCCGGTGGCTGATTCTCACTGCTGGAGACTTTCAGCATAAATCAGTGTGAGTGCACGGATCTTCTGCTTCTGATAAACGGCCTCTTACTACTCTCCTACCCACCGCCAGGAGTTAATTCACTCGCTGGCACCAAAACGCAAACGCCTCAGAAATCTGGGCCACAAAAACAGAACTTTATGAGAGCAGGCATATGGCTTTTATTAAGAGGACTCGTCAACTTCACCAGCCACTTCATTGGACTGGGGGTAAATATTTTTCATTACCTTCTTTTTCATTTTAATTGTGCTTCATTAGAGAAAGGCTTCAAACCACACGGGAATTCTTAAACGCTGAGAAAGAGAGCTTAACGAGTGCAGACGGAGTTGTTTTGAAGTCGGGCTCAGACGCTGTTTGCGTTACCTACAGTGGGGGGGGGGGGGGGAGGGGGGGGCAGGTAGACGTCTGGAGCTCCAGGTGGTTGTATCATCATCTGGAAACTGGACTCTCCGAGGAGGCGACCGAGCTTTTAAGCCGAATAGAGGAAGGCAGGTCCTCTAAAAATTGAGTTTTACATGAATCTCCACCGCAACTGTGGACTGATTGATTCCTGCCCTTTCCTCCTTTTCACATAATAGCCCTTCTACTCCATGACATTCAGCCCTAAGCTATCATTATTCCCTTTGAGCCGTTTCCAAACTGCAGCTCTGAACTTTTTCACTTGGATCAGCTTGGCTACGCAGCAGAAAAGCACTATAGCACGATGTATCGCGTAACGGCTCTTTCCATTCAGTTGTGATGCGTTTACTGCCCCGTTACCCGCTAACCCATGCACACACACCTCCACAGTTCACATCCACCGGTCGGAGAGGTGGAGTCTGGACCGAGATCTGAGAGAAACCACAACAGTAGAAGTCGGTCCAGTATATTTCTGTCTTGTTTGTAATGACAGAAAACAGACAATCTCATCCAGTGCAAAGAAACTTTCATGTGGCTTTATAAACCAGTTTAAAACGAGCATATGTGCATGTGCGCTTACACACACACACACACACACACACACACACACACATAACCTTCACATACACACTCCAGCACCCACTGCACAGTTGGTAACGCTGTCAAGGACTGATCGTGTCATTTCATGTTCTGAAGACACCACACACACACACACACACAAACACGCACACACAGGCACGCACACACACACACACACACACACACACGCACACACACGCTAGCACATGCACGCACACGCACACACACACATCAAATGAGTCCCATACACTGAGACAAGTTCAGAGAGAAACTATTTTTAGTATTTGAGGACATTTTGCTAATTCACCGAGCTTCTTTTAACTGACTCATTCCATCAAAAACAGGGCCAAAACAGCATCCCACACACACACTCATGGTACCAACTGAGGAATGCTGTGAGCTTTTTAAGGGACTCGCAATGCTCTTAACAGAACCGCACAGGGTCTTCGGTGAAAACCAAGCCCAACTGAAAACAGATGCACTGGTTTTTATATTAATCTCGCTAGACACTCATACCCGTGTTATTACCATATTCTGCTTCAGTCGAGGACCCTTCAGGACGCACAAGCGCTGACAACTACATTAGATTTCATGCGAGAGATGAGTATTCCCATCGGACTGCATGTTCGCATTAGTAAAACAGTCAGGGCAGAGGCTACACCCATGTTGAAACAGGACCTGCCTCTCTAATGGGATTATCAATAGCATGAAGAAAAAACAACCTGTTTAAGGAATAGTTTGACATTTTGGGAAATAGGCTTATTTGACGGTAGATGCTCGGCTCTCGGTGCTCGGAGGTCAAAACGATGTGTGAACTTTTTCAAAGAGGCGAGCCGAGCAGTTCGCTGATGCCTCACAGACACACAGATAACTATCTCATCTCATCTCATCTTCAGCCTCTTATCCGGGGTCGGGTCGCGGGGGCAGCAGCTTTAGCAGGGGACCCCAAACTTCCCTTTCCCGGGCCACATTAACCAGCTCTAACTGGGGGATCCTGAGGCGTTCCCAGGCCAGTGTGGAGATCTAATCTCTCCACCTGGTCCTGGGTCTTCCCCGAGGCCTCCTCCCAGCTGGACGTGCCTGGAACACCTCCCTAGGGAGGCGCCCAGGGTTCATCCTTACCAGATGATCCTGAACCACCTCAACTGGCTCCTTTCAACACAAAGGAGCAGCGGCTCTACTCCGAGTTCCTCACGGATGCTGAACTTCTTGCGCTTACGACAAAGAGTTTAAACTCAAGGCCATTAGTCACGCAGTAGAACACGGGAATAGAGCAGCAGCCAGAGAGTTGAACATGAACCAATCAATGGTGCCGAAGTGGAGGAAGCAACAAGACGACCTGCACCAAGTAAAGAAAACTAAACAGAGTTTAGAGGGAACAGAGCGAGACGGCTGCAGCTGGAGGACAAACTCCAACAGTGGGTTGTTGAACAGAGAGCAGCAAGTAGAAGAGTCCGTACGATCACTGTTCCACTGAAGGCAACAGCGCTAGCCGATACTATCCAGCTGCAGACCCGGAGCACAAGCACCTCACTTGTCACAAGCCCCTCACTTGACGGAAGTGACGCAAAAGTTTTTTCTTTCAAGTGAGGGACTCGTGCTCCGGGTCTGCAGCTGGATGCTACTCACGCTAGCACGCAAACTTAACATCAATGAACTTAGAGGCGGTCCTTAACGTAACCCCAGCCTCGACTGTAGCGTCTGTTCTATGCGCCTTATATATGAAAAAAGTTTCAAAAACCAGTTCATAGAAAGAAATGAATAATATGACGCTGGGACGAAGCTTCAGAAATGAACACACAGAAGTAACCTGACACTCGCCAGATGAATTTCATTTCGACTCACTTCACTCGTCCATCTGGGATCTGTCAACAGGAAAGTGATTTCGGAAGGCTGGAACTCCTGAAATCCTTGCATATGATTGGATAAACCACTTGTCCATCGTCTTTATTGACGTGCTACCACTCACATCAACCTGTGACGCTGATGAGAGCGACGTAGGGAAAAGTCAAAACAGAACAGCCGACATCGTTTCTAGCAAGAAAAGCCTTCAGAGCCGTTCTCTGGTGTTCTTTTAAAGTAGAAATATTCTTTAGATTGGACAACACGGATGAAATATTCATTGAAGGTGCGCCTTATAGTGCGTAAAATACGGTACTTAAGTTATTAGTTTACATCCTCTGGGAATCATGAATATCTGCACCAAATTGTGTGTAAGATATTTCATTATTTAGTTAATTAGTAAATATTTGGACCTGGTGATGGAGCTCGTGTAGAGGAGACGTCAGTGGATCTTTAAATTTAAAAGGATCCTCTGGGACCATAATGTGTGCGTCAACATGCAGTCCATGTCACTGGAGCGGTGCACAGGCTCGAAATACATTATTCTGCACAGTTATCGTACATTTTTGATCGTCTTCACGTCTTTATTTGAACAGGTTTCTTTGAGCAGAGACGTTTCTTTCCTTTCTTTCCTGGTGAAGTCTCAAGCAAAGCACATGGTACTGATCAAACTGTTTGCTTCCCTGTTTCCTTTCATTCCAACCTCAGATTTCTGTCTGTATTTACTTTTATGCAGTTTGCACTTCTAATTGAGGCAGAAAATATTAGTCACCCCAGGAAGGGAAGGCCACGGGAGGAACGGAAATAAAATATACGGTGTACCAAGTTGGTTGGGGTCTTGAGAGAGGCTGTGGCGGAGAGACTGTGAGGTAGAGAGAGAGAGAGAGAGTCCTGCCAAACGCAAGTTCACTTTCATGTCGAGGCGCTCTGATGTCAGTCGGACACAGAATCTACAGAATAAATCTCCATCTTCCAGACTCTCTTTCTCCTTTTATCAAAGCTCCCTTCAGCTTCTCTCGGCATCGCAGACTCCAGCATGTTCTTCCAGGATCAAGACCATAAAACTGTAAAAATAAATACATTTTAAAGCCTTGATTCTAAGTCGGTGAGGCTGCATAAGAAAGCCAACGCGGTGAAATACTGTAGGTTCTCTCGCTCTTGAATAACGGCGCACGATCCTGCAGGTGCGGCGGATTCTTGTGTGGCTTAGAAGTGTGAATCAAACTGCACATAATTCATGCTCTGTTTCATTACATCCATTCTCTGCTTACATCTGATACACACATGTGTTTCTACATCTCACGCCGACGATGTTCTCCGTATCTAACCTGTACTAACACACTAACACACTTATTCTAACCTGTACTAACACACTAACACACTTATTCTAACCTGTACTAACACACTAACATCCTGACACTTACTCTACCTGTACTAACACACTAACACACTTATTCTACCTGTGCTAACACACTAACATCCTGACACTTGTTCTACCTGTACTAACACACTAACACACTTATTCTAACCTGTACTAACACACTAACATCCTGACACTTATTCTACCTGTACTAACACACTAACATCCTGACACTTATTCTACCTGTACTAACACACTAACATCCTGACACTTATTCTACCTGTACTAACACACTAACATCCTGACACTTATTCTACCTGTACTAACTCACTAACATCCTGACACTTATTCTACCTGTACTAACACACTAACATCCTGACACTTACTCTACCTGTACTAACACACTAACATCCTGACACTTATTCTAACCTGTGCTAACACACTAACATCCTGACACTTATTCTACCTGTACTAACACACTAACATCCTGACACTTATTCTAACCTGTGCTAACACACTAACATCCTGACACTTATTCTACCTGTACTAACACACTAACATCCTGACACTTATTCTACCTGTACTAACACACTAACATCCTGACACTTATTCTAACCTGTACTAACACACTAACATCCTGACACTTATTCTAACCTGTACTAACACACTAACATCCTGACACTTATTCTAACCTGTACTAACACACTAACATCCTGACACTTATTCTACCTGTACTAACACACTAACATCCTGACACTTATTCTAACCTGTACTAACACACTAACATCCTGACACTTATTCTACCTGTACTAACACACTAACATCCTGACACTTACTCTAACCTGTACTAACACACTAACATCCTGACACTTATTCTACCTGTACTAACACACTAACATCCTGACACTTATTCTAACCTGTACTAACACACTAACATCCTGACACTTATTCTACCTGTACTAACACACTAACATCCTGACACTTATTCTACCTGTACTAACACACTAACATCCTGACACTTATTCTACCTGTACTAACACACTAACATCCTGACACTTATTCTACCTGTACTAACACACTAACATCCTGACACTTACTCTACCTGTACTAACACACTAACATCCTGACACTTATTCTAACCTGTACTAACACACTAACATCCTGACACTTATTCTAACCTGTACTAACACACTAACATCCTGACACTTATTCTAACCTGTACTAACACACTAACATCCTGACACTTATTCTACCTGTACTAACACACTAACATCCTGACACTTATTCTAACCTGTACTAACACACTAACACACTTATTCTACCTGTACTAACACACTAACATCCTGACACTTACTCTACCTGTACTAACACACTAACATCCTGACACTTATTCTAACCTGTACTAACACACTAACATCCTGACACTTATTCTACCTGTACTAACACACTAACATCCTGACACTTATTCTACCTGTACTAACACATTAACATCCTGACACTTACTCTACCTGTACTAACACACTAACACACTTATTCTAACCTGTACTAACACACTAACACACTTATTCTACCTGTACTAACACACTAACATCCTGACACTTATTCTACCTGTACTAACACACTAACATCCTGACACTTATTCTACCTGTACTAACACACTAACATCCTGACACTTATTCTACCTGTACTAACACACTAACATCCTGACACTTATTCTACCTGTACTAACACACTAACATCCTGACACTTATTCTAACCTGTACTAACACACTAACATCCTGACACTTATCCTAACCTGTACTAACACACTAACATCCTGACACTTATTCTACCTGTACTAACACACTAACATCCTGACACTTATTCTAACCTGTACTAACACACTAACACTTATTCTACCTGTACTAACACACTAACACACTTATTCTACCTGTACTAACACACTAACATCCTGACACTTACTCTACCTGTACTAACACACTAACATCCTGACACTTATTCTACCTGTACTAACACACTAACATCCTGACACTTATTCTAACCTGTACTAACACACTAACATCCTAACACTTATTCTACCTGTGCTAACACACTAACATCCTGACACTTATTCTACCTGTACTAACACACTAACATCCTGACACTTATTCTACCTGTACTAACACACTAACATCCTGACACTTATTCTAACCTGTACTAACACACTAACATCCTGACACTTATTCTACCTGTGCTAACACACTAACATCCTGACACTTATTCTACCTGTACTAACACACTAACATCCTGACACTTATTCTACCTGTACTAACACACTAACATCCTGACACTTATTCTACCTGTACTAACACACTAACATCCTGACACTTATTCTAACCTGTACTAACACACTAACATCCTGACACTTATTCTACCTGTGCTAACACACTAACATCCTGACACTTATTCTACCTGTGCTAACACACTAACATCCTGACACTTATTCTACCTGTACTAACACACTAACATCCTGACACTTATTCTAACCTGTACTAACACACTAACATCCTGACACTTATTCTACCTGTACTAACACACTAACATCCTGACACTTATTCTACCTGTACTAACACACTAACATCCTGACACTTATTCTAACCTGTACTAACACACTAACATCCTAACACTTATTCTACCTGTGCTAACACACTAACATCCTGACACTTATTCTACCTGTACTAACACACTAACATCCTGACACTTATCCTACCTGTACTAACACACTAACACACTTATTCTACCTGTACTAACACACTAACACACTTATTCTACCTGTACTAACACACTAACATCCTGACACTTATTCTAACCTGTACTAACACACTAACACTTATTCTACCTGTACTAACACACTAACACACTTATTCTACCTGTACTAACACACTAACACACTTATTCTACCTGTACTAACACACTTACATCCTGACACTTATTCTACCTGTACTAACACACTTACATCCTGACACTTATTCTACCTGTACTAACACACTAACATCCTGACACTTACTCTACCTGTACTAACACACTAACATCCTGACACTTATTCTACCTGTACTAACACACTAACACTTATTCTACCTGTACTAACACACTAACACACTTATTCTACCTGTACTAACACACTAACATCCTGACACTTATTCTACCTGTACTAACACACTAACATCCTGACACTTATTCTACCTGTACTAACACACTTACATCCTGACACTTACTCTACCTGTACTAACACACTAACATCCTGACACTTATTCTACCTGTACTAACACACTTACATCCTGACACTTATTCTACCTGTACTAACACACTAACATCCTGACACTTACTCTACCTGTACTAACACACTAACATCCTGACACTTATTCTAACCTGTGCTAACACACTAACATCCTGACACTTACTCTACCTGTACTAACACACTAACATCCAGACACTTACTCTACCTGTACTAACACACTAACACACTTATTCTAACCTGTGCTAACACACTAACATCCTGACACTTACTCTACCTGTACTAACACACTAACATCCAGACACTTACTCTACCTGTACTAACACACTAACACACTTATTCTAACCTGTGCTAACACACTAACATCCTGACACTTACTCTACCTGTACTAACACACTAACATCCTGACACTTACTCTACCTGTACTAACACACTAACATCCTGACACTTATTCTAACCTGTACTAACACACTAACATCCTGACACTTATTCTACCTGTACTAACACACTAACATCCAGACACTTATTCTACCTGTACTAACACACTAACATCCTGACACTTATTCTACCTGTACTAACACACTAACATCCTGACACTTATTCTACCTGTACTAACACACTAACACACTTATTCTAACCTGTACTAACACACTAACACACTTATTCTACCTGTACTAACACACTAACACACTTATTCTACCTGTACTAACACACTAACACACTTACTCTACCTGTACTAACACACTAACATCCTGACACTTATTCTAACCTGTACTAACACACTAACATCCTGACACTTATTCTAACCTGTACTAACACACTAACATCCTGACACTTATTCTAACCTGTACTAACACACTAACATCCTGACACTTACTCTACCTGTACTAACACACTAACATCCTGACACTTATTCTACCTGTACTAACACACTAACATCCTGACACTTATTCTACCTGTACTAACACACTAACATCCTGACACTTATTCTACCTGTACTAACACACTAACATCCTGACACTTATTCTACCTGTACTAACACACTAACATCCTGACACTTATTCTACCTGTACTAACACACTAACATCCTGACACTAACTCTTCTTTTACACTTTATTCTCGTGTTAGGTTAAAATGTTTTTGTATAGTTGCACTGTCGTTATTTGCTGCTCTGTGTGCCCTGAATTGCCCCCCGGGGACAAATAAAGTTTTTGAATTGAATTGAATTGAATCCTGGTAATAATTCACTCCAATATCAGCACCAAACCCCCCCCTGCTGTTTGATGTCCAAAAAAAAAGAAAGTTCATAACAAGGTCACTAATATAACGGGCTAACTTGACGATGACGGATGCGAGGTCAGAGAAGAAAGTGTGTTTCGCATTGAGACAAACTCCATTACTCCAGTACTCCACTGAGTCACATCATAGAAAACAAAACTGGGACCCGATCTCGTTGCATAACGTCAAATAAGATGCATTCAATTATAAACGCTTTGAAAACCACTAACGGATTACTTCTGGGAATACTTCTAAAATAAAATCAAGAAACTTGGACGCACGTTTGAACGAAGGCAGGTGTTCTTTATAAAATGGTTTTTTATCCTGTTGTGGAAATAGATTCTTCAAGAGGTCAAAAAAACAGGATCTGCTTTTTCTCCTCAAAGCATTTTCCTCTGCAGACAAAAGTACGTTCACACCTGCGTCCTCACAAAGTCAGAGTCTAGCACAGGGGTCTGCAACCTTTACTATCAAAAGAGCCATGTTGCCCCCTCTTCCACCAGATCACATGTGTGTGGAGCCGCAAAACACATTTGATGTCACAGATCATAAAGGTTCATATATAGTTACTGTTGACATAGTAACCTGTCCTAAAATTGTGGTTGTTTGCTAATTTCTCACCACATATCAGGCACACAGGTGAGCCACCATCATGTGAAAGCAAATTAATACGTCCACGAAACACGATTTTCCTCGCTATTTTTTTTTTTTTTGGGGGGGGGTTATGCACCAGCAGTGCGGGTCACCAACTCAAGATTAACTACCTGCAGGGAAAGGCTCTGGGCCGTAGACCGAGGATGTGACGTATTTTCACGCTCTATTTTTTTTCCCCTTGTCCACAAAAAAACACGTTATTTACACATTATTTATATCATTTTTTGGCAAAGCTACAGGGAGACACTGAAAAGGGGCTGAACAGCCGCATGCGGCCCATGAGCCGCGGGTTGCAGACCCCTGGTCTAGCAGGAATGACGATGAGCCAAATCTCGAACAGTCTTTTAGAGGAAGAGACAGGACGAGCTACGCCTCGGTTGGGTGACGTCTTTAGACCAAACACAAAACCTGCCTCAGACATTACAATTCTGAACTTCTCTCATCACAAGGTCTCTAACACAGGGTCCACACAGGCCAAGGTCTCTAAAACAGGGTCCACACAGGCCAAGGTCTCTAAAACAGGGTCCACATAGGCCAAGGTCTCTAAACCAGGGTCCACACAGGCCAAGGTCTCTAAAACAGGGTCCACACAGGCCAAGGTCTCTAAAACAGGGTCCACACAGGCCAATGTCTCTAAAACAGGGTCCACACAGGCCAAGGTCTCTAAAACAGGGTCCACACAGGCCAAGGTCTCTAAAACAGGGTCCACATAGGCCAAGGTCTCTAAAACAGGGTCCACACAGGCCAAGGTCTCTAACACAGGGTCCACACAGGCCAAGGTCTCTAAAACAGGGTCCACACAGGTCAAGGTCTCTAAAACAGGGTCCACACAGGCCAAGGTCTCTAAAACAGGGTCCACACAGGTCAAGGTCTCTAAAACAGGGTCCACACAGGCCAAGGTCTCTAAAACAGGGTCCACACAGGTCAAGGTCTCTAAAACAGGGTCCACACAGGCCAAGGTCTCTAACACAGGGTCCACACAGGCCAAAGTCTCTTAATCAGGGTCCACACATGCCAAGGTCTCTAAAACAGGGTCCACACAGGCCAAAGTCTCTAACACAGGGTCCACATAGGCCAAGGTCTCTAAAACAGGGTCCACACAGGCCAAGGTCTCTAAAACAGGGTCCACACAGGTCAAGGTCTCTAAAACAGGGTCCACACAGGCCAAGGTCTCTAACACAGGGTCCACACAGGCCAAAGTCTCTAAAACAGGGTCCACACAGGCCAAGGTCTCTAAAACAGGGTCCACACAGGCCAAGGTCTCTAAAACAGGGTCCACACAGGCCAAAGTCTCTAACACAGGGTCCACATAGGCCAAGGTCTCTAAAACAGGGTCCACACAGGCCAAGGTCTCTAAAACAGGGTCCACACAGGCCAAAGTCTCTAAAACAGGGTCCACACAGGCCAAGGTCTCTAAAACAGGGTCCACATAGGCCAAGGTCTCTAACACAGGGTCCACATAGGCCATGGTCTCTAAAACAGGGTCTACATAGGCCAAGGTCTCTAACACAGGGTCCACACAGGCCAAGGTCTCTAAAACAGGGTCCACACAGGCCAAGGTCTCTAAAACAGGGTCCACACAGGCCAAGGTCTCTAAAACAGGGTCCACACAGGCCAAGGTCTCTAAAACAGGGTCCACACAGGCCAAGGTCTCTAACACAGGGTCCACACAGGCCAAGGTCTCTAAAACAGGGTCCACACAGGCCAAGGTCTCTAAAACAGGGTCCACACAGGCCAAGGTCTCTAAAACAGGGTCCACGTAGGCCATGGTCTCTAAAAGAGGGTGCAGATGCACACATATGCCATTATACCATCATGAGTTAGTTATTTGCATTATCCATTAACCGTCCTGTTGCCCTTAAATTTTACTAACACCTTTTATTCTTGGGGTCAATTTGATCGCAGCAGTTTAAACATCTGGAAAATGATCATAATCAATGTGTGACTCAAGTGAAGTCGGGTACTTTATGTTTTTATTTAACAGAATGAAAAATATCACTGATGTTAAACTGCATGGAGGGATTTCTGTGTGTGTGTTTTAAAGTAAGTCTGTTATTTTAAGTGCTGTTTTGTGTTATTTGTAACATCTGGAATGAAAGTAACGTCGTTATCAAGGACAGCAGCATGAATTTGACCTCATATAATATTTGAATTGTAAAATAAACAATAATAATAATGATTAAATCATCCAGATGATCAAACTGACCCAAAGGAACACCGATGCCACAAGTACATGTACGATAAGAACAATAAAAAAATATATATAATCATGATAATTTTAGGTTTTTTATGAGTTGTCGCCATATAATGAGGAAAAGTCATAAATATAAAGCAAAAAAAACAAAAAGAAATTACATTATTTAGAGATGTTAAACATTAAATGGGGTCAAATTGACCCTTAGGAAGGAAGAAGGTGAGACAGGGGAGACACTGAACTGCGTCTGACCTGACAAAACTATGATTATGAATTACAAATATCCAAATTCACACAACAACCCATGATATAAATGTTCTGAATGTTGTCATAGCAGAGCAGACTGGATTTTATGAGTAAATAACAATAATATGAATATTTTTGAGTTGTGTCATAATCCCTTAGATTACAGTTTTAATGATTTCAGTCCCTTTCAAAATAAAAGCAGCCTGCCCGACCCATCGGCACACAGCGAAGGGAGTGGGTGGATCCCAAAGGAGTGGTTCAATTCTATTATAACGCCATTAAAACAATGGAAGAGCAGAAATGAAGAATTGCTTTTGTACCAAACTTTCCTTTCCTCTGCCCACCCAAAGGCAGCTCCGAACAAAGTCAAATCCCCTCAAATTGAGCTCCCTGAGTCACACTCGTAGCAAACAGGAGGCCCTTTAAGGGGCGATGAGGAGGGAAATTGGGAAACCAGTGCACTCTGCATAATTGCGTGCGTTACACATCGTCAAAACCTCCGGCAACAGACAAAGAAAAGAACGCCAAAGCACCAAAATCAACTTCAATGTTTCCCGGCAACACGACGGTCACACTGCACATGATTAAAGCACCGCTGCGCACCATTACACTTCAAAGCTGGTCAGTAAAGCTGCGGTGTGCATCGCAGCCTTAAGGAGATTTAAATGATCACCTCTCTGATGCTGATCGCTGCTATCGAAAGTGCCCTCCGCGGGGGAGAGGAGCCAAATTCAAAGTTCAAGCTCGAAGAAAAACAAATCTATAAAAGAGCTCGAGGGAAGAAAACGGACAGAAACTGGAATATATTAGCCAGAGTCCTCCATGTGACACATCGACCACAGTCCCCTCACCCTTCCCTCCTCCTCCCCAGCCCACCCTCACATTAAACTAGAGTTACAGTAAACGGCGTAGAAAACCCATAATCCTTTGCATCTGAGTGCTCATCTTGGCGTGCAGGACGGGTTCTGCTGCTCGACCACAGCGAGGCTGGCACACACACTCCCCAGTCGCTGCTCGGCTTCATGTTGGGTGGGTGATGTGTGTTTTTTTTAGGGGGGGGGGGCTCAGAGAAACAATGACATGCCACACCCAAGAATGAAATTTGAGAACTTTGCGCATAAAACTCGGGAAAAAAAGAACCACCCACATATTTCACAGTGTTCATCAAATGTGCCACGTGATCGTCCTTCGACCCGGGGGAAGTTTTGCGGCGCCTGCGTCAGAGCGTTGCCCCCCTCTGTTTACAGTAAAGGTGGTGTTTTTGCCACTCAGAGCTGAACCCCCACACTGGAAAAAGCTTTTCAGTGGAAAACTGTTGGCAGCTCCAATGCAGTTCTCGGGGGAGTTGCGTGACAAAAGGATGATCTAGCGAGGCAGATAGAGAGAGAGAGAGAGAGAGAGAGAGAGAGAGAGAGAGGAGGGGGGAGGCCTCCGCACAGACACTGGAAGTCTGACTTACGGCGAGCGAGCTCTGCAGAGTTTGCTATCTGCACGAGTGAAGCAAGTGAATTCTTGACCTTTTGACCTTTGAGTCACACCGCACATCTTTGTAACGTCTGTTCCTTTTCTTCTTCTTATAAAAATATTTTATTGCCATTTTAGGAATCAAAGGGCGCACTCACACTGTCGTTCTGTCCCGGGCCCACGGCCCGCTTGAAAGAGGTGGGCTTTAGCAGAGCCGTTTGCACATGTACGAGCACGAGCGTGCGCACGTGTACGAGCACGAGCACGAGCATGAGCCCTACGGCAGTAGCGTTATGTGCGCCTGTTCGGACATAGAAAATAGAAGGACGGACCATGCGCGGACATTTAACAACAACAACAATGGCGGTGAAAGGTTCACGTTGGTGTGATGCGGAGGTGGAGTGTTTACTGCAGATTTGGTCGATGAAAAGATTCAAAAACAGTCGACAAGACGCACAAAAACTCCGAGGTCTACGGAAAGATCTGGAAACAAAGCCACGCATCGCCATGACGTCATCAATGCGTGTGACGTGTTACGGCGTGATGACGTATAGGCAGCAAGAAGCATTCTCCGAGGCCCAGGTAGTGTGAGTACAAACGGGCCTGGAGGGGGGGACAAGGACCCTAAAGCACGGGGCACGGGACGGAGGCACAGTGGGAGTGCGCCCTAAGGAAACAGTGACACGCTTTGTTCCAGTAACGCCCCTCACCCCCCCCCCACCCCCCTCCGTGAGCCCCGTGAGCCCCTAATGATGACAATATGTCACATAACTCATCAATAACAGTGAATCAGGCGCAGGGTCTGTTTCTTTTGTCTCTTTTACATTTGACTCGTCTTAATTTGACCCTTTCTTCTGCGACTGCATCTTATAATGAAGTGAACAGATCTGCCTCACAGTTTTAGAGTTTCCAGAAATAACAGGGGAATAATTAATTTGGATCCTTCTCAACAAAGGACTTCTTACCAACAGGCTCTTAAACACAACGACAGATGCCTCGTGCAGCCTGCCAATCTGCGCTTGAGCCCGAGTCGTTTTTAAAGCTCTGTTAATTCGGAGCGCTGCGATGGAAAAACAAACCAAATCACCTCGGATCAACTCTGTCGTCTCTACGGCAGCTCGCATTTGGCACGCTCGGTCACTGCGGCCTGGGATTCTTTATTTAACTGAGAAAAACAGGATATATTATGTGTGTCCTCTTCCTCGTCCCACTGTCGTATTCATTCAAGTTTAGGTTCTGATGACAGATTCATCAGGCGGCAGATCTGAGGTCAGTTAACTGTCTCGAGCGTCGCTTCACTTTCATTGTTCTTTCATGTCACCTCGCGGCAACCATCTCATCTTCAACCGCTTAACCCTCCTGTTCTCCTAAGGGTCAGTTTGACCCCATTTAATGTTTAACATCTCTAAATAATGTCATTTTTTGTGTTTTTTTGCTTTATATTTATGACTTTTCCTCATTTTATGGGGACGACTCATAAAAAACCTAAAATTGTCATGATTATATATATTTGTACTTGTGTCATCGGTGTTCCTTTGGGTCAGTTTGATCATCTGGATGATTTAATCATTATTATTATCGTTTATTTTACAATTCAAATATTATATGAGGTCAAATTCATGCTGCTGTCCTTGATAACGGACGTTACTTTCATTCCAGATGTTACAAATAACACAAAATAGCACTTAAAATAACAGACTTACTTTAAAACACACACACAGAAATCCCTCCATGCAGTTTAACATCAGTGATATTTTTCATTCTGTTAAATAAAAACATAAAGTACCCGACTTCACTTGAGTCACACATTGATTATGATCATTTTCCAGATGTTTAACGGTCAAATTGACCCCTAGAATAAATGGTGTTAGTGAAATTTGAGGGCAACAGGAGGGTTAAGACATGCAATCTGTATCTAAGATTTAAAAATATAAAAACACAAAAACCAACAAACAAAATGTGACTTATAACCGTGTAAACATGAAAGCAGAAGCAGATTTAAGCTGACGTGATCCGAGAGGATGCAACGTGCGAAGACCACTCCTTTAGTGGTAAACAGCGTGTGTGTGTGTGTGTGTGTGTGTGTGTGTGTGTGTGTGCGTGTGTGTGCGTGTGTGTGCGTGTGTGTGTGTCTGTGTGTGTGTGTGTTTATGTTGGAAAGTGTCTTAAAGAGTGAGGTCAGATGGTGCTGGAGCTCGTGTGAAAGCATCTGTCCCCACGGTGAAGCAGAACAGAGCCTGTGGATAGCGGCGGCTGCAGTGATAAGGTCACCATGGTAACACCTTTGTTTTGGAGCGTACGAGGACGTCGACATGAGTTGAGCAAAAGCCAGAGCTGATTTTGTGTTGACTCCTTTCTGCGACCAGCAACGCAGCAAAGTGGATAGAAGTAGAAGTGAGAAATGTCTCTGTTGCCCGCAGACGTCGTCACAGGTGTGAAAATCACTTTTCTGGGCTCGAGGAAAGTTTTACAAATATAAAAAAGTTGAAAAAAAAGAGTTTTCATATTACTTTTGCTCGTTCTTTTTAGCATTTATTGGATCGTACAGCTGAAGAGAGAAAATGTGAGAGGACAACATGCAACAAAGGCCTGACCTCGAACCCTTGATGCAGCCGTAAGAATACAAACGTTGCAGATGGCGTCCGTGCTTTACCAGTAAACAGCTGGGTTAAGTGTAAATTACGTTATATTCAGTAATGTCGCTACTAAATGTCACAACTTTCCATTTCTGTGCATGGCTGTGCGAGGCTGTGCGTGGCTTTGTGCGTGGCTGTGCGCGTGCGTCTGTGTGAGGTCGTGGGCGGCTGTGCGTGGCTGTGTGCGTGGCTGTGCGTGGCTGTGTGTCTGTGCGTGGCTGTGGGAGGCTGTGGGAGGCTGTGTGTCTGTGCGTGGCTGTGGGAGGCTGTGGGAGGCTGTGTGTCTGTGCGTGGCTGTGGGAGGCTGTGTGTGAATGTGTGTGGCTGTGCGTGGCTGTGCGCGCGGCTGTGAGTGGCTGTGATTGGCTGTGCGCGGTTGTGTGCGTGGCCTCACATGGCCTCGCTTGGCCGTGGGTGGCTGTGTGCACTCGACCCTGCACTCTCCTGCCCTTTTGTGGGGATCAGCGTGGCGTCTACCTGCTAATTAGGATCAACTGGCACGTGCTTCAACTTACAAGGACATGGAATAAGGAAACGTCCGAGAGACTTTTCTTAAGAACAAATTCATAAAAAACTATGATATAAACAACTTTATACTGTAGATAAATATTGGTGAATAATGCTCATTGTGTATCTCTTTACACTCTACATACAGAGTAGGTCTAGACCGCTGTGTGACTTGATTTACAGAGGACTACCAAAACAACAGTACGACTGCAGGGGGAATAACATCAAAACAAATGCTGTAACTGCAGACTTTGGGGACGTTGATGAGGAAGCAAATAAATAACCCTTGTTTTCTTCATGCACAGAATGTTTACTCTGTGCAGATGTGCGCGTATGATCTGATGCGGTTCACACTTGAGTCCCTTTCTTTCCGCTGAGCTGGGCTTCTGCCAGCTGGAGGCCTTCGCTCTCCCTGTTGCATTACTCCGACACGTTTGAGGCTCGTGCGCTCTCCTACACAGACCCACAGTGCAAACTGCTGGCTGGTCCTCCACACTCCTGACCAAAACCACAGGCAGGGTGACTGTGGCTTCACTGGTCAGGGAAAGCAGAGGGTCCACAAAAACAAAGGTAAACACTAAGACTCTTATAATAATAAATGTGCCGGTTCACCTCTGTGCTGCAGGATAAACAAAAACACAGACGTGCGCACCTTGGATTGAAATCATGTCTGGTCTCTTTAAACAAGCGCTTCATCCAAACTCTGGTGAGTGAAATGGTGGAAAACCCAAAATGGAGGCCCTGGCTGAGGTTTCCGAGGGACATGACCATACAGAGCTGTAATTATATACGCCGTAACGCTCTGTGGATCACACGGGCGCACAGACGCTTGGAGTCCTTGTAAAACAAACACACAGCTTTTCCACAAACCCTGACCAGAAAACATAACTTTGCATTGTAAAGAACACGGACGTTAAACCTCTCGCTCCGCAACATTAGAAGGCTGCAGCTCGTAAGAGACGTAAGTGGTGTTTCAAAAGTCACAGCACGTGGAATCGCTGTTTTGTGTCAGTTCTTGCGTCCACAATAAGCATTGGCTTTACCGCAGTGAGAGGATAATAGTCACTCTTGTTAATGTCACTCAGAGGCTGTGATGGGCAGCGCGTTAGCTTGTGACACGGGTCTTTGTGACCGGGTGGTTAGACAAACCGTAAACAGTGGAATGGCTGCAATCACTGTGGCCACTCGCCACTTTCTCTCCCTTTTCTACCTTTTGATGAAGCTTCATGTTCAAGTGCAGCAGATTCCTCTACATACCTTTAATGACAAAAGCATGTGATACAGAGTGATGTAACAGTACTGACATGTGTTATACTGCATGCATGTGGTGGACAGACTGTAGCTGGAGGTAGTTTTCTGGAATAGGCACAAAAATATAAGAGCCTGACAATAAGCCCCCCACCCCCCTCGCAGCTCTCCTCTCTCCGACCTCAGCATCTTCTTAAAACAGTGACCTGCAGTCCTTCATGTCAATGGTCTGGGATCCTGATGACGTTATAGAGCGGCAATCATGTTTCATTTTTTATTTTACAATGGAGTCAGTATCAACGCTTCTGTGGCTGAAGTACGAGATTTCAAGATTCAAGATCCAAGAATCTTTATTTATCCTGAGGTAAATTATTGTGCAACAGTTTACTCCTGGTCGGGAATGAGTCCTGACCCCAAGTGAAGGAGTTCAAGTACCTTTGGGATCTTGTTCACGAGTGAGGGGACGATGGAGCGTGAGTTTGGCCGGAGAATCAGAGCAGCGGGGGCGGAGCTGCAGTCGCTCTACCGCACCGTTGTGACGAACAGAGAGCTGAGGAAGACAAAGCTCTGGATCTACCGGTCAGTCCTGGTTCCTACCCTCACCTGTGGTCATGAAAACTGGGTCAGGACCCAAAGAACCAGGTCGCGGGTACAAGCGGCTGAAATGTGTTTCCTCAGGAGGGGGTCTGGAGTCTCCCTTAGAGAGAGGGGGAGAAGTTCAGCATCCGTGAGGAACTCGGAGTAGAGCCGCTGCTCCTTTGCGTTGAAAGGAGCCAGTTGAGGTGGTTTAGGATCATCTGGTAAGGATGAACCCTGGGCGCCTCCCTAGGGAGGTGTTCCAGGCACGTCCAGCTGGGAGGAGGCCTCGGGGAAGACCCAGGACCAGGTGGAGAGATTAGATATCCACACTGGCCTGGGAACGCCTCAGGATCCCCCAGTTAGAGCTGGTTAATGTGGCCCGGGAAAGGGAAGTTTGGGGTCCCCTGCTAAAGCTGCTGCCCCCGTGACCCGACCCCGGATAAGAGGCTGAAGATGAGATGAGTTTCAATACAAAGATGGGAAAGGATCAGAGTGACAATAAGCATAAAAACATAAATCAAATCAAAATAAAACAATAACTAAATGTGACAGAGTGCAACAGACATTGTGGTTAAACGCAGGTTTATACAATATACAACAATACGCAGCGTGCAGTTTAACAGCATGTTGAAGTAAAATAAGTACAAACTAAATAAGTGACAACAGTGTTAAAAGCTCACTAATCCCAAACGTCTGTGAATGATGCTCTAACTCTTTGGAAAGCCTTAATGATTCTTCACGCAGGATGTTTGAATGGCTGTGCCTGATTGATCCGCTGGAACGTCCCGTGTGCCATTGTTTCAGCTCCTATCACAGAGCAGTTGTTGATTCAGACGCACACTTCCTCCTCATCTCTTCCTGCGCTCCACCGTCTGATTCCCCGCTGCCGTTCAGGAAGCGCTCTGCTCTCTGGCTGTGTCCGCATCAGTCGAGTTACTCCCCTGAATCTGCAGTGTCATTCTAAGGCCGCGGCGCTTGTGATCTATGATGCTGTTTTATTCAACAGTAATGTACTAAGGAATCAAATGTCTGCTGTTGTGTTCACGCAGTATGGCAGTTGAGGAAAGCTCCCTTTTGTGGAATTATTCCATTAATTAATCTGCAGATTATTTTCTGGATTAATCAGTTAATTGTTCAACTATAAAACATCAGAAATCACAACATCCTAGAGCCCCAGGTGACGTCATCACATATTTAGTTCCTGATTGAATAATTACTGAAATTACTCGACTATCAAAACAGTTGCAGATGAATTTTCTGCCGGTCGACGAACGGATTTATACCGTAGACCCGTCGCTGCAGCTCTACTCCCATTAACTCGTCTCAGTCTAACGTGGGAATGAGGTCATTTGTCAGAAAGAGTGTTTTTTGTATGATCTAGAAAACAATAAGTGCTGCAACTTATGATGATTTTCAATCAATATCACTTAAATATAGGGGTTACTGTGGCTTAGTGGGATAGTGGATCGTCCTCCATTTGAGAGATTGGCAGTTTGATCCCCACCTCCCCCGGTCCACATGTCGAAGTGTCCTTGGGCAAGACACTGAACCCTGAATTGCTCCCCGTGCTGCACATGGGTGTGTGAATATGGTGTGAATGGTTAAATTAGATGGTCTGTAGATGTCCACTGCATCAGTGTGAATGTGTGTGTGAACGGGTGAACGTGACAAACACTGTGAAAGCGCCTTGAGTAGTCAGAAGACTAGAAAGTATATATATATATATAAGTACAAGTCCAGAAAGCACATAATCTGCCGATAATTCTCTGGATTAATCGTTTAGCCTGTGAAACATAAAACAGTGATGCTGACGTCATCGAGCGTCCTGTTTCCGCTGATCAACCGTCCAGACCCCGAGAATATAACTTTATTTCTAACGTGAGACAGAAAATCTCCACATCTGACAACCTGGAAGAGTCCGATGTTTGACTTTTTTACTCCAAAATTTACTTCAACGATTAATCGATTATCAAAATAGAAAATAATAATATTCATTTTCCGTCAGTTGACTCAACGATTAACGGTAAAAACTCACCTCAAATCTAACCTACGAATAATTTAAATCTATTTGTGGAAAAGCTGCTGTTTTGGATGATTCACTAAACGATATTTTAAACGTACATTTAATCTCGCAACTACCGTATTTTTCGGATTATAAGTCGCAGTTTTGTCAGAGTTTGGCCGCGGGGGTGGGATTTATACTCTGGAGCGACTTATGTGTGAAATTATTAACACATTACCGTAAAATATCAAATAATAGCCCGGGCTGTTATAATTGGAACTGCAACTGACGATGACTCTGACGTAAGCGACGTACCGATAGAAGAGGAAGCGGCGCGTTGTCGACCTTTGGAGTTGGCGGAGTTGTTCAGAAGTGACGCAGAGGAAGAAGAGTTCAGTGGAGTAAGAGATTAGCAGTGACAGAGTGTTTGGTAAACGTAGAGCATGTTCTATATGTTATAGTTCTGTGTGATTAGTGACAGAGTGTTTGGTAAACGTAGAGCATGTTCTATATGTTATAGTTCTGTGTGATTAGCAGTGACAGAGTGTTTGGTAAACGTAGAGCGTGTTCTATATGTTATAGTTCTGTGTGATTAGCAGTGACAGAGTGTTTGGTAAACGTAGAGCATGTTCTATATGTTATAGTTCTGTGTGATTAGCAGTGACAGAGTGTTTGGTAAACGTAGAGCGTGCTCTATATGTTATAGTTCTGTGTGATTAGTGACAGAGTGTTTGGTAAACGTAGAGCATGTTCTATATGTTATAGTTCTGTGTGATTAGCAGTGACAGAGTGTTTTGGTAAACGTAGAGCATGTTCTATATGTTATAGTTCTGTGTGATTAGCAGTGACAGAGTGTTTGGTAAACGTAGAGCATGTTCTATATGTTATAGTTCTGTGTGATTAGTGACAGAGTGTTTGGTAAACGTAGAGCATGTTCTATATGTTATAGTTCTGTGTGATTAGCAGTGACAGAGTGTTTGGTAAACGTAGAGCATGTTCTATATGTTATAGTTCTGTGTGATTAGTGACAGAGTGTTTGGTAAACGTAGAGCATGTTCTAAATGTTATAGTTCTGTGTGATTAGCAGTGACAGAGTGTTTGGTAAACGTAGAGCATGTTCTATATGTTATAGTTCTGTGTGATTAGCAGTGACAGAGTGTTTGGTAAACATAGAGCGTGTTCTATATGTTATAGTTCTGTGTGATTAGCAGTGACAGAGTGTTTGGTAAACGTAGAGCATGTTCTATATGTTATAGTTCTGTGTGATTAGTGACAGAGTGTTTGGTAAGCGTAGAGCATGTTCTATATGTTATAGTTCTGTGTGATTAGCAGTGACAGAGTGTTTGGTAAACGTAGAGCATGTTCTATATGTTATAGTTCTGTGAATGACACCAGGCTCGTTCTCAGCTCGTTGTTCATGCGTCATATCACGTAAACACTTACTCAGCCTGTTGTTCTCTGTTCTAGTTTTAGTTTAAATTGCCTTTAAGATGAAATGTCGTTTCTTGGTGTTAGATTTTATCCTCTAGTGCGACTTATATTTATGTTTTTGTCCTTCTTTATTCTGCATTTTCGGCCGGTGAGACTTTTAATCTGAAAAATACGGTACTGCATGTTATTGATTTGCTAATCTGAACACTGAGAATGTTTTTTGCATCTTTGCAAATGAAAATATTAACGCATTATATCAATGTTTGCTCTTACCAGAGATTTATCAGAGAGCTTTATCGTCACACGGCGTCACATTTCGTCGTCACACATCGTTGTCACACATTGTCACATTTGAACTTTTACAAATACATATATAAAATAAATAAATCTAATTTCTTTACAGTGTCTGAAACACAGAGACTCAGAAAGCGTTGCAGCTGCACGGTGACATGTGTCCTGTGTGCAGTCTGTCCTGAAACACACCAGTAACTTACTATTATGCATGAATTATTATCATTATGATCCTATTTTTCACGTCAGAGCCTCATCCTCGTGCTTATTTTCCCACCACGATGAGATGATTTATTTAATAACCCTGTCTTTGCATAATAATCCCTTAAAACAAATAACTGCTGTCCTCCTCTTTCGGGTCACAAAGTTGTGGGAAAGGCTGCTTTAAAAAAAAGATGAATAAGGAATTTTAGTCCCTGTGTCTTTAGCCGATCTTCCCATGATAAAACTATGCGTGGGTCAACACTTAACCATTCATATTTATTAGTACGCACAGTTCCTGCAACATGTACAGAACAGGCCACAAGGTCAAGAGCCCTTTAAACGCTGGAGGAGTTTAAGAAAACAGACACAACCTCCACTGAACTCTCGCAGCAAACACTTAAGTGAGCAAAAAAACTCTGTAAGAGAGAAAAAGTCAGTAATTAAGCAAGAAAGCGACCGTTGAATTGGGTGCAAGAGCGTGTTTCGCAGTCTTTCTTTGATCCTTTCTCTTGGACGTGTACTGATCTGGGTCAGTATTGGACTTTGTCTTGGCTGTTTGCTGCTAAATTGCAAACGCATATGGGCCACTGCGTTGGTATTTAATCTATTTTCTACACGAGTGCAAACCTGCAGGAACGAGAAATGAGGCTGTTCAGAATGCTGCTACACTTCACTGTACTTTACTGTAACTAACTTACTTCAGTAAGAAAGGCTGCTACACTTCACCACACTTTACTGTAACTAACTTACTTCAGTAAGAAAGGCTGCTACACTTCACCACACTTTACTGTAACTAACTAACTTCAGTAAGAAAGGCTGCTACACTTCAATGTACTTTACTGTGACTGACTTAGTTCAGTAAGAAATGCTGCTACACTTCACTGTACTTTACTGTAACTAACGTACTTCAGTAAGAAAGGCTGCTACACTTCACTGTACTTTACTGTAACTAACTTACTTCAGTAGGAAATGCTGCTACACTTCACTGTGCTTTACTGTAACTAACTTACTTCAGTAAGAAAGGCTGCTACACTTCACTGTGCTTTACTGTAACTAACTTACTTCAGTAAGAAAGGCTGCTACACTTCACTGTGCTTTACTGTAACTAACTTACTTCAGTAAGAAAGGCTGCTACACTTCAATGTACTTTACTGTGACTGACTTAGTTCAGTAAGAAATGCTGCTACACTTCACTGTACTTTACTGTAACTAACGTACTTCAGTAAGAAAGGCTGCTACACTTCACTGTACTTTACTGTAACTAACTTACTTCAGTAGGAAATGCTGCTACACTTCACTGTGCTTTACTGTAACTAACTTACTTCAGTAAGAAAGGCTGCTACACTTCACTGTGCTTTACTGTAACTAACTTACTTCAGTAAGAAAGGCTGCTACACTTCACTGTGCTTTACTGTAACTAACTTACTTCAGTCAGAAAGGCTGCTACACTTCACTGTACTTTACTGTAACTAACTTACTTCAGTAAGAAAGGCTGCTACACTTCACTGTGCTTTACTGTAACTAACTTACTTCAGTAAGAAAGGCTGCTACACTTCACTGTACTTTACTGTAACTAACTTACTTCAGTAAGAAAGGCTGCTACACTTCACTGTACTTTACTGTAACTAACTTACTTCAGTAAGAAAGGCTGCTACACTTCACTGTACTTTACTGTAACTTACTTCAATAAGAGAGGCTGCTACACTTCACTGTACTTTACTGTAACTTACTTCAATAAGAAAGGCTGCTACACTTCACTGTACTTTACTGTAACTTACTTACTTCAGTAAGAAATGCTGCTACACTTCACTGTACTTTACTGTAACTAACTTACTTCAGTAAAGAAGGCTGCTACACTTCACTGTACTTTACTGTAACTAACTTACTTCAGTAAGAAATGCTGCTACACTTCACTGTACTTTACTGTAACTTACTTCAGTAAGAAATGCTGCTACACTTCACTGTACTTTACTGTAACTTACTTCAGTAAGAAAGGCTGCTACACTTCACTGTACTTTACTGTAACTAACTTACTTCAGTAAGAAATGCTGCTACACTTCACTGTACTTTACTGTAACTAACTTACTTCAGTAAGAAATGCTGCTACACTTCACTGTACTTTACTGTAACTAACTTACTTCAGTAAGAAAGGCTGCTACACTTCACTGTACTTTACTGTAACTAACTTACTTCAGTAAGAAATGCTGCTACACTTCACTGTACTTTACTGTAACTAACTTACTTCAGTAAAGAAGGCTGCTACACTTCACTGTACTTTACTGTAACTAACTTACTTCAGTAAGAAATGCTGCTACACTTCACTGTACTTTACTGTAACTAACTTACTTCAGTAAGAAAGGCTGCTACACTTCACTGTGCTTTACTGTAACTAATTTACTTCAGTCAGAAAGGCTGCTACACTTCACTGTACTTTACTGTAACTAACTTACTTCAGTAAAGAAGGCTGCTACACTTCACTGTACTTTACTGTAACTAACTTACTTCAGTAAAGAAGGCTGCTACACTTCACTGTACTTTACTGTAACTAACTTACTTCAGTAAGAAATGCTGCTACACTTCACTGTACTTTACTGTAACTAACTTACTTCAGTAAGAAAGGCTGCTACACTTCACTGTGCTTTACTGTAACTAATTTACTTCAGTCAGAAAGGCTGCTACACTTCACTGTGCTTTACTGTAACTAACTTACTTCAGTAAAGAAGGCTGCTACACTTCACTGTACTTTACTGTAACTAACTAACTTCAGTAAGAAATGCTGCTACACTTCACTGTACTTTACTGTAACTAACTAACTTCAGTAAGAAAGGCTGCTACACTTCACTGTGCTTTACTGTAACTAACTTACTTCAGTAAGAAATGCTGCTACACTTCACTGTACTTTACTGTAACTAACTTACTTCAGTAAGAAATGCTGCTACACTTTACTGTACTTTACTGTAACTTACTTCAGTAAGAAAGGCTGCTACACTTCACTGTGCTTTACTGTAACTAACTTACTTCAGTAAGAAATGCTGCTACACTTCACTGTACTTTACTGTAACTTACTTCAGTAAGAAATGCTGCTACACTTCACTGTACTTTACTGTAACTAACTTACTTCAGTAAAGAAGGCTGCTACACTTCACTGTACTTTACTGTAACTAACTTACTTCAGTAAGAAAGGCTGCTACACTTTAACACTGTTATACTTATCTCTCCTTATCACTAATTTAGTTTGTACTTATTTTATTTAATCTGCTGCTAAACTGCACGCTGCGTATTGTTGTATATTGTATAAACCTGCGTTTAACCACAGTGTCTGTTGCACTCTGTCACATTTAGTTATTCTTTGATTTATTTGATGTTAGCTTTATTTTATTTGATTGATGTTTTTATGCTTATTGTCACTCTGACCCTTTCCCATCGTTGTACTGAAACTGTTGCACGATCATTTCCCTCGGGATAAATAAATAAAGCTTCTTGAATCTTGAATCTTGAATCTAGAGCTGCAGGATCAACACTGTTCAGGCCGAAGAAACCCAAAAACCGTCACTTTTTTACTAATGAAACTGTTCATAACTGGTTTATTCCCTGTCTTATTTGATTATTGTGTTTTTCCTTGAGTCAGAGTACAGTTGAATTGTCTCGTATTGCTCCTGAAAGCATCAGGAACTCTTCTTTGGGCTTGGTGTTGACGTTGACACAGTTACAGCTTGCATTGAATGTGTGTAGTCGATCCCACGCAGTCCTGGAGTAAATACTCTGTAGCGTACCAAATGTGGACTGATCAGTGGCTGAAAATAGTCCCCATAAAATGCGCAACATTTGCTAAAACCTTTGCCCTGATGTTTAAATTACTGAGATGTTCTTTTCTTAATGAATCCACGTCTTTGTGAGCTGCAGCGCTCGGCGTGCGGCCACAGACGGAGCAGAGGAGTCAGAGAGTAGAGTTAGTTAGAGACGGACTCACACATTGTTGGGGAGAAATCATTTAGTCACACTGTGATTATATATTGACTGTCCTCGGTGCAAAGACTCATATATTTTAATGACTGCAGGGTGTCATGTATGCATTGTGCACATCTGGATGGACTTAAAGTGCGGTGACGTGTGCAAAAAAACATCTAAATCTATTTCACAGCTTTGCCAAACTTTACAGTCCGCCCCTCGTAGGCTGGTCGGTGACCGGCGTGCACCTCTACATGCTCTAGTTTGACTTGTAGTTTCATATGAGGGGAAACAGGCGATCAGACTGTAGCTACCAAAGGGAAACGCTGCACCACTGCAGGCGGCCAAAACTGCCAAGTCATCACAAAACTCTGTATCAAACATGGACATAAACACAGATGTGCGTACACAGACCTTGCCTGTTCCCTGTGCCTCACTCAACGCACACACAGGCCCACCGCTCTCTTGTCTTTCCATTACGACCTTTGTTTTTGGCTGAAGAGCGTGCAGATTGCTTACTCTCGTGGTTTTCGACCCTCTGTGTGGGGAGCTGTTGTCCAAACTCTGTTGGAGAGGTGTGAAATCGAACCCCATCTGCTTTGGCAAAACCCCCACCACGAGCACAGAAGCTGAATGTGTCTGCAAAAAGCCCCAATTACAAACTCACTTTAAATAATTGATGCTGCGCTTCATAAGAGGCCGTTTTTTTGGTCTGTTTTATGAAATATGGGCTTCCTGGGAGGTCTTTGGCGACTGACACCATTATGTTGATCCCGCTGAATGCCTGTGGCGTCTGAATAATATCGCAGGAAGCATCACCCCTCACTGAGACACCATGTTTAAGAACAACATATTTCATACTGCGCATAACGTTCCCATGCAACTGCTTTAATGTGAGCCTTTTGAGTCGTGGCTGTATGAAAGAGAGAGCAATTTACAGTAACAGTAACTGTAACCATGCCGCATCTGGTTTCAATTAACACAACACTTCTTATATGACTGGATGGCAGCTTTACCCTCTCTCTCTCTCTCTCTCTCTCTCTCCCCCTCTCTCTCTCTCCCCCTCTCTCTCTCTCTCTGCAGCTGCTACGATGCAGCGAGCCGGGGAACATTGGAGCTGGTGCGGCCATATTTTGCTTTTGTTGTGTCGACGATGATTTTCTGCCACTTGTTTCCAGGATTCATTTCTCCTGCAAGGACGAACACCGGGTGATTTACGAACGCCTAAGTGTGCTTGAGCTGCCTGTAGGGTGGTACGGCCATTATGCAAGGAGCGAAAGCTGCGCGCCGGGAGACAGATGTGCATTTTCAATTAATGTCATGTGGTCAAGTGTCTGCTGCACTCGAGGTCGATAACCAGGAAATGCTTGACGAAACACTGACACACGCAGCAGCAGCAGAGTATCGTGAACCCAGGTAGAGTTCAGCAGAATATTATCAGTTATTATCTCTATTGGCTTTCCTTCTCTATCTCCATTTCCTGGAAGTCCAGCCTGAGCCAGTAAATTCCTCAAAGTTAAACCCCATTGATTTACAGGCCTACCTCAGGCACATGATGTGCTGCCTTTCTGGAGGACGAGGTGGAAATCTGCAACTTATTAAAGTGATCATTTAAGAGTTTTAGCCCAAAATGCTCCTTCTCCCTCCCTCACTCCCTCCCCTCGCTCCAGATGGGCCTCATCCTGCAAGCATCTGGAAGTTAAAGCCTTATTTTCTTCTCTCAAAAACACTTCGGCCACGTGTGCTACCCTGAAGGTGAACCCTCAGAGATGTTCCTTTACTTAGTCTTATCCCCCATGCTTTTCCCAGCAGTGTCACTGGACTGAAGGCGTTTCAAACCCCACGGGTGGCGCCATTAATTCACTTTGTCGGAAAGGCCTCGTGGCTAAAGAAAGATGAAAGTAGGCGCTGCTCGAGTTAATTGAAAGCCGTGGCATTGGTCGTCTGCATTGTGCAACACATTAGGGCGCACTCACACTGTTTTTCCACACCGGGCCAAAACAGGTTTTTTCGGGTAAAGCCTAGTGCATTTGACCAGTGTGAGTGCAACCGCTCCGCGCATAACTGCGGCCAGCTGGCCATCCACAGCCCGTCTGAGAGAGGTGGGCTTTTTTGCACATGTACGAGCACGAGCGTGCGCACGTGTACGAGCACGAACACGAGGCCTACGGCGGTTCTGACGTCACTTTATGTGCGCTTGTTGGGACGTAGAAAAAAAGAAGGAGGGACCATGGGCGGACATTTAAAACAACAACAATGGCGGTGAAAGGTTCACGTTGGTGTGATGCGGAGGTGGAGTGTTTACTGCAGATTTGGTCGATGAAAAGATTCAAAAACAGTCGACAAGACGCACAAAAACTCCGAGGTCTACGGAAAGATCTGGAAACAAAGCCACGCATCGCCATGACGTCATCAATGCGTCTGACTTGTTACGGCGTGATGACGTACAGGCAGCAAGAAGCATTCTCCGAGGCCCAGGTAGTGTGAGTACAAACGGGCCTGGAGGGGGGGACAAGGACCCTAAAGCACGGGGCACGGTCTCGAGGGGCTTCTTGGTATGACACCTGCATGTCTGTCTAACACAACAGGAAGACGGGGGGGCAGAGAAGAGACAAGAGCCAGAGACGAGCCACCACACACAGGACATCCTGGGCAAACTCTGTGGGAGGGCGAGGGTCCAGGGGCCTGACGTTTTGTTTGGGTCGGATGTTCTAACTCAAGGAAACTGAGTGGAGGGGAAACTCTTAACACTTTTCTTTTTCTGGACGCCCGGAGGCGAACAGAAGCAGTGGGACACCCGGCAGGTCTTCTGTGAGTCACGGAGGAATATTTTAGCTTCTGTGCTGCAAATTGGTTTCAACTATTAACCAGCAACTAAGCAATTTAGTTGTTAACACATTGCAAAAGCACACGGCTTTTCATCTTGTCAGCCCTTTATTGACAATGCCTTAAGAAGATAACACGCTTTTCTCATTACTCTTTAATTAACTGCATCTCCCGAGTTCATCATCATCTTTCTCCAGATAATTATTTCATCTCTTCAGCTGAGTCTAACCCTGTCACCAGCGTCCCTCAGGCCCGCGCTCTCTCCTCTGTCTTCAATCAGCTCTGCACCAGGCGGCACCAGGGGAGCGAAAACCGGGGCAAACAATAGGAAGCCGATAGGAAACATCTTGCATGTACATCCAGGTCCGCATCTCGACATTGTCTTCCTCTGACATGTAAACAGACCAGAGCTGGGAATAAAATCGGCCGCGTGAAAAGGAAAAGTCCTTGAACCGTGCCGTCAGACCTACACTCACTTTTTTCCAACAGCAAAACTCTTTTTTTTTTGGCTCCTGTGTCCATTTTTTTTTGTTTTTTTAAATACAAATGATCCTTTTTCCCAAACGGAGCTCTTTTTGAGTAATGTGGACGCTGACAAATAGTGAAAAATGGTCATCTTGCCCTTCCTGAGCCTAGGTTTGTCTTTCAGAAGTGGCCTGTGGAAAATGGGAGACAAAAACAGAAAACAGTTCTCCCATAAAATGCAAGATGGACGACTGTGAGAGTCATAGCTTAAACGCAGCTGGTGGAGTGGGTCTGGGTATGAGCTCAAGAAAAACATCAGGAGTTCTAGCAGTTCATGTCCGCCCGGTGCCAAGCATGACACAAAGGCCATTTGTTATTCACATGCAGAGCTTCACGTCGTTTATGGTAAACTCATGATATTTCATCTTATAACTGACTAAATAAACATTCTCCGCTCCATCTGCACGACCAATTCCACTCGGGCAAGTATTAAAGACAAACAAAAACATCAACATAACCCCATTTTCATCACAGGGGGAAAACAAAAGGCAAGACGCCCTCTGGGCCTTGAATTTGGTGCCGTATTTCCTCTAATTCTACATCTCAGGTTTCACTCGGACCCAGTCATCTCGCACAGACACCACAGCAAGACATAGACACCAGCGAAAGCCCCTGAAATCTTAATGAACAATGTCTCCACTGCTGCTCCACCCCCACCCCCAAACACCACCCACCAACCACCAACATAAGCAACTTCAGGAAAGACCCTCACCACAGTACAAGTAGTCTGTGGTCACTTCGTCGAGCTGCTGTTGGCTCCTCCTCCCGCTCCAGCCCAAACCCCCCGACCTCTGTTTTTTTTTTATGATTGGTTATTTGAGCCCGAGCCCAATGAAACTGTACATGTTCCACTGCCAGAGCGGAGCGAACGACCCAAAACCCCCACGCTGGAGTCGGCTGCAGTCGAATGTGCTCCAAATTATTTGCACGGCTGCAGAGCACATGGGGTTGAAAGGCTTATATAAGCCCGTGGTAGGAATATTCAACCCATGTCACCTTCTTTTGAATTCCCTCGGCTCTTTGTCTTTACTTTAGCATCAAAAATAGAAACTTCGGGGAGTCGACAAAGGTCATTCCTTTTTGCATCTTATTAAGTTTCATAGGGAGAGCTCTGGCACTGATGTGTAACATGTACAGGGTGAATTAACAGGATTTTCTAATGACATGCAACATTTTATACGAACAAAAGTCAGTGTAACAATGTGAAAAATCAACATGCAACATAAAGGAAAAGAGTGCCAGCCAGTATGAATGCAGAAACACTGCACCGATGACTATTTAGCACCAAAGTCAAAAGAAACAAACAAGACTCAGGGCGCACTCACACTGTCCCTCCGCACCACGCGTAAACCGTTTTTTCGGGTCAAGCCTAGTGCGTTTGACCAGTGTGAGTGCAACCACTCCGCGCATAACTGTGGCCAGCAGGTCGTCCACGGCCCGTTTGGGAGAGGTGGGCTTTTGTAGAGCGCGTTTGCACGTGCACGAGCACGAGCGTGCGCACGTGTACGAGCACGAGGCCTACGGCGGTTCTGAGGTCATTTCCTGTGCGCCTGTTGGGACGTAGAAAAAAGAAGGAGGGACCATGCGCGGACATTTAAAACAATGGTGGTGAAAGGTTCACGTTGGTGTGATGCGGAGGTGGAGTGTTTACTGCAGATTTGGTCGATGAAAAGATTCAAAAACAGTCGACAAGACGCACAAAAACTCCGAGGTCTACGGAAAGATCTGGAA
This sequence comes from Echiichthys vipera, assembly GCF_963691815.1. Classification (NCBI taxonomy): domain Eukaryota; kingdom Metazoa; phylum Chordata; class Actinopteri; order Perciformes; family Trachinidae; genus Echiichthys; species Echiichthys vipera. The sequence goes on from NC_139833.1 coordinate 2,633,197, forward strand.
ACAAAGCCACGCATCGCCATGACGTCATCAATGCGTGTGACGTGTTACGGCGTGATGACGTATAGGCAGCAAGAAGCATTCTCCGAGGCCCAGGTAGTGTGAGTACAAACGGGCCTGGGGCGCGGGGGGAGAGGGAGGGGGGGACAAGTACCCTACACACACACACACACACAGGCCCGAAATACACACATACACACACAGACAGGACCTATATACATGCAATTAATGGAGAGATGTCAGAGCGAGGGGGTTGCCAGTGACCGGTGCCCCGAGCAGTTGGGGGTTTGGTGCCTTGCTTAACAGCACCTCGGCAGTGCCCAGGAGATGAACTGGCACCTCTCCAGCCACCAGTCCACGCTCCATGGTCCACACAGGGACTCTCACCTATGGACTGAGCTACTGCCGCCCATATTTGTACATGTCATGGTCACCCCATTAAGTAGTGTGTCGTTGTCGACCAACGGAATGGCGTCCAAGTCAAGTTCAGAAACGTGATCTAGTCGAGTCCGAGTTGAGATCAAGTCCAAAGGCAGTCGAGACCAAGTCAGGACCCAGTTCAGAGAAAATCCAGTCCCATTGAAGACCATCATAGGCACTAGTGTCTTTCCAATGCTTGTATAGTGACTGAGGCGTTAAGGGCTGATCTATAAACAAGACTGGTCCATCTTCCAACATAAAACTAATCTATGCATAGAATTTAGGCAACGCACTGTACAACTGATCCCAAATCAGCAGCCAGGAACCATTTGAGTCCAACAAACAAGGCACAGGACCAAGACCAAGTGCGAGACATCAGACTGAATATATGAGTCTGGACCAACGTGATGGACTGACCGGCTCCTCCGCAGAGCCCAGCCTCTCTAGCAGATTACAGGTAATTCCAGAGCCCGGAGAGCGTGCTTCAAAGGGGCGACACCGCGCTGTGATCTCACCTAAATAACACACGGAAGGTGTCTGGCCGTCGTGTTTAGACTTGTCAGGAATAATTGTGGCCTTCAAAAGACAACATGCAGAGACTGAGGGCGCACTCACACTGTCCTTCTAAACCGTTTGGCCAAAACCGTTTTTTCAGCTAAAGCCTAGTACCTTTAAGCAGTGTGAGTGCACCCGCTCCACGCATAACTCCGTCCACGGCCCGTTTGGGAGAGATGGGCTTTTGTAGAGCCCGTTTGCACATGTACGAGAACGAGCGTGCACACGTGTACGAGCACGAGCACGAGCCCTACGGCGGTAGCGGTATGTGCGCCTGTTCGGACATAGAAAAAAAGGAGGGACCATGCGCGGACATTAAACAACAACAACAATGGCGGTGAAAGGTTCACGTTGGTGTGATGCGGAGGTGGAGTGTTTACTGCAGATTTGGTCGATGAAAAGATTCAAAAACAGTCGACAAGACGCACAAAAACTCCGAGGTCTACGGAAAGATCTGTAAACAAAGCCACGCATCGCCACGACGTCATCAATGCGTGTGACGTGTTACGGCGTGATGACGTATGGACAGCAAGAAGCATTGGCCGAGGCCCAGGTAGTGTGAGTACAAACGGGGCTGGGGCGCGGGGGGAGAGGGAGGGGGGGACAAGTACCCTTAAGCCTGGGGCGCGGTGCGGAAGGACAGGTTGAGTGCGCTCTGAGGGTGCCCTGTGCGGTGTTGCAGTAAATTTTAAAAACGTCCAGGCACCGGGGATCAAATTCACACTAATGCATCTTACTTCAATTCTACTGTTTTCTACGTCTGCCTCATCTCTTCGTGTCTCAGGCCAGTGTCACCTCCAAACAAAACATATCCGATAGCTCGCCCGAGTCTGTGTCCTCTCCTGGACAAACACACGGTAAGTGAGCCGGAGCTCCAGCTGTCAGACCAGGACAGGTTTGGTAGTTTGACCAGACACAAATATAAAAAAAGAGGGTCACCGTTACGCCGCGGATAGCTGGAGCAGTCTGGAGGAGGGCAGATGCATTTCCAAGGGGAGATGCTCTTTTTCCACTGATGAGGATCTCATGTGAAAAGACACTGAAGGAAAACAACGATTTCAGGTTTCAGGGAGACGCAGCTGTGCGTCTGCTCACAGTCCGACCCGCGGAAACAATATATGTGAATAATGGAGCTGTGGAGCCGCTTTCCCTCTCTCTACCTCTCTTTCTCTACCTCTCTTTCTCTTTCCCTTCCTCTACCTCTCTTTCTCTACCTCTCTTTCCCTTCCTCTACCTCTCTTTCCCTCTCTCTACCTCTCTTTCCCTTTCTCTACCTCTCTTTCTCTACCTCTACCTCTCTTTCCCTTCCTCTACCTCTCTTTCCCTACCTCTACCTCTCTTTCTCTTCCTCTACCTCTCTTTCTCTACCTCTCTTTCCCTTCCTCTACCTCTCTTTCCCTTCCTCTACCTCTCTTTCCCTTCCTCAACCTCTCTTTCTCTCCCTCTACCTCTCTTTCCCTTCCTCTACCTCTCTTTCCCTTCCTCAACCTCTCTTTCTCTTCCTCTACCTCTCTTTCCCTTTCTCTACCTCTCTTTCCCTTCCTCTACCTCTCTTTCTCTTCCTCTACCTCTCTTTCTCTTCCTCTACCTCTCTTACTCTACCTCTACCTCTCTTTCTCTTCCTCTCTTTCCCTTTCTCTACCTCTCTTTATCTTTCTCTACCTCTCTTTCCCTACCTCTACCTCTCTTTCTCTTTCTCTACCTCTAATGGCACTGAACGCTTGGAGAAGTACAGAGGAAAGTTCGCTCTTCAGTCTGCACAGAGACACTTCCTGGTGATTTTTGCGTTGCCAGAGCAGATGTGAGGTCAGGAGTCCAAACCAGGTGGCTGAGATTTACTCCCATACTTAATCAGTCTTGCCTTCCTCGCAGATGTTTTTATGCCTCGAGTGGTGCCAGCGTCTCCTTAATCAAAACGCCTTCATTCATAAGTCACAGACAATAAGTGTTGGAGTGCACGAATGCTGGATTTACAGGGTGATTTTACAGCTCTGCGGAGAAAAAGAAGCGTGTTTGCTTCCAAAACAGTACGCTTCGATGAGCAGCGCTCTATCATTTCAGAGCTCTAAAGTTTAAGTCAGTTTGTCAACAAGAGATTACGAACAACGGGGAGAAGTTCAGCATCCGCGAGGAACTCGGAGTAGAGCCGCTGCTCCTTTGCGTTGAAAGGAGCCAGTTGAGGTGGTTCAGGATCATCTGGTAAGGATGAACCCTGGGCGCCTCCCTAGGGAGGTGTTCCAGGCCCGTCCAACTGGGAGGAGGCCTCGGGGAAGACCCAGGACCAGGTGGAGAGATTAGATCTCCACACTGGCCTGGGATCACCTCAGGATCCCCCAGTTAGAGCTGGTTAATGTGGCCCGGGAAAGGGAAGTTTGGGGTCCCCTGCTAAAGCTGCTGCCCCCGAGACCCGACCCCGGATAAGAGGCTGAAGATGAGATGAGATCACGAACAACCTGGTGATGTGCAGTAGTTTGCGTTCAATTCTGTGCTTTTTATTCAATTTGTAAAGCGTGCGTTTTCACCAAACTCTGCAGATCTTTCACTGCTCCCTGATCAGCTCTTAAACAGAGCCAGTCAGAACAGGTTAGTCAGCAGAGTTATTATTACATTAGTTTTGCTCCAAGAACATTTCTCTTCATTGATGTGTTTGCTTGCTGCTGGTAAAGAGGTGAAGCTTATATCAGGGAACTCAGATACCAGTACAGCACTTCCTGTTCCTGTATCATTTCCCTCACTAGTGTCTGTGGTCGCCATCTTCACGGCGAGTCACAGCGTCAAATTGGAAAACGTTTGGCACTAAACACAAAATACAGCTGAGGCTGATGGGATGCTGTCATTGATTTAGCAGGTATTTAGTCATAAACCAAAGTATAGGACAAGTTAATACCTAATTAGACCTAACGATGACACTAGATGAGCAGTGTAACTCCGCACTGAGCAGCCGGACACAGTCAGAATGAGGACACAGTCAGTCCATGAACGTATCTTAGTTGATCGTATTCCCTTTCTCTAAGTGACCCCGTACGTAGCAGATTAGTCACACACACTCTCGATGCACAGGACAAACAACCTCACATCTGCAAAACACTCTGTCTCCATCTGCTCCACCTGATTAACTCCACTGGCAGGACACGAGAGCTGAGTCACGCCATCACACACAGGATGTCACGCAGTTGTTTGGGCTGCAGCCACCTCGCCGCCACGTTTCATCGGCTCGAGTCACAGACGGAGAGATCAATCCCGGATTTGGATTAAGACAGAGGGAGGAGGGGGAGGAGGAGGAGGAGGAGATAGGCACTGAGGAAACAGCCGACCTTCTCCCGGCAACTTCTGCCGCGATGAATCGATGGCGGAGACGTGCCAGAGGAGCTTTTCTGAGTCACTCTCTCTCTCCTGATAGTAGCTGGAGAAGTTTTCAAATCAGAGCCGGAGATGCCGAGTGCATACTGACTCGCTCACTCAGAGGAGAGTTATGTGTTTGTGTGCTGGCTTACACACTCAAATCACTGTTAGTGTGTCTGTTCACACAGAGCATTTATGATCAGTGAAGCAACAGAACACCACACTGTGGAGAAACCGGCTCAATATAGTGATGAAATGGGATCTGCACACTCTCACAACATGTGAACAACCAGTAAATAAGTACAGTTACACAAGTGGGTAGGAGTACTTTGCTCGAGTATTCCCATTTTATGCTTTATCGTACTTCTACTCCATGATTCATTTGACAGCTGCAGTGACTGTTAACCTTTTTTTCAATTTTACTTGGAAACATGTTTGTCTTGCAGAACTGTAACAGAAAATAAAGTAATAAACTGCTGCAAACATTTACATGAAGAGATCAGTACGAATAAAATAATATAATATACATAATGCTGTAATATAACAACATCAAAGGGAGCATTCTGCATCACTGTTGATACTTGCAGGGACGTGTTTTGCTAATAATACTTCTGTACCTTTACTTAAGGAAGCATTCAGATCCTTAAAAGTAACACTCAACAACAAGTGCATGTAAAGGTGCATTAAAGTGTTAAAGTATAAGCAAGCAAAATGTTCTTAAGTATCAAAATTGCTCATTATTCCAAAGAAATGGCCGATGTGAGTGTTGCACTATTATATATTACATGGTTAATATTATTATTAGTGATGCACTGATGTGTAAACACCATTTTCATGTTTGTGGTTTTGGTAGAAATCATTTTAAGGTACTTTACAAGAGTGCATCTTATTTTTCTGAGCTCTTCATGTGTCAAAGTATCTTCCTTTGTAGTGCAGCCAAAGTTTAAAGCACCTTAAATGGAAATAATGAAGTAAAAACTGTACTTGAATCAGTGTATAATTATAGGCTCCTTACTTCCCCATGTGGGACTTTTACCTACTTTTACATTAAAGATCTGACTTCTTCTTCCTCTGTTGTTCACAGCTTTTTTAAATGTGCACGGTAACAAACACAATAATAAGCCTTTCAGCACATCTGGCCCAGCAGCAGACACACGCACAGTAAATCACCACATCTGCACTTTAGCACTACTTTCTGCAGCAGCGCGTTCCCGCAGTGCGCGCAGGAACACGCGGATTCAAACGCAGCTGTCTGGACTGTTCATAATAATATTAGCAGTCTTAATAAGTCACAAACTTTCAAATGAACCGTCAAAGTCTCCGTGTCGGTGCCGCTGTGTTGGTCTCATGACCCGGGTGTTCACTCACCTCTGCCGGCCGAGAACTCCCGGTGGATGCGTCGCTTTAGTGTCGCAGTTAAACTTCCAAGCACCAAGAAAAGGAGTTTGTGTTTTTAAGACTCATTTACACTCAGAGTATCTTCAACCTCTGTAAACAATGTGAAGAGAGGAGAAGAGAGGAGGAGGAGAGAGAGAGAGAGAGAGAGAGGGAGGGAGGGAGAGAGAGAGAGAGAGAGAGGGAGGGAGGGAGAGAGAGAGAGAGAGAGAGGCATAGCTAGAGACGGGGGAGGGTCCTGAAGTGAAGCCAGACAGAGTGGAAAAAGTGTGACAGCGAGGGGACGGGGGAGGAGGGAGGGAGGAGGAGGAGAGAGGAGGAGGAGGGAGAGGAGGAGGAGGAGGAGGAGGGAGGGAGAAGAGGAGAAGGAAGGAAGGTGAGGAGGAGGAGGGAGGGAGAGGGGGAGGAGGGAGGGAGGGAGGGAGAGGAGAGAGGAGGAGGGAGAGGAAGAGGAGGAGGGGGAGAGGAGGAGAGAGGAGGAGGAAGAGGAGGAGGAGGGAGGAATAGAGGAGGAGGAGGGGGGGGAGGAGAGGAGGAGGAGAAAGGAAGAGGAGGAGGAGGAGAGAGGGGGGAAGAGGAGGAGGGATGGAGAGGAGGAGGAGGGGGGAAGGAGAGGAGAAAGGAAGAGGAGGAGGAGAGAGGGGGGAAGAGGAGGAGGGAGGGAGAGGAGGAGGAGGAGGGAGGAAGAAGAGGCGGAAGAGAAAGGGGGGAGGGAGGAAGAAGAGGAGGGAGGAAGAGGAGGAGGAGGAGGAGGAGGAGAGAGGAAGAAGAGGAGGAGGGAGGAAGAAGAGGAGGAGAAGGAGGGAGGAAGAAGAGGAGGAGGGAGGAAGAAGAGGAGGAGAGGAGGAAGGGAGAAGAGGAGGAGAAGGAGGGAGGAAGAAGAGGAGGGAGGAAGGAGAGGAGGAGAGAGGAGGGAGGAAGAAGAGGAGGAGGAGGGAGGAGGAGGAGCATGAGAGAGGAGGAAGGAAGAAGAGGAGGAGGGAGGAGGAAGAGGAGGAGGAGGAAGAAGAGGAGGAGGAGGAGGAAGGAGGAAGAAGAGAAGGAGGGAGGAAGGTCGAGGGAGATTGAGAGTTGTTTTAGTCCTCAGAGACCTTCATGTGTAGATAGATAGATGGATAGATGGATAGAGAGATAGATAGATAGATAGATAGATAGATGGATAGATAGATAGATAGATAGATAGATAGATAGATGGATAGATAGATAGATAGATAGATAGATAGATAGATGGATGGATAGATAGATAGATAGATAGATAGATAGATAGATAGATAGATAGATAGATAGATAGATAGATAGATAGATAGATAGATAGATAGATAGATAGATAGATAGATAGATAGATAGATAGAGAGATAGATAGATAGATAGATAGATAGATAGATAGATAGATAGATAGATAGATAGATAGATAGATAGATAGAAAGATTGATGGATGGATAGAGAGATAGATATTGACCCTGTATGACAAGTGTCAGGCCAAGAATGTGTAGTTTTCTCTTTCTTTCTCTACCTCTCTCCCACCCTCTCCCACCCCGTCCCACCCTCTCCCACCCTGTCCCACCCTCTCCCACCCTCTCCCACCCTCTCCCACCCCGTCCCACCCTCTCCCACCCTGTCCCACCCTCTCCCACCCTCTCTCACCCCTCTCCCACCCTCTCCCACCCTGTCCCACCCTCTCCCACCCTCTCCCACCCCGTCCCACCCCTCTCCCACCCTGTCCCACCCTCTCCCACCCTCTCTCACCCTCTCCCACCCTCTCCCACCCCGTCCCACCCTCTCCCACCCTGTCCCACCCTCTCCCACCCTCTCTCACCCTCTCCCACCCCGTCCCACCCTCTCCCACCCTGTCCCACCCTCTCTCACCCTCTCTCACCCCTCTCCCACCCTCTCTCACCCTCTCCCACCCTCTCTCTCCCTCTCCCACCCTGTCCCACCCTCTCCCACCCTCTCTCACCCTCTCCCACCCTCTCCCACCCTCTCTCACCCCTCTCCCACCCTCTCTCACCCTCTCCCACCCTCTCTCACCCTCTCCCACCCCGTCCCACCCTCTCTCACCCCTCTCCAACCCTCCTGTTGCCCTCAAATTTCACTAACACCATTTATTCTTGGGGTCAATTTGACCGTTAAACATCTGGAAAATGATCATAATCAATGTGTGACTCAAGTGAAGTCGGGTACTTTATGTTTTTATTTAACAGAATGAAAAATATCACTGATGTTAAACTGCATGGAGGGATTTCTGTGTGTGTGTTTTAAAGTAAGTCTGTTATTTTAAGTGCTATTTTGTGTTATTTGTAACATCTGGAATGAAAGTAACGTCCGTTATCAAGGACAGCAGCATGAATTTGACCTCATATAATATTTGAATTGTAAAATAAACAATAATAATAATGATTAAATCATCCAGATGATCAAACTGACCCAAAGGAACACCGATGCCACAAGTACATGTACGATAAGAACAATAAAAATATATATAATCATGACAATTTTAGCCTTTTTATGAGTCGTCCCCATAAAATGAGGAAAAGTCATAAATATAAAGCAAAAAAACAAAGAAAAATGACATTATTTAGAGATGTTAAACATTAAATGGGGTCAAATTGACCCTTAGGAGAACAGGAGGGTTAAAAAGAGAACAATAAAAAAAACCCACATAATTTCTAACATTCAAATGTTGATTTCTTCATCCTGGATTCAGATCGTTCATTAGGAAGTTACAGTTACAGGGGCGGCAGTAGCTCAGTCCATAGGTGACTTGGCCGGAGGGTTGCCGGTTCTCCTCCACACCAACACAGTCTCAAACCCAACACGTCAAAAACTGATGCTTGGTCAGGGCTGTTGTCCACACACACACACACACACACATGCACAGACAGGACCTACATACATGCAATTAATGGAGGGATGTCAGAGCGAGGGGGCTGCCAGTGAACAGCGCCCCGAGCAGTTGGGGGTTCGGTGCCTTGCTCCCAACAGCACCCAAGCAGTGCCCAGGAGATGAACTGGCACCTCTCCAGCCACCAGTCCACGCTCCATTCAAGGTCCACACAGGGACTTTAACCGGCGACCCTCCGGTTCCCAGCCAAGTCACCTATGGACCAACTGGTTTCACAGCTATGGATGAAATATGACACATCACTTTTTGGGAGAGTTTACGGACGGACTACAAGGTTCAAACATTATTGATGTGCTGGCGGCGGGCGACACGCTGGTGTGGTGGTTAGCACTGTCGCCTCACAGCGAGAGGGTTCCTGGTTAGAACCCCGGCTGGGGCCCTTCTGTGTGGAGTTTGCATGTTGTCCCCGTGTCTGCGTGGGTTTTCTCCGGGTTCTCCGGTTTCCTCCCACAGTCCAAAGACGTGCAGGTGTTGGGTTCATTGATGACTCTAAATCACCCGTAGGTGTGAATGGTTGTCTGTCTCTGTTCGTCTCTATGTGTCCTGTGATAGACTGGCGTCCTGTCCAGGGTGGACCCCGCCTCACGCCCGACGTCAGCTGGGATCGGCTCCAGCCCCCCGTGACCCCGACAGGGACAAGAGGCTGAAGATGAATGAATGAATGGATGAATGAATGGATGGATGAATGTTCTGGAGGCATCAAAGGAGGGTGGTTATGTGAAATGAAACGCTGCCATCTACTGGTGTTTTCATCTTCTTCTTCTTCTTCTTCTTCTTCTTCTTCCTCTTCTTCTTCTTCTTCTTCTTCTTCTTCTTCTTCTTTTCTTCTTCTTCTTCTTCTTCTTCTTCTTCTTCTTCTTCTTCTTCTTCTTCCTCTTCTTCTTCTTCTTCTTCTTCTTCTTCTTCTTCTTCTTCTTCTTCTTCTTCTTCTTTTCTTCTTCTTCCTTTTCTTTTACATTTGTCTCCCTTAATCATACAGGTGAGGGCCTGTGCATTAATCACAGTCCAGAAGTCATTTCTGGAACATTCAATATTATAGTTATGACTGAAATCATCATAATTGATATCCTCTTTTAAATCACTTCTTAAAGCCCATTTTTCTGCACCTTAAGCTAATAATAATTATTTATTTTGTCCATTAATGTATGCCCCTTCTTATACAATGATGTGTAAATATGGTTATGTTGTACCCTACTGGATGTCATTATTATTATTATTATTATTATTATTATAATTATTAAAATTATAATTTGTTTTGTTTACACTGTATATAGGTGCTATACAAATACAGTTATTATTATTATTGTTATTTTTGTGTTCTTCTTCTTCTTATTATTATCATTGTTGTTGTTATTATTATTAGTTATTATTATAAGTATTATTATTATTGTTATTATTATTAGTTATTATTATAAGTATTATTATTATTGTTATTATTATTAGTTATTATTATAAGTATTATTATTATTGTTATTATTGTTGTTGTTATTAGTATTATTGTTGTTTTATGTTATTATTGTTATTATTGTTGGTTTTATGTTATTATTATTATTATTGTTATTATTATATCATTGTTGTTTTATGTTATTATTATTATTATTATAATAAGTATTATAATTATATTATTATTGTTGGTTTTATGTTATAATTGTTACTATTTTAATTATTAATAGTATAATTATTATCATTATTATTATTATTATTATTATTATCTAATAAGTGTCATTGCACCGGTGCTCCTTCCGGATGCGTCTCTGCTGCAAAATGACACAGAGAAGAAGAAAAATAAGCCGCAGTGACGTGTTTCCGGTGTCATGTCAGCCTCCTGCCGGAACCTCATGGCTAGCTGCGGCTGCCGCATTTTAACTGTAGATACATGTTGTTGTTGTTTCCTGCTGTTTCAGGTTTAGTGACGCAGCTTTATTGAGACAACACGTCCAGAGGTAAGTTATTGTTTTATTTATTATTCATGACGTGTGTGAACACGTGAGCTGACGAAAGGTCGGGAATGCACGCGACTGGTTCTTAGGGGGTGTTTAGCTTTGGGGTTTTAGGCTAGCTGTTAGCTGTTAGCATCAACTCAGTCCTGTCAGTCAGAGCAGAACTTTACAGTGTGGTTTAATCACAATGAACGCTAATTTCCTGCATACAACACGACAGTAACGTGACACAGTGTTCCTGAACCTGCAGCCATCTTCTCTTTTTAATGCGTGCTGTCTCTTATTGTGCTCTTGTTGTTATTGTGTTGCATGCATTCTGTAGTTGTGCTTCTGCTCTGCATGCTATGGTGACACACACAGACACACACACACAAACACACACACACACACACACAAAGACCACAATAAGACAGACACACTGCGTGCTGTCTCTTTGTGCTCTTGTTGTTATTGTGTTGCATGCATTCTGTACTTGTGCTTCTGCTCTGCATGCTATGGTGACACACACAGACACAAACACACACACACAAACACACACACACAAACACACACACACACACACACACACACACACACACACACACACACACACACAGACAGACACACAGACACACTGCGTGCTGTTGTGTGATGATGAATGATGTTTTCTAAATTTATGCTATTTTGTCATGTTTGTTAACTGCTGTGCATGTTTTGAAGAAGAAGAAGAAGAAGAAGAACTACTTTATTAATCCCACACGGGGAAATTGGATTTTTTGTAGCTTGCCCTGTCTGTAATTTTAATCTTTTATTTTTATTTTATATTCTGTTGTGTTTGTAGGGTGACTTTAACATCTGTCTAGGGACGACAGGTGAAAAATAGCCCTTTTGGCTCATTCTGGTGCATTTACAGTAAGGTTATTAATGAGCACTCTCCCTGTTTTCAAATAAACTCAACCTCAAACTTCAAACACAGAGAGATCTGTTTAAAAGTATTCAGAGTCAGCAGTGGTGTTGCTGAAAAGATGAGTAAAACACCTCTGGGTAAGATAAAGTAAAATAAGATATTCCTTTATCAGCCCCACAGTGAGGAGATCTACAGTGTTACAGCAGCAACAGAGGATAGTGCACATGGCTGCTGCATTAACAATATATAATAATAAACTATGTACAGAGTATAAAACACATTTACAGTAGTGAAGTAGCAAGTTAACACACAAAGTGATGAATAAATAAATGACATAAACAAGTTACAGTAGCTGCAGAGGAACAGGGCTGTGATAAATGTTGGTGGTCTACGCTTATTTTTATTTCTATTTGCCTAAACTTCCAATTATTTACTGGAATAATCAGTTACTAAATATAAATAGTGGTAAATGAGTAAAAGAGCCCAAAGGGATGTTATCAAATTGGTTCATTTATATTATGTGGAGTTTAATTACTTTAAAAATGAATCGAATGTCAGTCGTTGTCGATTATTGTTCAATTGATCGACTAGTATATAAATAAAAAGTTTAATTGTTTCAGATGTAATTTTTAGTACTTTTCTACACAAAATCAGCAAATTACAAACTTGCAGATTATTCTCCTCACAGAAGTTTTGTAAAGCTACTTTTAAAAACTGTAACGTTTGATTAAACCAGGGATATTTTTCCGTATCAAAGGTTTTCACAGTGAAAAAGTGAAACAGGCAGAAAGATTTAGACATCCAACTTGTTCCAAGGTCTTAAAGCTCAAAACATTAAAACATTAAAACATTCATAAACTGAAACATGTTTTTGCACGTTGAGCATGAATATATGTTTTAGTCGACCACCGCGTCCTGATCCTGTGATCAGTTCTTTATTTCTTAGATAGAGATTCAAGTCCTGCTTTGACTTTGCTGCCTTTGTTCTTTCTGTAAGTTGTTCTAGCAAAGCAGTTCACTGTCTTTGTGGCGTGAAACCCCTTAAATCACAGAAACGTCCTCCTCAGAGCGTTACGTCAGAGTTGTGACCTGTCAGACAAAATCTTCAGATGCGTTTTTTTGTCACAAGGGGACAAAAAAACAGCGAGGTCTGAAACAGAACTCGGAGTAGAGCCGCTGCTGCGTTGAAAGGAGCCAGTTGAGGTGGTTCAGGATCATCTGGTAAGGATGAACCCTGGGCGCCTCCCTAGGGAGGTGTTCCAGGCACGTCCAGCTGGGAGGAGGCCTCGGGGAAGACCCAGGACCAGGTGGAGAGATTAGATCTCCACACTGGCCTGGGAACGCCTCAGGATCCCCCAGTTAGAGCTGGTTAATGTGGCCCGGGAAAGGGAAGTTTGGGGTCCCCTGCTAAAGCTGCTGCCCCCGAGACCCGACCCCGGATAAGAGGCTGAAGATGAGATGAGACTAAATTAATCATTTGCCTTTTGCACAGATGGCAGAAGTTGCGCTGGAGAAAAGTCGTGGCTTGAAGTTCGCAGAGCAGCAGCTCCTGCGTCACGGCTGGGAACACGGTAAGATACTATGATCTCTTCTGTGCAACCGTTCAACCGCTGCGGTGCGTCCGACTCCCATTTCTCATCCAGACCGCTCTGTCCTCAGGTAAAGGCCTCGGGCGCAGTGAGAACGGCATATCGGAGGCTATCAAGGTCAAAGTGAAATGTGACAAAGGAGGGGTGAGTGACATTTGGCTTCTGCAGCGTCTGCAGCGTCTGCTCTCCTCCCTGCTGAACTTCTAAACTTTGCGTTGTCTGTGAGTTTGTAGACTCACGTGCTGACTCTTCTCTCCCAGGTCGGTCACAAGGAAGGGGAGCAGTTCACCTTCCACTGGTGGGATCATGTCTTCAATAAGGCGTCTTCCAGTCTGCAGGTGGAGTCCGACCAGGTAAACCACAGCTGAACACACTCACAGTCACCTGAACGCAACATGATCAGGGGGCATTTTGAATTAAAAAGGGAGTAAGAAGTGGAGTTATGTACATTATTTTTGTGATGACAGATTTCAAAATGAGGAACTTTATCGGCTTTACCCAAGCATTTGAATAAAAATGCTGATTCATGACTGGGAACACTGTATTTTTAGTTACTTAGTCTGGTTAATAATTTTACGAGCAGCTCAGAGGCTCAAAGCAACAACGTTGAAACGTACATGAAAGCCCTCTTTATGTTCTCAAACTGTGAAGGTCAAGTTATTCACTGTCACATGCTCAACAATCACAGAGAAGCAGTCGTTGGCGATGAAAGTCTTAGGGCAGGGACACACCACACTGACGGTTAGGTCCAAGTTGGGCCGACGGTGAGCGACAGACTACCGCCACCTGCTGGTAAAGACGCAGTAGTCTCACGCAGGCACACAATATGTGTTAGTTTGCCGTCGGCTGTGGTGTGATTTGCTGTGATTGGTTCAAATGCGACGCGAAGCGACGAAACAGTTGGACTTCGTCACAACTAGTTCTCCAGATCTCAAGCTTCCTCCAACAATGCTCGTTCAATCTGTGTTAAAAGAAAACCCACAAGTGAAAAAAGAGAATCTAAGACATAAAATAGTGCAGAGACGCAGCTCTGATGAGAAGGACCACGTCCCTCCATCCACAGAAAGACGTGCGGTTAATTTAAAACGTCAGCTGTGGCAAAAAAAGAGCTTTCCGCTGACATCAATAGTTTGTGTCACATTATTGATTTCTTTAGTGTGGAGCTGTGTAATAAGTGTGATTATGCCGAGTGAGCAGGTCGTTATTGTGATTCGCAATATTAACACACTCGCTCTACATCATCCTGGACTTATATTTATGGTAGAAGTAAAAACTGTACTTCAACAGGGACGTAGTAAATGTGTAAAACAAGGTAAAGCAACAATAGTGATGCTCCCAAGAGTTGAAAGTCTTAGGCCTGAGGGATGGAGCCGTCCCTGAGCCCGGTGGTACGTCCTCCTCCCTGCACCGCCGGGTGGAGAGCTTAGAAGTTTAAGCTACTTCCTCCTCGCTTGTTAAGTAGTGAGTGAGCGGGTTCAGTCTTTGACAGCAGGTCACGTGTTTCCTGTGTGATCCAGAACGGTATTCAGTTGAAGAAGACGCTGGAGGAAGATGAAGAGGGCGGAACCATCTCCAACAAGAAGCCACGGAAAGCCACGTTGGCTAGAGACAAACTTTACGGATGCTTTGTCAAGGTAACTCGTTCATTTGTTTCTCATGTTTTGGGCAAATATTCAATGGCGTGAGCTGTGTCAGGTTTTCAGTAGACAGGCAGAACATCGTAGGATTGGTTTGGTTTCTTTTCGTCACATTTGTAGATTAAAAAAGTAGAAAATAACTTGAATTATCCTTTAATGTTCAATTAAAATGCTACAAACGTGCTCTACAGAGACATTTCTGTGTATTTATGGCATTTTCAAGTATGACTGATTGTGCTCTGAACTGACACTGACGACCGCGCTTCTGTCTCAGTCGGCCACGCTGCTGTCCGGTGAGGAGCAGCCACAGCCAAAGTCTTCCAGCTCCGACGACAGCAGCAGCTCGGATGAGGAGGACGACCAGAAACTGGATCTCTCCAGCACCACAAAGTAAAAGCTTCTTTTGTTTCAGACTTTATTTAACGATTTTTCTCCGTATCAAAAGCTGCAGCGCTGTACGATTTACTGACTGGTTGTCGACAGGCTTTCTGACGCTGATCTAATGAAGGCCTGCGGAGGACGGACGGCTCACAAGTACGTTCACTCATAAAACTGTAGTGTTTCGTAATATTTCAGAAGTTGGTATTAAAAGAGGATCTCATTTCTGATTCATCTCTGTTGTGTTTTTTTTTCTAGAGGAGCCAGGCACGGCTTAACCATGAGCGCCAAGTTAGCCAGGCTGCAGCAGCAGGAGGCCGAGTTCATGGCTAAATATGGCAAGAAGAGCCAACTGGCAAGTGCTCCGCCAGCGTGTGTCACACCGACTCCACCGACCTCCCAGTCAGCCGAGAAGAAAGCAGAGAGGCAGGAGGAGACGGTCGAGGACTCGCTGAGCAAAAAGATGAAAAAGAAGATGTCCGCTGCGAGCGTTCAGGAGCTGAATGCTGATGAAGTGTCTGAAAGTGCTGACACGGATGTTAAACCCAAAAAGAAGAAGAAGAAGAAAAAGAAAGCCAGCGAGGACACAGAGGATATAACTGAGGTTTCCACTGAGGTGGATGTGATCCGTGAAGATAACGGTGGAGCGCAGCATTCTCACGAAACAAAGAGGAAACGCAAGAAGAAGAAAATCAATGAAGGAGAACGAACGCCTTCACCTGCAGCAGCAGAGAGCAAGAGTCCGGAGGAGCTGCACACCGACACACAAGTGAAGAAGAAGAAGAAGAAGAAGTCCTCCAAACACCACAGTAAACCCGCTGAGGAAGAGAGTAACGATACAGAACCGAGCCGATCGGAGCCGGTCCAGGACTGCCCCCGCCCCCCAAAAACCCAAAAGAGAAGAGCTGTAGTGACGTCGGAGGAAGCAGAAGTCACAGAGGAAGCAGCAGCGGCAGTAAAGCAGAAAAGGAAAAAGTGTAAAAAGGACAAATCCTCTCTAGATGACGCCACAGACGAGGAGGCACTTCCTCCAAAGAAGAAGAAAAAGAAGAAGTCCAAAGAGTAGCATCTGTTTAACAAACACTCTGGACACTGATGAACACGTCTGTCTTGGCCGATTGGGGAAGTTCTCTGTAATCAGCGCGGGTGAGGAACATGGACTTTATGGCGGCTGCGCTCTCTGATTGGATGATCGGGGAATACCTTTACTTACACAGATCAGTAATAAGGTGATGACCTCCAGCGCCTGGGCCTCTTCTGCCTGTGAAAGGTGCTCAAAACCCAAAAAGAGAAGTGCCACACGGTTCTCACAGACCGTTCCCCAACACGTGACACGTTTCTTTTTGGGTTTTTTTACCGAACAGCTAAAACAGACGAGAGAAGCGCAGATTACAACAAACACACACGCAGACAGAGGAGGAGCGGCTTAATGATTCTCAGGGTGTCATTCTCATGAACAGGTTTGTAGGATATCGTACGGAAAGTTCGGTGCAAAAGTTGGCATCATCTTACGAAACGTGGACAGTTGCTTTGGTGCCAGTTAGGTTTAGGGCGCCCTCCCACTGTGCCTCCGTCCCGTGCCCCGGGCTTTAGGGTCCTTGTCCCCCCCTCCAGGCCCGTTTGTACTCACACTACCTGGGCCTCGGAGAATGCTTCTTGCTGCCTATACGTCATCACGCCGTAACACGTCACACGCATTGATGACGTCATGGCGATGCGTGGCTTTGTTTCCAGATCTTTCCATAGACCTCAGAGTTTTTGTGCGTCTTGTCGACTGTTTTTGAATCTTTTCATCGACCAAATCTGCAGTAAACACTCCACCTCCGCATTACACCAACGTGAACCTTTCACCGCCATTGTTTTAAATGTCCGCGCATGGTCCCTCCTTCTTTTTTCTATGTCCAAACAGGCGCACAGGAAATGCCCTCAGAACCGTCGTAGGCCTCGTGCTTGTACACGTGCGCACGCGCTTTACAAAAGCCCACCTCTCTCAGACGGGCTGTGGACAGTCTGAGAGAGGTGAGAGAGGTGAGTGTGTGAGTGCGCCCTTAGGGCTGTCCTTCTGGCCCGGGCCAAAACCGTTTTTTCAGCTAAAGCCTAGTACCTTTAAGCAGTGTGAGTGGACCCGTTCCGCGCATAACTGCGGCCAGCGGGCCGTCCACGGCCCGCTTGAAAGAGGTGGGCTTTAGCGGAGCCGTTTGCACATGTACGAGCACGAGCGTGCACACGTGTACGAGCACGAGCCCTACGGCAGTAGCGTTATGTCCGCCTGTTCAGACATAGAAAAAAGGAGGAGGGACCATGCGCGGACATTTCAAACAATGGCGGTGAAAGGTTCACGTTGGTGTGATGCGGAGGTGGAGTGTTTACTGCAGATTTGGTCGATGAAAAGATTCAAAAACAGTCGACAAGACGCACAAAAACTCAGAGGTCTACGGAAAGATCTGGAAACAAAGCCACACACACGCGATCAATGCATGTGACGTGTTACGGCGTGATGGCGTATGGACGTACGGCCCAGGCAGTGTGAGTACAAACGGGGCTGGGGCGCGGGGGGGGAGAGGGAGGGGGGACAAGTACCCTAAAGCCCGGGACGGAGGCACAGTGGGAGGGCGCCCTAACAGTGCATTTATCTTCAGTAACAAAATATCAATATATCACATTTTTAATCAGTGTATCAGAGCTGCTGAGTTGATGAATTGCTGCAGGAGTGAAGGAGGAAATGAGATGAAATCAGTGTTATTTGCTGGTGATGCAGAAATCTGAAGAACAAAACATGAAATGTGTTCAACTGAAGCAGTGGATGTTTTACTTTGATGCTACAAGTCATTGATTTGATGAATCTGCCACTTTCGACTAAACTGAGACTCAATCAAGTCTTGACATTTGTCAGTTTGGACGTAAATAATCAAAGCTGTAAAACGATTAGTCAGTTGTTTGTGATGTGTGACCATTACATGCATTTTAGAGTAAAAATGATATATTCAGCATAGTTTTCTGCATCATGAATGACTCGCTTCGAAGGTGTTTTACAACAGTGATGATTTTAATGGAAGGAGACAAAACATGAAATTATAGATGAAACCAATTAAAAATGAAATGATGCAACACAAACTTCACCTGTGGGTTTTTTTCTTTTCTTCAGATTTTAGATGCCGACGTTCAAATGGCACCAAAACTAAATATACTGTATTTTTATGATGATTTAAAACGTTCTTAAACTTGATTAATGATTCTGAATACATGTGAAACCTTCTTGATTGACACATGACACATTTATATTTACCTGGATATTAGCTTAACTCAAAGCTAAAAAATAATAATATTGTAATGGTTTCGCCCACGTTGTGACGCCAAATCAGGCCGGGGTGTAAAGTGAGGAGGCCCAGGCACTTTCCCTACTTCCCCCTGTTCAGAAAAAACACATTTGAGGAGCTCTTTTCCAAAACGCTATAAATCCATTTTAATAGTTTTCAGGAAATTACATTGTTTACCTTTTTACCCACATATTTGGTTAATATTCACTTTATCTTGTCAAAATGTTTTTTATGGCTCAGTCTGAACATGTTGAACGGACGGACGACACAAAAAACTCTCCCGCTTCAGAGCGCCGCCATGTTGGATCACATAGAACGCTCACTGAATTCTGATTGGTTGAGAGTTTTCATCAGTTTATAGTCGTTTTTTTCAAGTTTTTGTGGTGTTTTCATCTGTTTTTAGTAATTTTGTCACATTTTTGTGGTGTTTTGCATCTGTTTTTAGTAATTTTGTCACATTTTTGTGGTGTTTTGCAACTGTTTTTAGTAATTTTGTCACATTTTTGTGGTGTTTTCATCTGTTTTTGGTCGTTTTTTTTTCACTTTTTGTGGTATTTTGCAACTGTTTTTAGTAATTTTGTCACATTTTTGTGGTGTTTTTCATTTATTTTTAGTCGTTTTTTTCACTTTTTGTGGTATTTTGCATCTGTTTTAAGTAATTTTGTCACATTTTTGTGGTGTTTTCATCTGTTTTTGGTCGTTTTTTTCACTGTCACTCAGTCTGAACGTGTTGAACGGACGGACGACACAAAAAACTCTCCCGCTTCAGAGCGCCGCCATGTTGGATCGCATAGAACGCTCGCTGAATTCTGATTGGTCGAGAGGACGTATCGCATTTAGGCTAAAAATAGGTTTGGTGCTGGTCGCGGTTTGGAAAGGAACTGCATCTTGAGACCATTTTAAAGAGGAAATATAGAGATTTGGCAGAAACACTGATGAAGCAGTGAAAAGGTCCTGTAAACAGCAAAGTGGCTCAAACTCATTTTTCTTTAATTTGTCTTTTAGCTCGTTGTGGAAACGAGCTCTTCATATGTACAGTGCGTTTAGTCTCCTGTCAGTTTGAAGTTGAATACCACACTTTCTCAACATGCTACCAAAACAACAACAATAAAAAATAAAGGTGAAAAGTCAAGGAGCTTAAAAACGACGTCATGTTGAACAGGAACATATTTTGACACTTGGTTGTGTCAGACCAGGCTCCGTGCACAACACGCAGTCGGCCACAGGAACTCAAACCTGTTGCATCAGTGTGGACGTTGCATCAGTCAAACTTTTCAAAGGATTTCTGATCATTGTAAGAAACACTTCCCATGTTCCACCGTCTTACGTCCTTTTAAGTTAATGATACGCGGAACAACATTGATATTTGGAAATAAAGCTCAGGGTCTACCCCGTAAAAAAGCCATAATTAACGCTGATTACACTAATAAATCATTAAAGTTTCCTTATGTTGTGAGTCGTATTTTGGCCTCAGGGAAGACCCAGGACCAGGTGGAGAGATTAGATCTCCACACTGGCCTGGGAACGCCTCAGGATCCCCGAGTTAGAGCTGGTTAATGTGGCCCGGGAAAGGGAAGTTTGGGGTCCCCTGCTAAAGCTGCTGCCCCCGAGACCCGACCCCGGATAAGAGGATTCAAACAGACATCTAAAGAAGAGTCCAGGTCGACAAAACGCTTGAATGCTAAATCATCCTCAGGCTAATTTCAATCAACATTTATTAATATATTATTGTTTTGGAAATGTCATTTTGCATGAAAGACAAGGACCAGAAACCCTTTGAGAAAACACACACGTCAGCGTATTAGTTGGACCTTATCAGAACGTCGCTCTCACAGATGAACTTGTTCCTCATGATGCAGTTTGCTGGGTCCCAGTTGGCCGTGTGGTCCCTCTCTGGGATCATCAGGGCACACGGACCAGAGTCACCGAGCGGCTCCGTCATCCAGTACCTTCAAACAGACGATACAGTATCAGTGACATTTCAAGTTCCTAAAAACAGTTATAAGTAGAGATGCACCGATCCAGTTTTCACCGATCCAATCCGATCCCTGGGCTGAGCGTATCGTCCGATACCCGATCTGATCCGAACCCTAACCCGTAAACCTGTCTGTGTGAGTGAAGGCATCAGGCTTCACATAAACATTTAGCCTGTGTTAACAAATGAACACAGATATAAATGTACTTAATATTATTTATTAAGAAGAAGAATTACTTTATTAATCCTGCAACGGGGAAATTCATTAAACACACCGGAGACAGGATCTATATACATACAATTAATGGAGAGATGTCAGAGCGAGGGGGCTGCCAGCGAACAGCGCCCCGAGCAGTTGGGACTTCGACAGTGCCCAGGAGATGAACTTGCACCTCTCCAGCGACCAGTCCACGCTCCATTCATGGTCCACACAGGGACTCAAACTGGCGACCCTCCAGTTCCCAGCCAAGTCACCTAAGGACTGAGCTACTGCCGCGCCAACAAAATGTACATTAGAGGCAAACACTTCCATGTGAAGTGCAAACAGATATTTTAAAATGTAATATAAAACCCTAACCACTGATGCAAACACGGAACTGAAGTGACCAGATCGTAACTTTAATGCTGTTTATATCATCTCATCTCATCTTCAGCCTCTTATCCGGGGTCGGGTCGCGGGGGCAGCAGCTTTAGCAGGGGACCCCAAACTTCCCTTTCCCGGGCCACATTAACCAGCTCTAACTGGGGGATCCTGAGGCGTTCCCAGGCCAGTGTGGAGATCTAATCTCTCCACCTGGTCCTGGGTCTTCCCCGAGGCCTCCTCCCAGCTGGACGTGCCTGGAACACCTCCCTAGGGAGGCGCCCAGGGTTCATCCTTACCAGATGATCCTGAACCACCTCAACTGGCTCCTTTCAACACAAAGGAGCAGCGGCTCTACTCCGAGTTCCTCACGGATGCTGAACTTCTCCCCCTCTCTCTAAGGAGACTCCAGACCCCCTCCTGAGGAAACACATTTCGGCTGCTTCTACCCGCTGCTGTTTATGATTTTAATAAAAAGGAATTGACTGGATCGGGATGCTGGATCGGCCCCATCCAGCTAATTGGTCAACATCGGAGCGGGTATCCGAACCGGGTATGGCATCGGTGCATCTCTACATATAACTGGGCTCATGATGTTTTGTCTGTTGTCAGGTGAGACCTGGCGGACGCTCATGAGGCTCGGATGAGTTCATTCAAAGGTTTCTTGAGAGGAAAAAAAGAGGTTTTCTTACTCTAGAGTGTCTTTACGTCCATCGAGCCACACCCACTTCCTGTCCTGGGTGTCATACAAGCCCATCCAGTACCCGTGCGCTCTGGTATAGTAGGATTTGATGTGATCACTGATGAACTCCTGACAGATAATCAAACATGCACACGGTCACTCTTCTCTGATCAGACATTAAACACTCAGACATTTTTACTGCGTGAAACCTTTTTCCCCGTAAACCTCTCTGTGGCGTGTGTGTGTGTTTGTGTGTGTGGTGTTTGGAGATCACCTGTTCACGCAGACTGTCAATAACAACCAGATCCGCGGCTGTCCCCCGGCAGAGCTTTTGACTTTCTTCCCACGTCTTCCAAGGAGCGTCTTGGTTGTAAAACAGGTAGCACTTCTCCTGGAACAGAGTCCAGCCCTGCTGACACGGCCGACACTCTGCGTTCATGGAAAAAGCCGAGAAATGGAGCAAAATTAGAACCTGATATTTTAAAGGGTTTCCTCAGGAGGGGGTCTGAAGTCTCCCTTAGAGAGAGGGGGAGAAGTTCAGCATCCGTGAGGAACTCGGAGTAGAGCCGCTGCTCCTTTGCGTTGAAAGGAGCCAGTTGAGGTGGTTCAGGATCATCTGGTAAGGATGAACCCTGGGCGCCTCCCTAGGGAGGTGTTCCAGGCACGTCCAGCTGGGAGGAGGCCTCGGGGAAGACCCAGGACCAGGTGGAGAGATTAGATCTCCACACTGGCCTGGGAACGCCTCAGGATCCCCCAGTTAGAGCTGGTTAATGTGGCCCGGGAAAGGGAAGTTTGGGGTCCCCTGCTAAAGCTGCTGCCCCCGAGACCCGACCCCGGATAAGAGGCTGAAGATGAGATGAGATATTTTAAAGACACAAATACAAAAAATAGTTTAAAATAGTTTAAAACATGCTGCGTGTTATACTTAAACACTTGTTTAGTCTGGACCTTGGGCCACAAATCGTTAAAACACATTCAAGTGTTTTTGGAGGTAGTTTTAAAAGTGGTCTTTGATCATTTTTACTTTTACGTTAAAGACCGTCCGAGCAGCTCAGGTGATAGTACTCATTAAAAATGGAAATTAAAGAGATTTTAGGGCATATTTTGAAATCGTTGAAGCATAATAATAATTTCTTTGGACTGAAGCAAGGTCCTGGATGTGTTGACAGCATTGATGTTAATATGGATGACATGATATATTGTAATTATTCTTAAAATGCCTTTTTTGGTACTTTATCCAACTAGTTTTTACAGTTGCACAGTTTCTCCAGTAAAAACCTCAAAGGCCTGTCTTCATCTTTCATTGGATAAAGAGCGGAGCACGAACACACGCTGAGGTACCGTACCCTTAATCATCCCTACTTACTTTTCACATCTCATCTCATCTTCAGCCTCTTATCCGGGGTCGGGTCTCGGGGGCAGCAGCTTTAGCAGGGGACCCCAAACTTCCCTTTCCCGGGCCACATTAACCAGCTCTAACTGGGGGATCCTGAGGCGTTCCCAGGCCAGTGTGGAGATCTAATCTCTCCACCTGGTCCTGGGTCTTCCCCGAGGCCTCCTCCCAGCTGGACGTGCCTGGAACACCTCCCTAGGGAGGCGCCCAGGGTTCATCCTTACCAGATGATCCTGAACCACCTCAACTGGTAACATCTCACCTCACAGTAAGATAATATTTGTGGCTTTAGAACGAGACATACTTTATGTTTAACGCAGCGAGACACAGAAGTCACTCACTGGGAAGATGTTAAATTTCAGGATGAAACGCAGCGTCCAGTTGAGATTCCCTGTGACTCTGCTCAGCTCTTCGGCCTCTCGCTTTAAGATGCTCCTCTCCGTCATCAGCTGCTGATTTTCTGCTGTGAGGTCACTGAGGTTCACTCTCTGTCCGTTCAACACCACGCTGACTGGGGTGGGAGTGAGAAGAAGCCCAGACATCAGTCAATCAGTGGAGGCATTTGGCGTTATCAGAAGAAGAAGAAGAGTTACTTTTATTAATCCTGCAAGGGAAATTCAATTTTTTCACTCTGCTATTATTATTATTAGACAGGTTACACACACACACACACACACACACACACACAAACACACACACACACACACACACACACACAGGCCCAAAATAAACACATGCACAAACAGGACCTATATACATGCAATTAATGGAGAGATGTCAAAGCGAGGGGGCTGCCAATGGATCAGCGCCCCGAGCAGTTGGGGGTTCGGTGCCCTGCTCAACAGTTCCCAGGAGATGAACTGGCACCTCTCCACTAGTCCACGCTCCATACATGGTCCACACAGGGACTCCTACCGGCGACCCTCCGGTTCCCAGGCAAGTCCCATATGGACTGAGCTGCTGCCGCCCCCAGAAGTCTTATTTTCCATTACCCTGACATCGTTTAGACTGATTTCCCACCCAACGTTGATTCCCATGTTGTAAAATCATTAAGTGTCAAAGTGCACTACAAAAAAAGATCAAAACAGAAATAAATAATCAAATCCAGACCAACTCCATCAATGGCAGAAGGCGCGGTTCAGAGAGCTGAACTCGTCACACAATGCAAACCTCCCAGACGGGCTCAGTGATGGAAGTGGCTGTAATCACTCATTGATGTTGTTCAGTGTGTCGACATGAAACTCACTGTAGACGACGGCACCGATCATCGCCAGCACGAGGACGCAGAGTATCCCCGAACACGCCACCAGCGCAGGGAAGTGAGGCTGTGCAGCTGCTTCACCATCTGCTTAATGAGAGAAAATACACAATTTCAAATCACAGTTGTAATTATATTAAAGTCATTATTGTCGCATGAAAGATGTATTGGCACGGTCACTTCCTTTTCTTTGAATAGCGGTGACTTATTTCTTATGATCAACATAAACACTGATATACTACTATCATTACTTCTGGTGTAATTACACAGGACATATGACCCCAAATGAAGGAGTTCAAGGACCTCGGGATCATGTTCAGGAGTGAGGGGACGATGGAGCGTGAGTTTGGCCGGAGAATCGGAGCAACGGGGGCGGTGCTGCAGTCGCTCTACCGCACCGTTGTGACCAAAAGAGAGCAGAGGAAGACAAAGCTCTGGATCTACCGCTCAGTCCTGGTTCCTACCCTCACCTGTGGTCCTGAAAGCTGGGTCAGGACCCAAAGAACCAGGTCGCGGGTAAAAGCGGCCGAAATGTGTTTCCTCAGGAGGGGGGCTGGAGTCTCCCTTAGAGAGAGGAGCCAGTTGAGGTGGTTCAGGATCATCTGGTAAGGATGAACCCTGGGCGCCTCCCTAGGGAGGTGTTCCAGGCACGTCCAGCTGGGAGGAGGCCTCGGGGAAGACCCAGGACCAGGTGGAGAGATTAGATCTCCACACTGGCCTGGGAACGCCTCAGGATCCCCCAGTTAGAGCTGGTTAATGTGGCCCGGGAAAGGGAAGTTTGGGGTCCCCTGCTAAAGCTTCTGCCCCTGCGACCTGACCCCGGATAAGAGGCTTAAGATGAGATGAGATGAGATATCGATAGAATAGTGATGTGTTCAAGGGCGGCTGTGGCTTGGTGGCAGAGTGGGTCGTCCTCTGTTCGAGAGATTGGTGGTTCGATCCCCATCTCCCCCTGGTCCACATGTCGAAGTGTCCTTGGGCAAGACACTGAACCCCAAATTGCTCCCCGTGCTGCGCATGGGTGTGTAAATGTGGTGTGAATGGTTAGATCAGATTAGATGGTGTGTAGATGTCCACTGACATCAGTGTGAATGTCTGTGTGAATGGGTGAATGTGACAGACACTGTGAAGCGCCTTGAGTAGTCAGATGACTAGAAAGGCGCTATATAAGTACAAGTCCATTTACCATTTTTCAGTTCAGGGTTAAATTTTGCTGTAGATTCTGTCAAAAAGCTCCAAGCTGGACACAAAGAGTAGATTCAGCTTCGTCGTCATAAAGCTTGTTGTGTGATAAATAACGTACAGTTTAACTGATGAAATGAAAATGAAACACTGGACAGATTTAAGACTTACTCGGTGCAGCGGCGGCCCCTTTAGGTTTGACCTCTGAATAAATGACCGGGTCTTCTGCTGACGCTGGACGACAGAAACAACAACAAGAGACACATGAATTAGTAATAAATGACTCTTCACACTGGCGTGATGAAATGTGTGTGACTCATGTAAAGTAGGTAGTGTTGAGACATACATGTAAGATGGTAGAGGATCATTTATGTCAGTGTCTGTAACTGTTTTTGGACAGGAAGTTCAGAGAGGTCAAATATCAGGTGGTGGTGCTGTAGGAAGCTTTTTTGATTTCTCCTACCAACTGTTTTCTCAGACTGCAAATCTGTGATGACACAATCAAATGCGTTTACTCCACTTTTGTAGATTTCTTGTTAATTTCCCAACAAGAGAACCTCTTCTTATTGAACACTACTGATAAAGTGGGCACAAAGATTTGTTTTTGGACCCTTTTGTTAAGGAAAAACTGGAGAATCTCTTTTCTTTTCACATGAGCATCGACCGTGAAAGAGATATACTCGGACCTAGCATCAGAATACAGGCTGCTACTTAAAGTTGAAGTACGCATTACGCAGAATGGCCCATTAAAAATAATGTATATTGTATTTTGTTTTCAGCTGTGGGTTGTTTGTCTGTAACAGAAAAAGTGGAGAGGTGTAGCATGGACCAGTGAAAAGCCTGTTATATGTTGGATCTGAATCACACCTTTATTATTTTTTCATTTTCATTAGCATCGCAAGATGGGGCGTTTGAGATGCCTTCATGTCGCGCCGGAATCATAACTCGAAATCACGGCTCACCTGATCTGTTCCCTTTGCTCTTCGTTGTCATGCAAGTACACGAAACAGCTCTGAGCGTGTTGTTGAAACAATAAAACAGACCTGTGAGTGTTCTCATGTGTCCAGGTCGTCGTTCTCCTCAAAGCAATTTCAGTCCAAAGCAACTGGACTTGGTTATTTGTGTAGGAAGACGTTTCACCTCTCATCCAAGAGGCTTCATCAGTTCATGTACGCATCTGACCAGGCTGGGACTGGACCAGGACCAGGACCTGGCTGGGACTGGACCAGGACCAGGACCAGGACCTGGCTGGGACTGGACCAGGACCAGGACAAGGACCATCTAACGACGGCCGTTGGCGCTTGGAGCACAAAGGGTCCCAGTGACATCATCGGCCTTGTGAGAGGTTAAATACCTGGATCTCACACCAGCTAGTTGGACCAGTCCCAGCCTGGTCCTGGTCCTGGTCCAGTCCCAGCCTCGTCCTGGTCCTGGTCCTGGTCCTGGTCCTGGTCAAGTCCCAGCCTGGTCAGATGCGTACATGAACTGATGAAGCCTCTTGGATGAGAGGTGAAACGTCTTCCTACACAAATTACCAAGTCCAGTTGCTTTGGACTGAAACTGCTTTGAGGATAAAACAGACCAATCTTCTTTTTCAGTATCCGTCGTTTCCACATTATGACTTAAAGCTCACGAACTCTGCAGATTTGGAGTCATTGATGATGCATTCATGTGTTGATAAACGTAGTCACTTAAGTCTTATCTTAACCTATAATATCCAAATGTACATACTGATAATATAAAGTGTAATAATATGAATCTGCAGAGTAAATAGTCACTAAAGTTGCCAGTGGAGTAAAACAGCTTTGTTACACTTGTTTGATGCATTTTGCCGTTTCCTGGAAACTGTGATGTGGGAGAAAGTGTTCATGTATATCATGTCAGAGGGATGTAAACGACTTCCTTTTGTGACATTAAAGGTCTCCCAAAAACTCTAAAAGACGCACTGTTAGAAAGACAACAACAGGAGTCACTTACCCTTTGGAGCTGGAGGCTGATCCCCATTCTTAAAAACCACAGTGGAATAACTGATTTCCTCCTCCATCCTTAAAAGCCGTAGATCGCTGCACTTGTGTCAGCGTGGCGAACGAGTGTTCGTGTGTGACCCAGCAAGATTTTACTGCACTACCCCATGAAGAACAAACAAATGTTCCTCTTCCCCCTGAATTGCAAATAGCAGCCTCTGAGTTTGTGTAATGACATTGACACAGTGATGCTGGAGGACCACTGGTTACACAAGATGGCTGCGTTGTGTGTAATGAGCGAACGTTCACACTTGAAATAGAAGAAGTTGACACCTTTATTTGACAGGGAAGTTAAGATAAGATAAGATAAGATAAAACTTTATTGTCCGTCACAAGTGACAGAAATTCCTCTTTGACAGGGCAGGTTCAATCTACACCAAATAAATAAATACATACAAAACAGACGGTCCCAAACAACGACGATGCATTAATGCCAGAAGATGCAAGCAGTGCAAAGGGTCGACTGAGTGCAGTGGGATGTGTTGCCTATTTGTGACTGTTCAGTGTGGTGATGGCAGTGTTGTGACTGTTCAGTGTGGTGATGGCAGTGTTGTGACTGTTCAGTGTGGTGATGGCAGTGCTGTGACTGTTCAGTGTGGTGATGGCAGTGTTGTGACTGTTCAGTGTGGTGATGGCAGTGTTGTGACTGTTCAGTGTGGTGATGGCAGTGTTGTGACTGTTCAGTGTGGTGATGGCAGTGTTGTGACTGTTCAGTGTGGTGATGGCAGTGCTGTGACTGTTCAGTGTGGTGATGATGTGTTGTGACTGTTCAGTGTGGTGATGGCAGTGCTGTGACTGTTCAGTGTGGTGATGGCAGTGTTGTGACTGTTCAGTGTGGTGATGGCAGTGTTGGGACTGTTCAGTGTGGTGATGGCAGTGTTGGGACTGTTCAGTGTGGTGATGGCAGTGCTGTGACTGTTCAGTGTGGTGATGGCAGTGTTGTGACTGTTCAGTGTGGTGATGGCAGTGTTGTGACTGTTCAGTGTGTTGATGGCAGTGTTGTGACTGTTCTGTGTGGTGATGGAAGTGTTGTGACTGTTCAGTGTGTTGATGGCAGTGTTGTGACTGTTCAGTGTGGTGATGGCTGTGGGGATAAAAGATGTTTTATAGATGTTTTTTCGTGCCAACGGGACCTTGTAGCATCGACCTGATGGCAGTAAGTCAAAGGATTGTTGGGTGGGATGGGTGGGTCCTGTGTGATGGTACTGACCGGGTGTACAGTTGTGGTAGGGGGGTTTGGGGAGAGCCAATTATTTTGCCGGCCTTATTAACTATACGTGCAAGTTTTGTTTTGTGCTTGAAGGTGATGGTGAGGGTGTTGTACCAGGCTGAGGTATTGAAAGTGAGTACGGATTCTATGTGGACCCTGTGTTAGAGACCTTGGCCTGTGTGGACCCTGTTTTAGAGACCTTGGCCTGTGTGGACCCTGTTTTAGAGACCTTTGCCTATGTGGACCCGGTTTTAGAGACCTTGGCCAGTGTGGATCCTGTTTTAGAGACCTTGGCCTATGTGGACCCTGTTTTAGAGACCTTGGCCTGTGTGGACCCTGTTTTAGAGACCTTGGCCTGTGTGGACCCTGTGTTAGAGACCTTGGCCTGTGTGGACCCTGTTTTAGAGACCTTGGCCTGTGTGGACCCTGTTTTAGAGACCTCGGCCTATGTGGACCCTGTTTTAGAGACCTTGGCCTGTGTGGACCCTGTTTTAGAGACCTTGGCCTATGTGGACCCTGTTTTAGAGACCTCGGCCTATGTGGACCCTGTTTTAGAGATCTTGGCCTATGTGGACCCTGTTTTAGAGACCTTGGCCTGTGTGGACCCTGTTTAAGAGACCTTGGCCTATGTGGACCCTGTTTTAGAGACCTTGGCCTGTGTGGACCCTGTTTAAGAGACCTTGGCCTATGTGGACCCGGTTTTAGAGACCTTGTGATGAGAGAAGTTCAGAAGGGGTTTGTAATGTCTAAGGCATGTTTTCTTTGGTCTAAAGACGTCACCCAACCAAGGCTTAGCTCGTTCTGTCTATTCGCTTGTGAACCTGTCTGTGACCTTGTGACCCTGTCTGTGACCTTGTGACCCGGTCTGTGACCTTGTGACCCTGTCTGTGACCTTGTGACCCTGTCTGTCTGGATGGGGGGTCTCCTCCTCTAAAAGGCTGAGCGGGGTCATTCCTGCTAAACTCTGAGCTTTGTGAGGAAGCAGGGGTGAACATATTTTTGTCTGCAGAGGAAAATACTGAAAGCTGATCCTGTTTGTTGATCTTTACTGAATAAATCAATTTCCACAACAATTTATAGAAGTTTTATGATCAAAAAGTGCAACGGTGTGGCTTACTCATGTGTTTTTCGTTTAGAATAGAGGTCTATGACTCAGTGGAATAAGATATGTCCAGTGTTGTTTGGGTCTTTTTATGGCATTTATTGCAAATAATATAAATATATAGAACCATAGAAATAGAATGAGATGTAGAGAAGTACAACAGACATTTCCATTCAAATCAGCATATTTAGCAGGAGGGTGAGAGTGGCGGGCAGGTTTTATCTGAACCATTGCCCCTTCAGCGATCTGACACCAAAAACACAGTCACAGCACTCGTTACTAACGGGATTCTCTGGCTACATTTTGCTGCTAAAAGTTAAACTTCTAGGGCGACACAGTGGTGTGGTGGTCAGCACTGTCGCCTTACAGCGAGAGGGAAGAGGTATAAACTGATGTCTTAAGACATTTAATGTGTTGTCTTCAAATCTCGCGTGGCATTTCACCCCATTTAGCCTCCACTGACCCATATTGTAGGGCGACACGGTGATATGGTGATTAGCACTGTTCCTGGTTTGAATCCCGGCTAGGGCCCTTCTGTGTGGAGTTTGCATGTTGTCCCCGTGTCTGCGTGGGTTTTCTCCGGGTTCTCCGGTTTCCTCCCACAGTCCAAAGACGTGCAGGTGTTCGGTTCATTGATGACTCTAAATCACCCGTAGGTGTGAATGGTTGTCTGTCTCTGTTCGTCTCTATGTGTCCTGTGATAGACTGGCGTCCTGTCCAGGGTGGACCCCGCCTAACGCCCGATGTCAGCTGGGATTGGCTCCAGCCCCCCCGCCCCCCTGACAGGGACAAGCGGTTGAAGATGGATGAATGAAAGTTAAACTTCTCCGCAGAGTTAATGGCTGCAGCTGCGGCTTTTCATGGACGTTGAATGGCAGCTGGCCGCTCTTCGCCTGATCTTGGTGTTTTCAGTGTAACTTCTGCATAAACGTCTGTAAAGGCTGATCATATATATGCAGTCTAGCTCAGCACCATCACTAACTATGACCTCAGGGCTACAAGTAGTTGAATTAAAACCTTTATGACAGTGCACACTGCACATTATAACACATGTAAAAGTAGGAGTTGTGGCATTGCATTGCATTGCATTAGATTATAGTATAAAGTGACCAGTGGGTGTGGATTTCAACATTTACTCAGAACAAACATGATGAATTGTCTTCACTCCTATCTCTTCATACACACACGTATATTCAAACCTGCTCTGTATGACTCAGAGGTGACGGTGTACTCTGTAACATATGTAGAAATGGACACTTTCGACAAATTAGAAACGTACAACAATGTACTTACATCTTTAGTTTACACCTGCTTTGACAAAAACGAAAAACACTACTACATATACAGCCGATGTTAAGTCATCTGTTTGGATAGTGCATCTCAGTCCTCAGTCAGGTTTGATCAAAGCTCTTGTTTCGCAGATCCAGCGGTTTCTCATGTCACAGCCCGCTTTGTGCCAGTTGGCCAGAGGATCTGCAGGCGGCAGACTGAGAGCGCAAGCGACTTTGTAACCAGCTTGTTGTGTTTTCCAGAACCTGTGGAAGAAAGAAAAGCACACATCGATGTGTGTGTGTGTGTGTGTGTGTGTGTGTGTGTGTGTGTGTGTCTGCTCAGCGTTTAAGTAAATACACGTAGTCACTTTCTTGCAGGGAGTAAGCTGAGAACATTAATGCCGTGTTCGATTCTGTCCATTGAATAAGAAGCTACAGCTAGCCGCCAATTAGCTTAGCTTAGCTTAGCAGCACAAATCTCAGCACCTCCACAGCTAATTAATGAACATGTTACAGAATTTTTGTTTTTTTTAATCTGTACAAAAACTGTTGTGTGTCTAATGTTATCCAGTATGCGAGCACACTGGGAATGACATTGTCATTATTGGATGACCATCCTGTCAGTCAAACTTCCCGCCACACGACCCGTTGATCAACCCAATCATGACACAATCACCAGAATACAATGTTCTTTAAGTTTCATTTCTCAAAACCGCAAATAAGTTAAGTTACATTTCAAAGTTGATCACAGTTTTTAAACGTCTGTGCGTTGTTTAACGCTGCTTTAAACAGCTGTTATCAGTTTAATTGTTATGTTTTATGTTGTCACAGTGCTGAAGTCGAGGTCCGGGGAGGTCTCGTCTTAACCAAAGACTCAGCTTGACTTGACTTGTCTTAACCAAGGACTCAGCTTGATGGACTGAAAACCTGCAGCCACAGCGGCCCTTTATTGGATCCCTTTAGAGCAGGGGTGTCAAACTGATCCAGTAAAATACACTTACATGTGTCAAAGTGATCCAGTAAAGGGCCGTGTGGCTGCAGGTTTTCATTCCAACCAATCAAAAACACACCTGGTCCAACAAGTCAACTGTGTGAAGACAGTTCAGGTGATTGAGTTAGTCGAGTCAGTTGTGTTCTTGCTTGGTTGGACTGAAAACCTGCAGCCACAGCGACTCTTTACTGGATCACTTTGACACATGTAAGTGTATTTTACTGGATCACTTTGACACCCCTGGTTTAGAGTGATTATGAAGTAATGTGTCTGAATTACTGCAGTTATGAGTCGCCGAGGCTGAAACGAGGTTATGTGGCAACTTTTGAAAGATAGTGGGTTGTTTTGTGCTTACATCACAGTGAGGTTGCTTCCATCGACCCACGCCCACGTGTCCTTCTTGCTCAAGCCGATCCAGTAGCCGTGCCA
Source organism: Echiichthys vipera (assembly GCF_963691815.1). Taxonomy (NCBI): domain Eukaryota; kingdom Metazoa; phylum Chordata; class Actinopteri; order Perciformes; family Trachinidae; genus Echiichthys; species Echiichthys vipera. The sequence goes on from NC_139833.1 coordinate 2,665,652, forward strand.
TTCATCATTGTAAGGTTTCGTGTAGTTATTGATGAATTCCTAGATTAGTGATACAGGTGATCATTGACAAAAATGTTTGTATTTGTCTGCACTATAATATAATAATAAATATAGTTTAAAAGTAGAGACTTCTGCAGCATAAAGAGATAAAGAAAGATAAAAAGATAAAAATGATAGAAATGTTTGTTTTTGTATATTTAGCTTTTAAATGTTTGGTTCTACTTCACAGCAAAAGGCAAAACATCATCTTTAGACAATTATAATGAAATTATTGTCTCCGAATATTCAAACAAATCGTCTTTTGCGTCTTAATTACTGCCTGTTTCATGTGTTCTGGGCACCTTGCATCTCCATCTAAGTTTGAGCGTGAAATGAGCCTGTGAATGTTCTCATTCGTCCAGGTCGTCGTTATCCTCAAAGCAATTTCAGTCAAAAGCAACTGGACTTGGTTATTTGTCTAGGAGAGAGAGAGAGAGAGAGAAAGAGAGAGAGAGAGAGAGAGAGAAAGAGAGAGAGAGTTCCCAGGAGATTCAACAATCTAACCTCAAAGAACAACTGTTCACAAACGTCCTCCTGTGACTCCAACGACTGTCGTTCAGACTCAATAGAGCACTAACCAAGACCAGACCTACTTCCACCAACGACTGGACCAGGACCAGGACCAGCACTGATGAAGTCCAGACCTACTTCCACCAAGGACTGGACCAGGACCAGGACCAGCACTAACAAAGTCCAAACCAACTTCCCACCAACGACTGCCAGTCTAACGACGGTCGTTGGCACTTGGCGCACAAGGGTTCCAGTGACATCATCGGCCTGTGAGAGGTTAAATACCTGGATCTCACACCAGCTAGTTGGACCAGTCCCAGCCTGGTCCTGGTCCTGGTCCTGGTCCAGTGCCAGCCTGGTCCTGGTCCTGGTCCTGGTCCTGGTCCAGTCCCAGCCTGGTCAGATGCGTACATGACCTGATGAAGCCTCTTGGATGAGAGGTGAAACGTCTTCCTACACAAATAACCAAGTCCAGTTGCTTTTGACTGAAATTGCTTTGAGAATAGCATGAAATTACAAAATAAATCAAATTAAATCAAATGAAATCCCTCTCGCCTGTTCCTCCTGGCTTTCTATCACCACCAGATCTGCGCTCATCTGTCTGCATTCTTCGCGGCTTCCCGGCCAATCCCTCCAATTGTGGTAATAATCAGACGTTGAAAACAGGTAACAGTTGGACTGAAACCGCACCCAGCCGGCCATGCAAGGTTTACACACTGTTAAAGAAGAACGAGACGACAAAATCAGAATCACTTTAAAACTATAAAATCAAACAAACTTTCTTTTATCCCTCTTCAAACAGGTCAATTAAACTCTGAAAGATGAATCCTGACATAAGACATCGTTCAGAAGATGCTTAAATCCAAATGGCGTCACAGTTAAGTAGAATGACGGCATTCATAATTAAGGAGGTGAAAAGTTAGTAGTTCAGTCGACCAAAGGGAGCAGTGTTAAACCCCAAACAGACTCCAAAAGTTAAAAAAAAGTATTCATGCCATAAAAGTTACGTAAAAGTACTAATACCACGGTGGGAGCCTCACTTATGTGTAAGTATGTGAGTATTATCAGCTAATTTTATCACTTTGTGCAGTAAAATGTTCCCTGTCATTGTTTTACTGAATGATGTTTCAGGATTAATGACACTGCGGCTGCATTAATGTGTTGGCTGCATTTTAGGGCGCACTCACACTGTCTCTCCGTACCGTGCCCAAGCACGTTTCACGGCTAAAGTCTAGTTCGTTTGACCAGTGTGAGCGCAACTGTACCACGCCTAGCTGCGGCACGCTTGCTGTCCACGGCCCGTTTGGGAGAGGTGGGCTTTTGTAAAGCACGTTTGCACATGTACGAGCACGAGCGTGCGCACGTGTACGAGCACGAGGCCTACGGCGGTTCTGAGGTCATTTCCTGTGCGCCTGTTAGGACATAGAAAAAAGAAGGAGGGACCATGCGAGGACATTTAAAACAATGGCGGTGAAAGGTTGACGTTGGTGTGATGCGGAGGTGGAGTGTTTACTGCAGATTTGGTCGATGAAAAGATTCAAAAACAGTCGACAAGACGCACAAAAACTCCGAGGTCTACGGAAAGATCTGGAAACAAAGCCACGCATCGCCATGACGTCATCAATGCGTGTGACGTGTTACGGCGTGATGACGTATAGGCAGCAAGAAGCATTCTCCGAGGCCCAGGTAGTGTGAGTACAAACGGGCCTGGAGGGGGGGACAAGGACCCTAAAGCACGGGGCACGGGACGGAGGCACAGTGGGAGTGCGCCCTTACTGCTGTAAATGGTTAAAGTCCCACTGCAGAGAAGTTTAACGTGCTTATAGAAAGTCAAAAGAAGGGGTTGGAAGCACATCTGCTCTTTCTCCCTCACTGAGAAATTCTGGATCTGGACCCGCCCCGCCCTTGCTCATGCTAGGTTGAAGAGGAATATGTTGTGCACTTAAATGGTCGACTAGCAGACGTATCTGAATGGTTAGCGTAGTTAGCATCCTTTCTTAGTTTCTGTTGTTTGCTAGCTTGTTAGCTTGTAACTGTCAGTGGCCGACAGCTATGATGACGGTGTGTTTTCTCTCTGTACTGACGTCCGCTCCGCAGCGCAGGTTTCTCGTTTGTTTGCCGGTGTTGTGTCGAAGTTGTTACCCCGTCGAACACATGCTCACAGCACATGTTAGACAGCGATTTCTTTACGGATTAAAGGAAACTAAAGCTTCCCAGGATACGTTTGGCCTCTCCTCCTTCAGCAGAGGAAGGTGAAAACAACTATTTAGTGACAAACATTGCACGGATACAACTCACTGCGGTTAATATCGGTATCCGGCGCCCTGTTACGCGCTGATGCCAGTTTTTATCTCGGCGCCGTACATCCTGACAAAAAGTGCAGTTGCTTTCACCTTTCCGTGGGCAGTATGCAAACACTGGAAATGTGTTGTATCCCATGATGACGCCGACGGTCCAGTTGAGCGCGTCTCTCTCTCGGGTCAGCTCTTCCGTCTGTCTCTCGAGGTCGGCCTTTTCTGTCCACAGCTGCAGATTCTGTGCCGTTAAGTTGATGCTTTCTCTGCGCTGCTCCGACGTGACTGCGTCGTCTGCAGTCGGGGGAGAAACCGTTAATGTTGCACTCACTGGTTATTATTAAATGACCTTGAGAAAAGACAAGCAGGCGGACTGACTTACACTGCATACTGACTGCAATGATGGCCGACACCAAGACGACACAGATAATCCCCAAACCTGCTGCCACCAGACGAAGCAGGGTGCACAGAGGAGCTTTCTTCTCAATGTCTACCAACAACAACCAAACATTATACTCATTAGCATCAAGTAGTTAGCATATTTCATGTTTTTTAATCAAGGTGAACCATAAGTTACCTGGTACGACAGGGGTTTTATTCCACGCCGGCTCCTCCAAAGTATGTATCTCATCATAGATGGTTTCCATGTCGTTTGGTTTCTCTGCAAAAAAGAGTTAAAGGAAATGAATACTTTAAGTTCTAAATATATAACTACTCAAAGTCACTTCCTGTTGGGCAGTGTGGTGTCTCTACATCTGCCACTGCATTTGCAGAAGGAAGCACCGTTTTTGTTTATGTGTATATGTATTTATACTACAGCGCATCTGAAAATGTGGTCAGTGTTTAGTTGACTATTCATGGAAGTGTTACTAATTACTGAGTCATGTAAGTGTTGAAATTGGTTCATGGCGCTCTTTACGGATTAATTATGTCAGGCCAACCACCGCTAACACCCTCAGAGCTTTATCATCATCCTCATTGATAACGATGACCTGGATGAATGAGCACATTCACAGGCGTTAGGGTCGACTGAAGATGGGAGTTTAGACAAAGAGGTTTAGAGGAATTCATTCATTCATTCATTCATCTTCAGCCTCTTGTCCCTATCGAGGTCGCGGGGGCTGGAGCCGATCCCATCTGACATCGGGCGTTACCCAGAGCAGGTTAACGAAAGTTGAACATGCAATGTGCAAAGACATTTATTATTTATTATAGTGTCTGAGAGCTGCCTGATACATTCAGAGTGGAGGTAATACCCCCATGGAGGGATTACTGAATGGTCTAGTCTATATTTCTAATACCGTTCCCAAGTGTAGTGTTCCCAAAATGATCACAAAGATGCTAAATGACCACAAGTACACACCACGACCAACAAACCCAATGAGTATCTGGATGCAAAACAACCACATAGAGACTAAAATAACTACCAAGACACACAAAATGATTAAAAATCGATGTAAAATGAGAAACGAAACGACGTCATGGAAATGTTAAATGACTAAAAATAGATGCAAAACCACCACAAAAAGATGCAAAATGACCCAAAATAGATGAAAAACTGAGACAAAGACGTACAAAGCAGCTACATATGGACGTAAAATGACTGTAAAGAGAAACAAAATGATGTCATGGAAATGTCAACTGTCTAAAAATAGATGCAAAACCACCACAAAAAGATGCAAAATGACCAAAAATAGATGAAAAACTGAGACAAAGATGTAGAAAACAGCTGAAAATTGAGGTAAAATGACTGTAAAGAGAAACAAAATGACTGTTAATGAGGATTCTCATTACAAGTAAAAGTCCTGCATCACTAGTTTATGTAATTCTGTGTTGTAGAAGGTGGTGTTGCTAATTTAAACTTGATTGTTTCATGTAGAACAGTGGGTCATATTATGTTTATGTTAAAATATAATATTAACAAACAAATCCACTTAAATATAATGAAGTAGAAATTTAAAGCCTCGGGGAAGACCCAGGACCCCTCCCTAGGGAGATGTTCCAGGCACGTCCAGCTGGGAGGAGGCCTCGGGGAAGACCCAGGACCAGGTGGAGAGATTAGATCTCCACACTGGCCTGGGAACGCCTCAGGATCCCCCAGTTAGAGCTGGTTAATGTTGCCCGGGAAAGGGAAGTTTGGGGTCCCCTGCTAAAGCTGCTGCCCCCGAGACCCGATCCTGGATAAGAGGCTGAAGATGAGATGAGATGAGGAAATAGAAAAACTCTAAAACTCTAGTATTTATAATTATAATAACAGTATAAAAGCACTTCCCCCCTCAGCCCGACAGCTGTGGGTTCAGTGTAAATGCACCAGGACAACGTAAAAACAGAACACAACTCACCACGTGCAGAAAGACCATTAGTCTTGAATGTCACGGTCACATAATTCACCTCTCCCTCCATTATTTTGTTATTTCAGCTCCCATAGGTGGTTTTCAGCTCACCTCAGAGACTCAAAGCTCAGACCACGGCGGCTCATCGTGAGTGCAGTTTGGTTTCAGAGGCAGAGAAACCGACGCCACCTGCACTTCCTCTTTTTGGCAGGATGTTGTGAGACGGGCAAAGTGCTTGTTTTTACACAGGAACAAATGTCGTCATCATGTACGGAGTCGTGGGCGTTACATTTCTTGTGTCAATCAATCAACTTTATTTCTACTTTTCATACATTTGAAATACGACACAACGTGCTGATCACACAGAAATGCATCAGTAATTATTTTACATTAACTAGTGAAGCAGGACTTTTACTCTTAATGAGTATCATCATTAACGGTCATTTTGTGTCTCTTTATGGTAATTTTACGTCCATTTGTAGCTGTTTTCTACGTCTTTGTTTGTCCGCCATTGTTTGAAATGTCCGTGCATGGTCCCTCCTTCTTTTTTCTATGTCCCAACAGGCGCACAGGAAATGACCCAAGAGCCGCCGCAGGCCTCGTGCTCGTACACGTGCGCACGCTCGTGCTCGTACATGTGCAAACTCTCTCTACTAAAGCCCACCTCTCCCAAACGGGCCGTGGACGGCAAGTGTGCCGCTCCTAGACGCGATACGGTTGCACTCACACTGGTCAAAGGAACCAGACTTTAGCTGTGAAACGTGTTTGGGCATGGTACGGAGGCACAGTGGGAGTGTGCCCTTAAAAGCACCCAAACTCTCACAGACCAGGGGGTGCCAATGCTGCTGACGACCCTGCTGATGTCAGAGAGAGAGAGAGAGAGAGAGAGAGAGAGAGAGAGAGAGAGAGAGAGAGAGAGAGAGAGAGAGAGAGAGAGAGAGAGAGAGAGAGAGAGAGAGAGAGAGAGAGAGAGAGAGAGAGAGAGAGAGAGAGAGAGAGAGAGAGAGAGAGCGACCAACCGACCGACCGACCGACCGACCGGCCCCAGGGGGTCCATGCTGCTGATGTCAGAGGGTGAGAGAGAGCAGGGAGGGTCGTCACAACATGGATACAGCATTGAGTATGTACAAAATATATCGAATGGTAGAGCATTCATTCATTCATTCATCTTCAACCTCTTGTCCCTGTCGGGGTCGTGGGGGGCTGGAGCCGATCCCAGCTGACATCGGTCGTGAGGCGGGGTCCACCCTGGACAGGACGCCAGTCTATCACAGGACACATAGAGACGAACAGAGACAGACAACCATTCACACCTACGGGTGATTTAGAGTCATCAATGAACCGAACACCTGCACGTCTTTGGACTGTGGGAGGAAACCGGAGAACCCGGAGAAAACCCACGCAGACACGGGGACAACATGCAAATTTCAGTCTGAAATCATTGATTATAACTTTTATTTTAATGGAAACTGAATTATGATGTGAATAAAAAACCTCATTGACTGAACTCCCTCTGCCTGCTATGACACTGTTTGCCACCAGAAGGCGTCCTTGCTCCTAAAGTCACACACTCCTGCACAGTAGCCGGGTTCTTCCTCATCATGTCCAGGGTTTCGTCTTCACAGAGGATCCGTGATTGTTGACATTGAGCAAACAGATCCAGTTATGAACAACAGCTCTGTTCATATTGATAATAAATGTCAAGTCCAGACATCTTTATTGTCTCCAGAGGGCAGTTTGGGTGCAGCCAGCAGCACAAAACAAACTTTTACAGGAAAACAATTCACATCAACTCAACAAACAAACACACAGAGTGCACCAGTGCCTCACTGGATAAAAATCAGGTGTTTAGATGTCTGAAAAAATCCTTGAAGTTTGTTTCTTTTATGGTTATTGTTCCATATTTTTGTCAGCCTTTAAACACTCAAGGGGTGAAATGAGAGGATTGTTGAAGGCGATGAACAAAAACAACTATTATTAAAAAACATAAACGATGTGGGAGGGTCAGAAAGAACGCTGGGTCATGGTTTCTAATATCCACACGTGTAAAACAGACTTATTTCACAGTATATAAAGTTATTATCAGGTTGTTACGGCCGAGAGGATCGACTCAGTCTGTCTGATCATCTTTAACCATTTCTGTTTTTTTAACCTTTTCTGTGACACTTTCTGCGTTTCTTTCAATTTTCTTAGATCAACAAAGACATGGCAGTGTTAGGGGCGACACGGTGGAGTGGTGGTTAGCACTGTCGCCTCACAGAAAGAGGGTACCTAGTTTGAATCCCAGGCCCTTCTGTGTGGAGTTTGCATGTTCTTCCCGTGTCTGCGTGGGTCTTCTCCTGGAAGAGGTATCAACCAATGGCGTATGAGTAACACACCGATGTCTTAAGACATTTAATGTGTTGTCTTCAAATCTCGTGTGGCATTTCACCCCATTTAGCCTCCACTGACCCATACTGTAGGGCGACACGGTGGTGTGGTGATTAGCACTGTTCCTGGTTTGAATCCCTGCTGGGGCCCTTCTGTGTGGAGTTTGCATGTTGTCCCTGTGTCTGCGTGGGTTTTCTCCGGGTTCTCCGGTTTCCTCCCACAGTCCAAAGACGTGCAGGTGTTCGGTTCATTGATGACTCTAAATCACCCGTAGGTGTGAATGGTTGTCTGTCTCTGTTCGTCTCTATGTGTCCTGTGATAGACTGGCGTCCTGTCCAGGGTGGACCCCGCCTCACGCCCGATGTCAGCTGGGATCGGCTCCAGCCCCCCCATGACCCCGACAGGGACAAGAAGATGAAGATGAATGGATGAATGAGTTTCAGACTGAGCCTGAATCTGCATTTAAATCTATTCATTTCACAGATGTGATGAATCTGATTTTAGTTATTAGTTATTCTAAAATAGAGTCGATCTGCGGTGACTGTAGCTCCATGGCCTGTGCTGTAATAGATGAATTTAGATGCAGTATCTCCCTGAAAAGTACTTTTTAATAACACAAAACACCAAACTAACACATCCAAGTGATAGGACTTTATTGTATTTGAAACTCCCTCCCATGTAGAGGAGATGAGAGGAAGCGACTGCCACACACAACAGTGTAAAGTCTTTATTTATTCTAGTCTAGACTCACAGTTATGAAGATGACGGAGGCGCGGGCGGTCTACGGTTTTCCCTTCTCATTTGAAATCACAGCAGGTGTCTGAGATGTAAAGTGTTGATTCATGCTGAATTCCTCCTGTTGCCCAACACAGAGTGGATTAAAGCAGAGCCGCAGGAATGTCTGTGTTTTAAATGCATGATCACTCCTGAATGATGAGGTGCAGGACGTTACCTACAGTACAGACCTGAAACTCAAACACAGGAGCGGGAGCTGATGTCACTCACGGATGGTTTGACAGCTCAGTTTAAGAGCAGACTGACACCGACGTCGACATTTACGTTGTTTAAAGAGCTGAAAAGGGCGACAGCAAAAATCACCAATGTTGCAACTGAGTGTGGAGCGGTAAAGTTTACAGTAGTTGACCTTTGAACCCAGGTTCGCTGGTTCAAATCCTGTGGGATGAATCTGTGTGTAGGTGAAAGGGAAGAAAGGGTGTCCATTGTTTGTAAATGCTCTTATTTGGCAGGAACCACATAGAATAAAGATCAATTTCAGTTTGATTTTTCTTGCATTTCACTTGTGAAATCTACAAAAATCAAAGACAAATGCCTGTATTTGTGTTTTTCACACGACTAATTCAATTCAAATTCAATTCAGTTTTATTTACAGTGCCAAATCATAACAACAGTTCTCTCAGGACACTTTACAGAGTAGGTAAAGACCACACTCTATGACTTATTTATGATTTACAGAGACCCAACAATTCCCCCGTAGAGTACGGTGGCGTTGAAAACCTTCACTATAACAGACAGGAACGTCAGACAGACCCAGCTCTGTGGAGGACGGACATCTGTCTGCACCGGAGAGAGGAAGAGAAGGAGAGAGAGAGAGAGAGAGAGAGAAAAGACGGACAGATGGACAGAGAGAGACAGTAACTATAATAACATCTATAGTAATGTGTATATGACTCATGTTATGGCAGTTAATACAGCAGAACAGTAGAAACAAGCACAGCTAAGGTGACAGAATATGACAATAATAATAATTATGACAAACAGGTTCCTGGTTTGAATCCCGGCTGGGGCTCTTCTGTGTGGAGCTAGCATGTTGTCCCCGTGTCTGCGTGTCAAGTCAAGTCAAGTCAGGAGATCTTTATTGTCCCCGAGGGGCAGTTTGTAGCACAGTCAGCAGCAAAAACAACAGTAAAATGCACAATAATGACACACACGATGACAAAGAGCTAATAATTAAAAGAGATGGAATCCACAACAACATGAGTGACGTGGGACAACAGTTAACAATCATCAAGCAACAAAGTGCAACAGTGCCTCATTGGATAAAAGCTGGATGAGCAGCGGCAATAGCAGCTACGGTACAGCGAGACACACCACTGATGGTGTTTCTATAGCTACAAATTGTCTAATTCATAAGACTAGTGACGGTAGATTATAGTAATAGTAATGATGTTAGAAGAATGCCCCGCACTTAGAGACACTTCCCTGGTTAAAGGTTAAAAAGTCAAAGACCTGAGCAACTGTAGGCCACAGATATACTGCAACACAACGCCAGAGTCTCTCTTCTAACCTTTGGTTTGCTGCGTAATGGAAGAGAAATCATTCATTCATTCATTAATCTTCAGCCTCTTGTCCCTGTTGGGGTCGCGGGATGCTGGAGCCGATCCCAGCTGACATCGGGCGTGAGGTGGGGTCCACCCCGGACAGGACGCCAGTCTATCACAGGACACATAGAGACGAACAGAGACAGACAACCATTCACACCTACGGGTGATTTAGAGTCATCAATGAACCGAACACCTGCACGTCTTTGGACTGTGGGAGGAAACCGGAGAACCCGGAGAAAACCCACGCAGACACGGGGACAACATGCAAACTCCACACAGAAGGTTGTTTTAAATCCTGGAGAGGTGGAGACGACGGCTGCAGGCTTCGCATAGTTTGCGCCGGTGTCATTGTTTGTTTGCAAAACAGACGTCGGAGTCATTACTCGTACAATGTTTTGAGGGCGATGCGTATGAAAGGATCTGAAAGACGCCTCGGGTTACATTTTGAAAACAATACCCGACCTGTGATACCACCCTAAAGCTCCATAGTAGAGTGTTTTCTCTGACACAGACGCATAAGCGTGTTGGGTCTTGCCCTGATGTTGGTATGTAAGGAGGGATGACAGGGATCACAGTAACACGGGTGAGGAGGGGGCAACATGCTGTGCATTCCAATACCCTTACTGCATACTGTTCTTACTACATCTCATCTTCAGCCTCTTATCCGGGGTCGCGTCTCAGGGGCAGCAGCTTTAGCAGGGGACCCCAAACTTCCCTTTCCCGGGCCACATTAACCAGCTCTAACTGGGGGATCCCGAGGCGTTCCCAGGCCAGTGTGGAGATCTAATCTCTCCACCTGGTCCTGGGTCTTCCCCGAGGCCTCCTCCCAGCTGGACGTGCCTGGAACACCTCCCTAGGGAGGCGCCCAGGGTTCATCCTTACCAGATGATCCTGAACCACCTCAACTGGCTCCTTTCAACACAAAGGAGCAGCGGCTCTACTCCGAGTTCCTCACGGATGCTGAACTTCTCCCCCTCTCTCTAAGGGAGACTCCAGCCCCCCTCCTGAGGAAACACATTTAGGCCGCTTGTACCTGGACCTGGTTCTTTGGGTCCTGACCCAGCGTTCATGACCACAGGTGAGGGTAGGAACCAGGACTGACCGGTAGATCCAGAGCTTTGCCTTCCTCAGCTCTCTTTTAGTCAGAACAGTGCGGTAGAGCGACTGCAGCTCCGCCCCCGCTGCTCTGATTCTCCGGCCAAACTCACGCTCCATCGTCCCCTCAATTGTGAACGTGATCCCAAAATGCACCAAACATACCAGGATGTCCTGCATCTTGTCACATTTTGCAGTCTGCAGGCCAGCACACTCTTCTGGCTATTCGGACCCACTCCTCTGCATGTGAGAGGGTCAAAGTGCAAGGTCCAAGTTTATGAGAAAGTAGAAAGTCCCAATTCGACATATATACAATTTTTATTGATCCATCTTTTGATGTGAAATAACTAGTAAAAACAATCATCTCTGACATACCACAGCTAGAATACTTAGTTGACTGTAAAGAAGTCCTTCAAAGGAGATCGAGGACTCAAACATTGCTTCTACGTTGGAGCATCTCAGTTAACTGACTAACGTCTTTGGGTTCTCTGTGAAGTCTCCTTGACTTTGTTCAGCATCAGCTGACTATTTAAAGCTCATGGAAGAAACTTGTTTCCTAAAAGTAAGCAGCATGAGCAGAGATGTGTCTCGGAAAACTAGCCCCTCCCATGCTCCATCTAAACTGCACCACCTGATTAAAATACCCCACTGTTATCTGTTTTTTCTTTCCAAAAAGACTGCGATTCCCACTCAGACTGAATTAAGGCAGAGACGAGGGTCACGCTGAGGCACAATGTATTCCTGCAAAGCGGGCGAATCTTTTCGTTGCCTCGTGATGTTTTTCTGCGTTCCTGAGGTCACCTGACGGGCCGTCCTCAATGCACAGCTGTGTGGCCAAATCATATTCATGGAAGACTAATTCTGGTCTGATTAAGAGCATCACTTCCCCCATTCAAATGTTTTGTATCAGCAGCGCTTTAACCCACCTGGGGGTTAACAGAAAGCGGCCTGCAGTCTTTCCATACAGAGCCGAAGGATCCTGGGTTTTCCCCGACCAGGCTTTAGTACGATGTCCTACAAACATGTTGATGAGAGCACGTTGCCGGTGAGTTGAGCAGCTACAGAGACAGATGTTTATGTCAGCAGTTGGTGGAGACCAAAAACAGAGCTCAATTGGAAATATAGAAACAAGAGTCCGTATGAACGATACTGTTACTGTCAGGATCCCGGTCTTGTCGGTCCCTTCCCTTTTCCTTTTGTATGAGTTTGTCTCCCACTGTCGGTTTCTCCTGCTTGTGTCTTTCCCTGTGTGTTTGTCTGTTGGAGCTGGTCGGCGTGGCTCCGCCCAGCTGTGGCTCGTCTCCTCGTTAACACCCGGATAAAGAGCCGGATGTGACCCACGTCCGGTGCCAGACCGTTATTGCTATTTCGTGGTTCGTGTCTCTCGTTCGGTTGGCTAACTACCTCATGATCGTGTTCCCTCTCCGTGTCGCTTTGTCTCGTTTTAATCGTTTCTTTGTTTATTTTGTTATAGTTTCCCGAGTTCCCGTCCTCCACCATCCGTTCGTGGTTCGTCTCCTGGTCCTCGCGTTTGGTTTTACCCCTCGTTTCTGGTTTTTGTCGATTAAATATCTGTGTAAATCTCACTCGGTGTCCGTGTCTGCATTTGGGTCCTGCTCCTCTGAGTTATTCCCCGCAACGTTCATGACAGTTACTCTCATGAGTAAATAAGCAACTGTTTGCTTTAAAGTTTGTCACATCAACTTAAAAGGTGATAATCTCTTGTCCACTTCCCCCAAATGGCCGAAATGTTATAACATCGGCTAGCTCGATTCTCATGATAATCTTTTTGCGTTGGGCTCGGCGCGAGGTTGGGCGCAGAGACCCGGTAAACGGCTACTAATCAACGTTAGTATCAAAACAACCGAAACGATTTTAATGGAACGGTAAATAGTCCGGAAAACTCGGACACAAAATAACTTGTTCCTCCATCTTTCTAATCGGCTTCAATTGATTTGAACTTTGAACGCAGCGGCAGAGAGGCAGATCTGAGCAGTGCGCGCCGCTGCCGCCTCTTCCATAGGAAATTAATGAACCTGCCGGCGCAAAGCGTTTTACTGCGTATCATGTGTAGGGGCCTTAACTTCGGCTAGCAGTAGCAGTTAGCATCCGCGGCTAACACCCGCTTCCCAGCTCACCACAACGGCTCTACTGCTGTTAAACATAACCAGTGGCTCCCTTTGTTGGTGACATTTACCCGTGACAAATACGGCTAACTTACGTGCCTGGGGGTCGGCGGGATAAAAGCATATAGAAGTAATGAATCACAAACACACAATTAAATCATGCTCAATATGTAAATAACACAATAAGTATGGATGAAAAATGCCCTCCTACCTTTCAAGTCAGAAAACGAAGACAAATCGTGATTGTTGGCAAGTTCACCGCCAAAAAGAAGGAAGTTGTTTCAGAGTTTGCGCGTGTGTAGTGTGAAGCACTTGAATCTTCTTCTTACTGCCACCTTCCGGGTGTAATAAGTATTTCAATCATAGTTCACTTAAATTAAATGGTTTGTGATTAACCAACGCATAATTATTTTGTACACTGATCCAAAGACACAATTACATTGACTTTATTAGAAAAATGTATTTTAAGTAAACTGAAAACATAAAAATAATATACAGTGCACAACACACCTTCTCTTTTTTGACTGTAGTGCAGTTGTGACATGAATAACCTTGCAGATGTTTGTCCGTGTCGATAACTTTCAGGCTCATTTTCTTTCTCAGAGTTGCTGATGAAGCAGCGTGTGCGCCTCGGCTCACTGAGCTTTAATGGGACTGGGTCACCTGCCAGTGGAAGTTTGGAAAGCACTTGTGAGAGATTTGCTTCGTTAAGCAGCAAAGGGAAAAATTCAAATTCCTTTTGTCTCAGTCTTGTTCCACTGGCAGACAGGTACCCAGACAACAGCGCCCGTCTCCTCTGCCAGCCGGCTTTGGTAATCGGAGAATGGAACATTTCCTGCCGTCTATTTCTTATATTTCTTATGGTGGGACTTAACAAAATCCCTCTCCTTTGGGTTCATATGAGCTTTAACTCCACGCCATTGCCTTTCCTTCAGGACTCAGGGTTTTCTTTTCTTCCTGTTGTGTTGTTTTTCTCTGTTTTTTATGTTCTAATCTCTTTGGAGGCTGTTGAGACTTGCTGCATAAAAATAAATAAAAGGACCTTGAACAGGAACTCGAGTAGGAGTAGCTTCAGATAAGGAGAGGACTCGACCTCAGGTTCCCAGCGTCTTTGGCTTAACACACATCTCACACCCTGTTGGATGAGCTGTGAGCAAAGAGTTTCACCTCCTCAGATCCTGTAGTCGTAAATATTTTCAACAGGCCGTAAAAAAGTTGAAGTAGCCGAACGCAAAATGAGCAAAGACAAGATTAACCTGTTCTGTTTTCTTCTTCCTGACTCTTCCTAACTGTCAGACTGACCGGGGGGTGCAGACCCTTAGGGCGCACTCACACTGTCCATCCGTACCGTGCCCAAACAGGGTTCACGGCCAAAGTCTAGTTCGTTTGACTAGTGTGACTGCAACCGTACCGCGCCTAGGATCGACTGAATGTGTCTTTGAACATTGTTTATGTTTATTTTGCACGTATTTTAAAAGAAAATGCAAACATAGAAAAGAAAATCTATACATTTGCAGGCAAAGTAGGGACCAGCTACACGCGTTTATATATATCTAACCTCCCCTAAAGAAAAGTAAAAGATCATATAATGTATAAATAAAAATAAGGATGCCCCCTGGGCGCCTCCCTAGGGAGGTGTTCCAGGCACGTCCAGCTGGGAGGAGGCCTCGGGGAAGACCCAGGACCAGGTGGAGAGATTAGATCTCCACACTGGCCTGGGAACGCCTCGGGATCCCCCAGTTAGAGCTGGTTAATGTGGCCCGGGAAAGGGAAGTTTGGGGTCCCCTGCTAAAGCTGCTGCCCCTGAGACCCGACCCCGAATAAGAGGCTTAAGATGAGATGAGATGAGATGAAATCCCCAATTCTAAAAACTACACGAACTGCATTTGGTTTCCTGTATTCTGTGAATTATAGTTAAGATGGTACGATTTCTCATTGCCTGTTTTTATCTTTTCATTACATTTTTTTGTTATTATTTTCAGTATTCCTCACCTGTCATGCCGGGTCATGTGGTCACCTCCTATTGGCTGTTGTAACTGTATAGATGAGGTCACACCCGTGTAGTCGTGTTTGTTTAAAGCCCTGACAAAGACCCGCAGGGGATTTTAAATGATATCCTTCCTCGTCATCTTTTCCGTTTTCTATTTACAAACTTTTGTTTTTTACTTCCTTACCCAGAATCCCCTCCTCTTGGATGTCCGATCTAAGAAATCTCAGTGAAAATACACCTTTAACTCTTTAACTCGTTTTCTTTTGCACTTGTTTCTTTCTGTCGGGGCACTCGACCCGCCAGTGTGATGTACTGCAGCGGACGTGAGTCTTCATTCGACGAAGATAGAGCAGCCACAACCACATAATTATAGAGCACGATGGGTGTTTCCAAACTGGCTAACCATAATATCCTCTCCTCTCTCTTGTTTTTAGTCAGCTGTAAGGGTCCTCACAGAACAGTGGGGTGTTAGATCCCTCGCTGTGCGACACCTCAGCGCAGTGGAATTTGATGTGGTATTAATACCACGCTTGTATATTTAGCCCTTCAAGAGTCTCGTATTAAAGCAACAACACTTTGTAATGAATGTGCAGCACACACATGTAAGATGAGAAGTGTAAACACAAATATTAGCAACCACATCTCCTGCACTTGGGCTTTTTTATATAATCTAATCCCAGGTCTCTGCTGATGGTGGTGGTGCCTGCTGCAGTGGTCCTGTGTGCAGGTCTCTGCTGATGGTGGTGGTGCCTGCTGCAGTGGTCCTGTGTGCAGGTCTCTGCTGATGGTGGTGGTGCCTGCTGCAGGGGTCCTGTGTGCAGGTCTCTGCTGATGGTGGTGGTGCCTGCTGCAGTGGTCCTGTGTGCAGGTCTCTGCTGATGGTGGTGGTGCCTGCTGCAGTGGTCCTGTGTGCAGGTCTCTGCTGATGGTGGTGGTGCCTGCTGCTGATGGTGGTGGTGCCTGCTGCCGTGGTCCTGCATGACGCTTCCTGCTGCTTCTATAACTATTAGTCATATAAACTGTCACTAATCTAATAAACTATAACATTTGTAGCCATAAAAACACCATCAGTGGTGTGTCTCGCTGTATCGTAGCTGCTATTGCTGCTACTCATCATTGATCACGTTTGACACCATAATTATTATCATATTCATAATCTATCACCTTAGCTGTGCTTGTTTCTACTGTTCTGCTGTTTAACTGCCATAACATATGAGTCATATTCACATTACTATAGATATTATTATAGTTACTGTTACTCTGGTTGCTTGCATCTCTGGAAGTCTCTGTCTCTGTCCATCTGTCCGTCTTTTCTCTCTCTCTCTCCTTCTCTCCCTCTCTCCGGTGCAGACAGATGTGCGTCCTCCACAGAGCTGGGTCTGTCTGACGTTCCTGTCTGTTATAGTGAAGGTTTTCAACGCCACCGTACTCTACGGGGGAATTGTTGGGTCTCTGTAAATCATAAATAAGTCATGGAGTGTGGTCTTTACCTACTCTGTAAAGTGTCCTGAGATAACTTTTGGTATGATTTGGCACTGTAAATAAAACTGAATAGAGTGATAAATACATGCATTACACTGCAGCTGAGAGGTTTTTGAATGATTTTTGCACAGTCACACTCTACTTTTAGCAGATGTTATCGTCACAATACCAGTCAATAGTAAGTCTTTTTGTGGTTTGTCATCAACCGAAAAAAACTCAAAAGTCACTCACAAAGAATTATGATGTTTGTGTTTATTTGGAGATTTATAACATTCATTGATTTGGTGTATTGGTGTATTGGTGTATCAACGGGATTTTGAATAAGACACAGATAATCCAAATATACTGAATGGAAATACAAACGATATAAAACAGTGCAACATAAACACTTTGTATCAGTAATGCCGGTGTAGATATGCGGCATGTGTTGGTCATTTAACCAAACATTTAAAGGAATTTACTGAACTTAGGTAATAACATACAAACAAAGAAGAAACAGTTTATAGCAACTTACGATATAAAACTATTTAAAGGTCAGTGGTTTCTGTCTGCAGTGTCTCCAACAGAGTGTTGATGTCACGGTCAAATGATACAAATTTTGATCAAAAGCTCTAGAAAAGATCCCAAACCCTAGATTTACAGTTTTTGTTCCTATATTGAAGTAAATCCTCCACCTTTGAACACGTACAACTCCCCAGTTTGTGTTACACAACCACGCAGCTGAAGTCGTGACACAAGCAAAGCTATGCTGAGCATCTGTATGTAAACGAAGTGTTGCCGTCGCTACGCCTCGGAACGTTTGTTGCAGGGTAAGTAAATAAAGTTTCAGGGTAAAAACATCCACTGCAGCAAATGTTGTTTGATGCCTCGTCTGTCGTGCTTTGTTTGTGCTTTACAGCAGCCAGTAACAAGGTTTCCTAGTTTTCTTTTTAGGGCGCACTCACACTGTCCAGTCGTACCGTGCCCGAGCATGTTTAACGCCTAAAGTCTAGTTCCTTTGACCAGTGTGAGTACAATGTAGGCGCGGTACGGTTGCCGTCCACGGCCCGTTTGGGAGAGGTGGGCTTTTGCAAAGCATGTTGTACGAGCACGAGCGTGCACATGTGTACGAGCACGAGGCCTATGGCGGTTCTGAGGTCATTTCCTGTGCACCTGTTGGGACAGAAGAAGGAGGGACCATGCGCGGACATTTAAAACAATGGCGGTGAAAGGTTTACGTTGGTGTGATGCGGAGGTGGAGTGTTTACTGCAGATTTGGTCGATGAAAAGCTTCAAAAACAGTCGACAAGACGCACAAAAACTCAGAGGTCTACGGAAAGATCTGGAAACAAAGCCACGCATCGCCATGACGTCATCAATGCGTGTGACGTGTAACGGCTTGATGACGTATAGGCCGAGGCCCAGGTAGTGTGAGTACAAACGGGCCTGGAGGGGGGGACAAGGACCCTAAAGGACCCTAAAGCACGGGGCACGGGACGGAGGCACAGTGTGAGTGCGCCCTAAGAAGTGAAATCAAAATGAAGGTTGCTGTTGCAGTCTCTGAAAATATAAATGTTTTCTCCCATGGCTTCGGTCGACACGTCCTCGACAGGGCATGGTCCCCTCTTATCACCACCGGCCGAACATAATCTCTGTGTGACAGCTGGATTTTAAGTCAACAGCGTTCTCAATATAAAACAACCTCCTGAAATTCATATCGACAGAAGAAAACACAGTTATAGTTGCAACTTGTTGCTTAAACTCTCTTTTGTCTGTTCTCTGAGATGCACAAAGGCCTCTTAAAGGGAAATTCTGCCGTAAAAATCATCCCAGGGTCTTTTTCGGCAAATACACTCATCAAATAAGCCATCAAGACATATTTTTTCGTGTAACAACTACTAAAGGAGAAATCCAGTAGAGTCGCTAACAGCTGAATGCGGCTAACAGTGGTTAGCTCGGGGCAGTACGGTGAAAGCATTCCAAGGTCTTTTTTAACCACTAATGCTGCTGAAAATAACAGCAAACCTCTGCAGCAGCATGAGAAGAGTCCCTACACACACAACAAAGCACCAATGGGCTCCTTCCTTTGGGATTGACTTTGCTAATCCACTGTAATGGACTTTACTATGAGAGGAGCTGGTACAGGGGCCAGTTGGTAAGTCTTTAAAACACTCTTTTAATAAACTCTGGCTTCACTAACTACGCTGTTGGTGCTTTGTTTTGTGTGTAGGGACTCTTCTCATGCTGCTGCAGAGGTTTGCTGTTATTTTCAGCAGTATTAGTGTTTAAGAAAGACGTTTGAATGCCCTCCCCGTGCTGCCCAGAGCTAATCACTGTTAGCCACATTCTGCTGTTAGCAACTCTCCCGCAACTCCAGGTTCACTAATTACATTGTTGGTGCTTTTGTAAATGTGCAGGGACTCTTCTCATGCTGCTGCAGATGTTTGGTGTTATCATGAGCAATATTAGTGGTTAAAAATGACGTTTGAATGCCTTCACCGCGCTGCCCCGAGCTAATTAGAGTAAGCTAACAGCCGGCCACTGCTGGTGTTGTTAGCGACTCTCCGGGATATCCCTGTTAACCGCTCGGACACGAAAAAAATTGTCTTGATGGATTATTTGATTTGCCGAAAAAGACCCTGGGATGATTTTACGCCAGAATTTCATTTTAAGGCAAATTAGTAGTTTGTGATATTGGTCTTTATAAATAAAATTGACTTGACATGATTCACCGCTACGTCTGCAAGAAGCCAACAGTAAAACATTCCTAGATAAAGAGAATTGTTAAAAAACGACCATTAGAAAGGTTCGTTTAAGGCACATGCTGTGTAATATTTCAAGGCCAAGGCAGCGACTGACTCTGCAAACTCATCCGTGTAAATACGACGTAACCGACAATCAAGGAACGACTGACTTTTGAGAGTCTACACCTTCAAGCAGAGTGAGCGCAGACGTAGAAGTTCTTGTGCTCCTCCCAGTAGTGCAGCTCATCTGAGAAACTCCAGGAGCAGGCCAGGTCTTTGCTGGTTTTGATCGTGTGGATAACGCAGGCTCCGGGCAACTTGTCAAACAGGACCTCCGCAACACCCACCACCGTGAGCTTCTTCTGGCTCTGGATCAGCTGCTGGATGTGGTTCTTATCCACAGGCTCAGGCGAGGAGCTGTAGGAGACCCAGACGTTGAGTTTCTCATCTGACAAAGGGACCTGGAAGCGACTCTTCCCTGTCGGGCAGTGGTAGTCCTTCTTGTTGGCGAACAGACCTGAAGGGGACCTGAATATACGCACGGACCAGCCCACCCAGTCATACTTCTTCTTTAGTTTCTCTATGATAGCATCAGCTAGCTGTTGGTTGGTTAAGTTTGACTCGTCTCTTACCAGTCGACGGGAATCCAACTCAGCCTGTTTGGTGAAGCTGACGATGCAGTCTTCGATGACGGCGTTCATTTTTTCTTGGACTGTCTTCATCTTCTCACCCCAGTTTTTCAGAAGCGTGTCCTCCTCATCATATCCCTTCAGAGCGGCGTGGCCCAACAGCGCGATGATCCCAATGCAGAAGAGCTTCTTCAGCCTGGCGCAGAAGTCCTCCACGGGACGGCGACTTTTCTCCTCATAGTTCAGGGTGATCTCGAGCACGGATTCCCCAGAGAAGTTATCTCCTGTCACAGAGTTGTAGAGGGTGTTCAGGTTCTTGTCACCACCGGTTTTGGCAAAATGCTCCAGGAAAAGCTTCTTCTTGACCTCCCTGAACTTGGGTTTGGCGTTGAGGATGTCCATGTACTTCCTGAACTGGTTAGTGATGTTCTCCTCCACGGGGAAATACACAGCGTCCAAGCCGCTCTTCTTGATCTCCTCGTTGATCCGCTGGAGCTCCTCTGAGACCACCTCCAGACGGTCTCGCACCTTCTGAAACTGCTCCTTCATGAACACAGCCTCTTTGCTCTCCACATTGTCCAGAGCCAGTTTAACAATCGGGGCAGCGATGGAGAAAATGGGGAAAAGGTCGCCGGCGATACTGGCCACCACTTCAGCTCCCTGCTCGAAAACTTCCATCACAGTCTCCACCATATCCTTCCTCTCCGCTACAAGCTGCTGCAGCTGGCCGGCCATCTTTGCTGATGTCTCTCAGACGTATTCTGACAAGAGACAAACATGCACAGGGTTAGAAACTGTTGTGATGTTAAGCATGAAAAGTCATAAGAACACAACAAACAGATAGAAAGCTGAACTGAAATCAAGCAGAAAGTATCAGACATTTCAGTTGTAACGACAGATACGAATGGTTTCTTGAGTTACTCACAGTTCTGTGTCAGTGTTGTTGGACTGCGGCCGGCTCCCTTGCTCGTCTTACAACACAGCAAAAACTGATAAGGCAAAGAGAGAGAGACAGCCAAGTCAGTGCTGGCTGCTGGCCACACCCAGTGAGCAATGAGTCAACAATGCCGAGGGAATTCAGCTGTGACAGAAGGCCGGTATTGGTTGAACTTTGTGTATGTCATTTTCTGTGTTTACTGTTGGGAAATCCACCATTTTGTTAAAAGGATGAATGACTATTTAAAGTTTACATTGAGGGAACTATCTTATGTAATCTACTATTTCTCTTAGTTCAGTGTGACTTGTTGTAATGTGAAGACAGCATAGCAGAGCAAACACTTTTTCACTGGTAAGTAATGAGTGTATACGTTAAAATAACGTCTAGAAAACACTAAATTATGTGCTTGAAATCCTAGGCCATTATCTCTTCTAAGTATATGTCAATATTATTCTCGAGAACAAAAAGGAACTTTTATGCTCAAAGTGATTGTTTGACATTTTGGGAAATACTAATATATTCTTCGTTGACCAGAGTTTCTACCACTCTCATATCTATCACTTAAATATGAAGCTACAGCCAGTTAGCTAAGTTTAGCAAGAAGACTGGACACATGTGACTCTGCAAGAGAATGAGTCCTAAATGAGTCATAAAACCTAGAAATTAGTCCTAAAACCCAGGAATGAGACCTTAATACCCAGGAATGAGTCCTAAAACACAGAAATGAGGCTGTAAAACCCAGAAATGAGTCCTAAAACCCAGGAATGCGTCCTAAAACCCAGGAATGCGTCCTAAAACCCAGAGATGAGTCCTAAAACCCAGAAATGAGTCCTTAAACCCAGGAATGAGTCCTTAAACCCAGAAATGAGTCCTAAGACCCAGAGATGAGTCCTTAAACCCAGGAATGAGTCCTTAAACCCAGAAATGAGTCCTAAAACCCAGAAATGAGTCCTTAAACCCAGGAATGAGTCCTTAAACCCAGAAATGAGTCCTAAGACCCAGAGATGAGTCCTTAAACCCAGGAATGAGTCCTTAAACCCAGAAATGAGTCATTAAACCCAGGAATGAGTCCTAAAGCCCAGAAATGAGTCCTAAAACCCAGAAATGAGTCCTAAAGCCCAGAAATGAGCCATAAAACCCAGGAATTAGTCCTAAACCCCAGGAATGAGTCCTAAACCCCAGGAATGAGTCCTTAAACCCAGGAATGAGTCCTAAAACCCAGGAATGAGTCCTTAAACCCAGGAATGAGTCCTTAGACCCAGGAATGAGTCCTAAAGCCCAGAAATGAGGCTGTAAAACCCAGAAATGAGTCCTAAAACCTAGGAATGAGTCCTAAAGCCTAGATATGAGTTGGCATTTTAGCTCTTCTGGTTCCTTTATTTGAAAATTAATGTTTTTAAAGGGTTTTTGGTTGGATGCCTGTAATGTTTAGGGATTTTTTACCTTTGTTTGACGACATAAATCTGTCAGTAAATACCCCACTTGGGAATTTTGAAGGGAGTGGCTACACGAGAATACAAACAGCCAACACGCAAAATCAGTTTGAAGCTAGCGGTGGTGCAACTGTGGTCGGTTTGTTTACATTAGGTTTTTATTTATATATCTATTATCTAATCCAAAATGGAAAAATCCCATTAGATCGTTGTCGAGGGAACCAGGGTGATGCTAATTCAGGGGTACAAACACACGTCATCCCACACTTTACCTGCCTTTGGATGGTAAATCATTGCTTTTAAAAGCCCTGATATAATATTAATAAAGCTGAAAGCGTGTGACTAGGTGATTACTGGTATGAAGGAAAGGAATTCCTGCCGTGCCTTGCACTCGGAAAAACAAGACGTCTATTGGATTTGGAAAATCTCTTTTAGGACAGACACCTCCTCTCTTCCAAAGATCAGAAACCAGAGGAAAAACCAACCCGGGCTGATGTCTGGGCATGTCCAGACACATCCTTCTGCAAAACTGGAAATGTGTAAACGAAATCTCATTTTGGCACAAAAAGGGGAAACAGTCATCCACTGGCTTCACAAACTCAGCGTCATTCATTGGCAGTGCAGCAGCTCGGGCCGACGAAGCTGCCGTCACATGTTTGAGTTCTGGTTTGAGGCCTGCAGAGAGCTGTGCGTGTTCGGTTTGTAAACTGTGGCTGGAAGAGAAGCAGCAGAGTGTTTCTCCCTCAGCCGGCCCAGTCAATAATGGAGCAGCGGGCGTGGGAAGTGATTAAGTGCAAGAGGTTAAACTTGCTGGGCAAGGGTGCGTTTTCCAGTGAAACTCAGCAAGTTACCATGGCAACTAGACAATGGAAAGTAGTCCGTCAGCTTGCTGGTCTCTCTGATGAGGCCTGCTCTGCGGGGTTTATCTGACTACACTGCAGAAGAGCGCGGTGAAGAGATGGCACTCGTTTCTCAGCGCGATGCGTCAAACTCGCATGCAGCAGTCGGACACAAAGAGGAGGTCTGGGATTCCCAGATCCAACACGGTGTCTCTCTCATATCACACAGATTTCCCTTTTACGATGATGAGAAAATGGATTCCCTTCTCATGCAGTGAGGTTTACAGTCGCTGGTAGATCATCTGTTTTTAAAAATCTTTGGACAGAGCCAGGCTAGCTGTTTCCAGTCTTTATGCTAAGCTAAGCTAACCAGCTGCTAGCTTTAGCTTCATATTTAAAGGACAGACAAGAGAGTGGTATAAATCTTCTCATCTAGTCTTGGGAAGAATAAGTGTTTTACCCTAACTATTCCTTTGAATGTCAACCATGGATTGTGATCTAAAATATGTAATATCTGCATAAACAACAAATATTCATGTCAACATAGTTTTGCTCGACAGCAACAGCAATAGTACGCAAAACAATGTGTAGGATGTCTGATGAAATATGATTTTGTGACCATGGTGGTGAAGTTAAGGCAACAAAAAGGACTTGGTTAAGATTAGAGAAAAGGTCGTGGTCTGGCTCAGTACAGCCGACACACACACACACACACACAGGTCCCCCAGGTGGAAGTCCTGTGTTTTGGGACCCGTCCACCCCCCGACCCCCCTCACAACTTGGATGTTTGCGCTCTTAAACTACATCACTTGATTCCCTTCTCTGCTCCGGATGTAATTTCTGCGGTAATAAATAAATAAATACAGATAACAGTGCATTACTTTTATAAGTTATATGTACGGACAGTGAAAGCACGGTTACCCTCGGTGTGTGGATTCAGAGATCTAAATCCCAGCAGGATGTGGAGCATTTACAGTTCCTGTGTCTGATTCGATTTGACCGTGTTTCAACTGTGATTCCTGTTTTCCACTGATGCTATTCTCTCTCTCTCTCTCTCTCTCTCTCTCTCTCTCTCTCTCTCTGAGTGCACGTGAAACACCTTCACACACAATTTAAACATAGAAGTGCTTGAAGAAATCACATTTTCAGAGACAGAGAGGTGGAGGTGCATCTCACCAGAGATATGAATGCAGGCTGCAGACGAGCACAACAAGTCTAACTCATACTGTGCTGTTCTTAAATACAACTCTGGGATAATTAACTTCACCATTTCCCTGTTTTGCTGCTTTAAACGACATCTCAGAGGGAAACATTGTCTCTGTCATTTTGAGTTAACTACTGTACGAGCTTTCAAATTAAGAGTTTACATCAAAAAGGCATCGTTCAGGTTAAAACCGGAGTTTCCAACCTTTTAGGGTTTTGATCCCTCACAAAAAAAAAGTGTCTCCGTGAGATCCCTTATAAAGTTTCATCACGTGTCTCTGACAAACCGATACCTTAGTCAGAGATTTTGAGAGTTGTTGATGTTGTTGTTGTTGTTTTCTACATCCTTAATCGTCTCACAACCCCCCAGATTTGGAGAAGTCCGACCCCTAAACCCCTGGACTAAACTCAACTTGCACCAGCTGTGACAGTATAGTGCTGCACACTGATGCATCAGGATCTACTGTAATAATGACATACATAATAATGTGCTAAGCAGGCCTACATGTAGCTGATAGTCCGTCTGTAGGCTACTTCACATTTTAATTTACTGCCACTTTGATATTGTTGTATTTAAATGGGCAATTCTGGTCCTGGAGAGCCACTGTCCTGCATGTTTTAGGTTCATCTCTGCTCCAACACACCTGAGTCTAATGATTTGCTCGTTATCAAGCAGCTGATGCTCGTCACGTTTGATCATTGTTAGACTCAGGTGTGTTAGGGCAGGGAGGAACCTAAAACATGCAGGACAGTTGCTCCAGGACCGGTGTGGTGCCGTATTCTGCACCCCTGCCGTGAAACGCACCCCCTCACATTATAGGTGATGTTCTGCATCAGAAGGCTGTTGTTTCCACCTAAAGGAGCAGCTTTTACACAGGTAACATGCTTAAAAGCACACACTTTTGAACCTATGAAGAAAAGCTGGGGTTATATTTAGGAAACGCTGAGTCAAACACATCCAACTTGCTCCAAAGATCCATTTCATTCATGTTGTAATTACAGCTGCAGTTTATTTCCACAGAACACACAAAAAGGTGTTGTTCTGTGTTCACTATTATCCAAGTTTGTGATTTTAAACTCTTTAAAATAGTTTAAAGACTGTAAGGAACCAGTGTTCTGACCGTTGTGGGATACCTGTATGTATGTATATAAGCTACTCCTATAGGTGGAAACAACAGCCTTCGGATCCAGAACATCACCTCTAATGCGAGGGGGTGCGTTTCACAGCAGGGGCGCTGAATACGGCACAACACTGGAACGAGCCCACCCCTGTCCTAAATGATGTGGGTAGGTCTACTGAAAATAACAGTGAGATACATTGGTACATATATATTATTATTATAACAGCATTCATGATGATGGTAATATATATTACACTTAAAGACCTCAAACAGTTCATGTATCACTCATGTTTAGTGGCAGAGCGT
Source organism: Echiichthys vipera (assembly GCF_963691815.1). NCBI lineage: Eukaryota > Metazoa > Chordata > Actinopteri > Perciformes > Trachinidae > Echiichthys > Echiichthys vipera. The sequence goes on from NC_139833.1 coordinate 2,691,424, forward strand.
GAACACAGAGGACCAAACCCTGTGCAGCTGTAACAGTATAGTGCTGCACAGGATCTACTGTAATAATGACATACATAATGATGTGCTAAGTAGGCCTACATGTAGCTGACAGTCCGTCTGTAGGCTACTTGACATTTTTAATAATTACTATGATACTGTTGTATTTAAATAGCCTAAAGGATGCGGACAGGTCTACTGAAGATAAAGGTAATGTCATAATAAGATACATTGGAACATATACATTGTTATTATGATGATAATATATGTTACACTTGATTGAAAATCCATTTTAAAGTTCATGTTTCACTCATGTTTAGTGGCAGAGCATGAACACAGCGCACAGATGACCAACCCTGTGCAGCTGACCACCGAGACAAGAGCTGCACGCTGTTAACGCGCCCTCCTAATGGGAAACGCATCGATCAGTCCGCGTACAAGACCTCTAATTGCATCAGTTCACAGCCGAAGCACACAGAGACAAACAAACATCGCAGGTTAACACCACAGACTGCTTGTTTTTATGTTTTTGTCTGTTACAACGCAACAAAAGTGCGTGACGCCTTTAAAAAAAACAAAGTTTGACGCTTCCTGGAAAATGTGCAGCGGTGGCACCAGACCTGGCAACCAACGCCCATAAAAGTCCGCACTTTTCACTTTAAAGTGAATTCAAATGTTACACAATCATCTAATCACTCACTTCACTTTATTAAATAAAAGATGCGTTAGGAAAACACGCGTCTTTCACTTGTTTTAACGGATCTCAGCTGCGTAAAAGAGGGAAAACACGCGGATTATGTAACGAGACGGTGGAAATGAGCCCCTGAAGTTAAAGCGATCATCCCCCAATAACGTGCCCCTTCACTGCCAACACACACGACCCATAAGAACCCGTCCACTATGAAGCTTTCTGACCAGAAATGGACTCACCTTGGAAAAGTTTGCGGAAGAAACGCACTAAGTTGCAGAGTGTTTGTCCTCCTATTGGTCATGTGGCTCTCATGTTACAGAGGAGGCGCACCCAGAAGAGAGAAAAGACACCACCCATTGAATAAACACGTTATTAAAGCATTATTATTATTATTATTATTGTTGCTGAAGGAGATTTCCTCTGAGAAACACTATTACAACGTTATGCTGCACAATTAATGAGGAATTTCACTCATTTTAAAAGATTTTCCCTCAAAAAAGTGCATTTAAATAACCGAGTAATGACCAATGATGACAAAACCATTCATTTTTTTGTTTGTTTATTACAAATTAAAGTAAAATATACAGAAGTCTGTCGATTAAGTGATTGTGGGATAGAGATTTTGGACGTGTTGCCCTGCAGCGATATATTGCACCAAAAGCAGCAAAAAAAATATAGATTTTGTTTCAAACACATTTATACGGAGGAGCGGGCGATATTGCTAAAAGTCTGTTAACACAGTGTGTGTCATGTATTTCTTTGTGATGTTGGTGCAGTTCTCTGAAAGATCAATCGAGAAACGGGATTTAAAAATGATTAAAAACAAACTCAATTTAAGATCCAATTACTTGTTGTGGCGCTTTTCACGGAGTTAAATGAGAAGAATTGGACTTTATTATGTGTCTGTGTGCTAAAGATGACGCTCCAGTTAGCTTAGCTTAGCATAAAGTCTAATTAAAACATTAGCTTTTAGCTTGTTCGTTTCATCCATGCAACAAAAGTGTCCGTGCGGCCCACTCTGTGGTTTTTAAAGTGGGTTATGTGTCGAGATCCAGGAAGTCTCTGTTCGTTTTTTACACTTCCTGTCTCGAGTCTTCATGCTAAGTTAAGCTAACTGTGGCTAAATGTAGCCCCCAGGCAACAGGAGAGTGCTATCAATCTTCTTATCTTACCCTTGGCACGACAGCGTGAGCAAAATGTCTGACTTTTTCTTTAAAAGCAGAGGCTGCCGGTTCATTTTTGACATCACAAACAACTCAAAGTCCACTTTGTTTGTTCTGAAGCTTTCAAAGGCCAACGATGGTGAAGCTCAGAATGTCACACATGTCGGTACTGCATCAAATTAATGCAAAAGAAAATCACATCAAAATCTAATAATGCCATAAAGTAGTCATGCTAAATGATTTACAGCGTTGTCCACAGTGATCTGAGACGTCAAAGCGATTCAAGCGGAAGGGTGCGTTGGTTTAAACGTATGGTAAAGTCTCTGGCAGCTAACAGACTAATATCATCATATCGCCCAAACCCCAATAATATCCAACAAGGACAGAATCATTATAAGTTTCATAACATTAAGTCGAAGCTGGCCGGAGACGTGCGGCCCTACAAAGACACCCTGAAGCTGCTGTATCATCAACAAATGAAAGATATACTGTAAATGTAAAAGCATAAGAATCGTTCTTAACCAGATCTCTTACAGAGCAGATTACGCATCGACACAGACGGTATTTATGAATACATTTCTATATTTAATGGACATTTCCCCAGTTCTCTGGTAAAGACATTCATGGATTTATACGTAGCTCGTTTCTTCCTCGACGTGGCGGCACTTTACGTTTTTCTGCGCGTCTACTCGGAGTGGATACACAGGTAGGCTCGTTTGTGTTTCCCGTAGTAGTAACAATCCTCATGGAAGTTGTTGGACTCCACCACCTCCTTGTAATGGCTGACCGCGTGGACCAGGCAGTTGGGGAAGCTCTTGTTCAAAGACAGAGCCACCGCCATCATGTCCCCCTTCATCTTCTGACCCTCAATCTGCTCCTGGATCTGACTCTTGTTGATGGGCTTGGGGTTGACACAGAAAGAGACCACTACCTTGATCTTGCTCTTGGTCAAAATGTCAAACCAGTTGGCTCCTCCGCTTCCGTGGCACTTCTTTCCTGCCAGCCAGTTGAAAAAGAAAATGCGCTCCCTGTTGCTGAAGGCCCGGATGGACCAGTTCACCCAGTCGTACTTCTTAACGAGGGAATCCAGAAGGGACTTGGTGAAGTCGCGGTCGACAGTGCCGGGCTTCTCCTGAAGCAGGTGCTCCATGTCCTCCTTGGCTTGATCTGCAAAGTTCTCTGTACATTCATCCACGGCCGCTTTCATTCGTTTCTCCACTTCCTCCATCCGTCCCTGCCACTTCTTCACCATCTCCTCCCCCACCACCCCTTCCTTGAGAGCAGAATGGCCCATGACGGCAATAATGCCCACCACAAAAAGCTTCTTCAGCCGGGCGCAGAAATCCTCAACTGCCCTCCTGCTCCTCTGCTCTGTGGTGACTATCGTTTCCAGCATGGGGTCTCCTGAGGTGCTCTCCCCAATGACCGAATTGTAGAGGGCATCCAAGTTCAAGTCAGCGTCGGTGTTCTCGTAATGGCTCAGGAACTTTTCCATCTTCTTCTCTTTGAACTTCGGCTTGGCGTTGACAAAGTCCTGGAACTTTTCGTACTGGCTGAGCATCTGCGCCTCACGGTCGAAGTTCTGCTTGTTCAACGACGTCCTCTGCAGCTCCAGGGCGATTTTATCGATCTCATCTTGGATGCCCTCAAGCTGCTGGTTGACCTGCTCGAACTGCTGAGTCAGGTAGCGGGCCTCTTTGCTGTCCGGGTTGCTGAGTATCTCAGCCGAAGCCACGAACACGGCCTCCAGGATGGGGTGAAGCTGGCCCACGGTGGCGGCGAGCACCTCGGAGGCTTGCCCCATGATCTCCACACCTTTCTCGATCTTGTCCCTGTTCTGCACGAGCCAGTCTGCCACACTGTTCATCTTTGTATTACGTGTTTCACGCTAGCTAATCAAATTTGCTTTCCACTGCCCGAGGCTTCGCTGCTGCCTGAAAGTAGAAGAAACATGAAACCCTTGTAAAGTTCATTATAGTGGGATTTTAGGACATTTCAGACAAAGTATACAGTTGCTTCTTTTTCCTTTTTCCCAGTTTGATCTGGCAAAGCAAACGTAATCAGCTGACGGTCTTGTTTTCTCACAGGATATTTCCCTGAGACAAAAAACCCTACAATAAAGCAAACGGCAGGTCATGTCTGCACATGTAGGCATCCAGTTTCATGCCGCACCCTCTGAGCCTAAGCTAATGACAGGGACTCGCTTTTAAGCCTTGGTGGCATTCACACATGGAAAACACAGGGAAAACTAATGAAAGTACACAGACGGAGAACACATGGACGGCGATTCAGAACAAATATCAAACATGGCGTGTGTACTCATGAATTATGACGTATGAGGTATTGAGCAACACTGCAGTATTGGGCCTTTGGGATGTCTTTTTTTATTGTAACTGCTCTAACAATAGCCAAACCCCAAAGCCAACACAGATGTTCACAACATGGTTAAAAACGGGGGGATTTACTTTGGTTACGACCGTTTTTCAATGTAACATACACAAGAGAAATGACCTAACTCCTCTCTCATTCCCTGGAGCCCAGATCCAGTTCAGAAAAGAGGCACACCCAAGTCTGAGAAGCAAATCCCCACCACTGCACTTGTTCATTAATGCAATCACACTTCCCTAATCGTTATTGCACCAATGTGATTAAAACCAAACATGTTTTTTGAGGATTTGGCATAAAAAAAAAAGAGATAAATACAGAATAATTCACGTAACCACAGAAAACGGGCTCACCAATAATAATTGCTGCGGTGATGAGATCAGTGGTGTCATTTTACAGCCTTTTCCTGTCACCGCACTAATTAGATTTGCTTAATTCTCTACATACCATCAGTGATTTCACCGTTTATATGTGATGAGAATGACAACAAAGAGAAGAAGAAGTGCACCATTCGAAATTTGAATTTGTAATTACATAACAGTGTTCAATTCCATTCTAATTTACCGGGACGTTGAAACAGATAACAGTGATACTTACTGGGTTAATTATGTTGGTTTGAAATGATCTTCCCTTGTAAAAAAAATAGAAACAAAACTTTGTCTTCTTTTAGCAACGAAACATAAAATGTATTTGTGTGAAAGGCAAAAAAAGGCGAGTCCCACAGAGCACTTGATCAAACAGCGGTGTCCCCTTTCAGTGTGATATGCATCTCTACAGAGCTGCAGAGCTTTAATAGGAACCACACACGTAAGTCCTGAACAAGACCACATCCCCCGAAGGACTCATCTCTGCGTCTGACACGTCACTGACATTTGGACTGCAGAAAAAAACCTTTAACTTTTTAAGGAAATGCAATATTTCTCTCCTCCTTTTATTTGTTTTTTAAATTCCTCAAAGCTTCGAATGGTCAGCTTTAATAAAAGTGAGAAAACTGAGTATTGAGTTTGTCTTTCTGTCCTTTTTTCTTTATATTTTCTTTATTTATATTTAATAGAAAGCTACAAATGCTGCTAAAGTTGTGAAGTGATGATGGAGATGCTGAAAAAAGAGCAGAATAAAAGAAGAAACTCACCTTTCCAACTAAATATCCAATGGGCTACAGTCCAGTTATCCAGTAGTCCAGCTGTGCCTGTGAGCACCAGCCTCCCTGGGATGTATATATAGACTCTCTCCCTCCCTCCCTCTCTCTCTCTCTCTCTCTCTCCCTCTCTCCCAGTGTCTGTCTGTCTCTCTCGTCACTCCCCCTTTGGAAATCCTCCATCCCCGTTCCAGCATTCCTCAGAAACCCACTCAGAGAGATGAGGGGCCGGCGCTGACACAGATAACATCCCGTAAACACTCCGCATGCAGGGACACCGTGCACCCTGGGAAAATTAAGAGGAGAAGAAAAAGACTGGTCTCTCTCTTTCTCTGTGTCTGTGTGTGTGTGTGTGTGTGTGTGTGTGTGTGTGTGTGTGTGTGTGTGTGTGTGTGTGTGTGTGTGTGTGTGTGTGTGTGTGTGTGAGAAGAGAATGAAAAGAAGACCAGTCGCAGTAGGGTTCAGCAAAGTAGCCCGCATGGACAAAACCCCTCTTGTTGCGGCTCGGACAAGGTTGCCATGGCCACTGCACTGGTTCCTCTAACTTCTGTGAGACTGTGCACGCTCCACAGACGAATTCAGCTCCGTCTGTCTGCAACAAGTTGGGATTCACAGCAAGTTGGTGCCCTAAATAACAAAATATAACCTTATTCCATCGTGCATGCGGGCTGAGACTAGTTTTCAAGAAAGGCCTTTTGAGATGATTTTTGTGAGTGGTGACCTATTTCCCTCTGAATCTGATCATTGGTGCTGCTAACGGATTCAAGCGTTGCAAAGAGGGATGACATTTGCCCTGCAGGCGCCCCACTCAGTCCGTCACAGTGTCGCCCAGTGAAAGACAGCCAGTGTCTCCGAGTACACACCATGACAGTCAGAGCTCACTCGTGGGCCTTTGTGCTTTATAGAGCAGGCCGTGACACACGCAGCCCGATGTCACTCACAGCCGTCCTCTTTTACGCATCATAAAGAGGCGGGAACAGGAAGAGGAGGGAAGGATGTCTGCAGCAAATTGATACTGGTCAGCCGAGCAGAGGACGGTTTGGCGAGCACGTCCGCCACCGCCTTGTTCCTGTCTCGTCCTTCTGTCAGATCTCACACTTGGGAGCATCAGAAGGTGGAGAGTAGCTTTCGCAGGGACTCAACGGTATGTGGCGTGACGGGGAGGCGCAGGCCGATGCCGGTAAACACAACGTTGAGGCCTGGATGTGACGCCCATCAGCTGGAGGAGCTCACTTGCTTTCTGTGGGTGTTTGTTTTCCAGAATACTCTTTCTAAAGAGCTGCGTTTAACTCATGTCTGTAAAGTACACACACATCAACGGCCCGGCATTTGGAGCTTGGAAACAAACAAACAACATGGCCTATTAAAGACGAAATGGCTGCTGCATAAATGGAAAAGTGCTGACTCTGTCGAGACGTTGTGCCTTTGTTGTTTGTGGTTTCAGGTGGAAACACGGGTGAAGTGTTTGAGATAATGACGGCCAGCTGAGGAACGAGGTGTTCATCTGGCTGTTGTTGTCTGGCTTCACTCAGCAGGCGTCCACTCAGCACGTTGGACAAGCTGAACTAATCTCTTCCATGATTTTGTGTATTAAAGAGTTAGACGAGAGTGTTATGTCTTCTTTTTGATGCGTGCATTGATCAGGATGAAGCTGGCATTTACGAAACATGAGCTGAACATGCAAGCAAATGCAGCTTCTGGCCAGGCTAACTTGTTCAAACAGCAGGAGGAGCTGGAGAGGAAAGCGGCTGAGCTGGAGCGGAAGGAGCGGGAGATACAGAGCCGGGCCGGAGACTCAGCGCTCAGCGCTCAACACCGGTGTTAAAGCAAACAACTGGCCGCCTTTTCCCAAGCTCTCCCCTGTGAAGCCCTGCTTCTATCAGGACTTTGAAGATGAAATCCCTGAAGAGTACCGCAGGGTGTGCAAGAGAATGTCAAAATCACCAATAATATGAATAAATGCACTTTTGCACTACAGCAACATGTTCTGGTGAGTCTTGCGTTCCTCGCTGATGAGTGATATTTGCATGACGATGCATGAAGAGATCCGAGTGCAGCAGTTATCTGTGAACTGCAGCTGCATCCTGAATCTACATCTGTTAAAATAAACGAGCTTTTCAGTTTCTTTTTGGAGATTTTCACATCATGACATTAAATCTAATAGCAGAATCCAGTAACAGAGGGTTGTGCCGTCTTTGTCATTGGGAGCTGAAATGATTAATGGCTTCCTGCTTTGACCATGTTTTATCTCTTTGACCTTGGTCAATGGCTAGTGTTTCCCCTCACCACAAGATGTCTCTTCAGTTCACAGTAAAAGCCCCCAGCGGCTCATCCCACTGCAGAACAAACGCAGCACTTTCTGGGTAACGTCAGTGGCACTAATTAAGACCCAGGAGAACGCACTTCTACTGAAGAGATTTGAATCGTTCACACTAAGAAAATAAGATGGAAATAAAGATGCTCAGCCTGAAAAACAAGACTCACTTTTGGCAGAGCCTTAAACAAAGACATGAGAAATGTTGATGACCTGCTCAGACTAGCGTTTAATGCCAATTGCCCAACCTGTACGGCATAAATAGTTGTGGGAAACCATTTCCTTTGTAAGTGGCAGCTTAAACCAGGAAGATGTTGTAGTCAAATAAAAGTCACATGTGCTTGTGCAAACATTTGCTCTCATATATTCTCACTTCAGCATTACATCAGTGTAGTGAAGGATTGCTTCATATATAGAAAGCTGTTAGTGGGAGAGTCGGGATTAAGTACCCGTCATGCCGGATTTTACTCCCATGGGAAACTAAATGTGGGCAGGAGTGACGGGTCCTTTGAATAAATGAAAATGATGTCCTTGTGTAATGGATGGTTGATGGTGGGATACTGCCTGAGGCCCCAAACAGTTGGTCCGTGCGCAGATTATCGCCTCTTAACATTTCCCTCTTAACTGCGTTGATTTGAATGACAGAGGTGGTGTGTTCAGGAGTGCTTGCGAGACTTGCTGAACCATTATTTAGTAAACTAATGAGATAACATCAGTGCAGCGTGGCCTCCTTTTCCTTTTGGAGCTGTGAATATGTCATGAATGTATTTCTGCTCTCGCTGCCACAGTGTGAGATTTGATGAGGGTGAACATCGCAGCGCCGTGATGGTGCAAATGTTTGATACGTCCGCATCAAAACGATCCAAAAACATTTAAAACGCTACATGAAGAGTCATCGGTGTTACACCACGTTCACACCTGGCATTAAAAAGCTGTCTGTCCCTGCAGCTACTTTTTAAAAATGTTTTTAGGCTTCAACGAAAATGTTAGTGCTCTCTCTGATCGGGGGAAAAGAGTCTGGCTCTGAGGGGCTGCTCTTAAGCACGGTGGTGTTTTGAGCTAAATGCTAACATCAGCATGCTAACATCTCACGGGAGCGTACCTATGTTCCCCAGTCTGTTATTTTTTCCACAATTAGTGCTGAATTCCACAGAATCTAACACTCCCCCCTAACCCTGCCCCTAACTCTGCCCCTAACTCTGCCCCTAACTCGGCCCCTAACCCTGCCCCTAACTCTGACCCTAACTCTGCTACTAACTCTGCCCCTAACTCTGCCCCTAACCCTACCCCTAACTCTGCTACTAACTCTGCCCCTAACTCTGCCCCTAACCCTGCCCATAACCCTGCCCCTAACCTAGCCCCTAACTCTGCCCCTAACTCTGCCCTTAACCCTGCCCCTAACTCTACCCCTAACCCTGCCTCTAACTCTGCCCCTAACCCTAACCCTAACCTAGCCCCTAACTCTGCCCCTAACTCTGCCCCTAACCCTAACCCTGCCCTTAACTCTGCCCTTAACCCTGCCCCCAACCCTAACCCTAACCCTGCCCCTAACCCAGCCCCTAAGCCTGCACTCTGCCCCTAACTCTGCCCCTAACCATGCACCTAACTCTGACCCTAACCCTGCCCCTATACCTGCCCCTAACCCTGCCCCTAACTCTGCACCTAACTCTTCCCCTAACCCTGCCCCTAACCCTAACTCTGCCCCTAACTCTGCCCCTAACTTTGACCCTAACTCTGCCCCTAACCCTGCCCCTTACCCTGCCACTAACCCTAACCCTAATTCTGCCCCTAACTCTGCCCCAAACTCTGCCCCTTACCCTGCCACTAACCCTAACCCTAACTCTGCCCCTAACTCTGCCCCTAACCCTGCCCCTAACTCTTCCCCTAACCCTGCACTCTGCCCCTAACTCTGCCTCTAACCCTAACCCTAACCTAGCCCCTAACCCTGTGAACCCATGATTCTCAATGACAACGCTAGCATTTGCTAATCAGCATTAAAGCACAGCTGAGCGTAATGTCATTTGTTTCGCAGGTGTTTATTATTCTTATTAATATACAATTTTGACTTGTTGATGGTTCTAGAAGTAAATGGAAGTTATTAAAATCCCTCCCACTTGGGACATGACTGCTAGCATCAAATGTCTTTGCAACCAATCAGATTTGAGTTGTTGATACATTTCACTAAGAAGTTCAATGAAGTAGTGACACTAGCTGAGAATGCAGGTGATCACCAAAGACATTAATATTAATCTTCTGGGGACGCTGCATGTCTGTACAACATTTCCAAAATATCCAATCATTGTTGAGACATCTAAGTCTGAAAAATGGTGGAACAACGAACATTGCCAGCCATCATGTCGCTGACACATGTACTCTGCCAACTGAGTCATGTCAGTTATTCTTTGAGTCTAAATTTGTCCTTCGGGGACTTTTTGTTATGAAGCAACACAACCCAGAACGTCAGCGTACACTGTATTTTGACAGTCCGTAGTTTTGGCTTGGAGGTGGTGTTTTCAGTAACGTCAGCCCTCCTCCTCTCCTCTGCAGATGTTTCCAGGTCACAGGGAACATGGTGTTCGGTGACAGACTGGTTTAAAGAAGTCAAGGGAGGGCAGCGACAGAGGGAAAGTGCTTCCTTAGTTCATTTCAAGGACGGCTTCATGGAAAACAAAAGTGACAGAGCTGCTGTCAGTTCCTCTTCACTGACTGTTCATTGCTTATCTTGTGCTGTAACTTTGGCAGTAGGTTGTAAATCCTTGTCTTAATGCCAACAGGTGTCAGTTGGAAATGACTAAAGGGGCAATTTTAATGGATTATTAAAGTTATTGGCGACACAGTGGTGTGGTAGTTAGCACTGTTTCCTCACAGCGAGAGGGTTACTGGTTTGAATCCCGGCTGGGGCCCTTCTGTGTGGAGTTTGCATGTTGTCCCCGTGTCTGCGTGGGTTTTCTCCGGGTTCTCCGGTTTCCTCCCACAGTCCAAAGACGTGCAGGTGTTCGGTTCATTGATGACTCTAAATCACCCGTAGGTGTGAATGGTTGTCTGTCTCTGTTCGTCTCTATGTGTCCTGTGATAGACTGGCGTCCTGTCCAGGGTGGACCCCGCCTCACGCTCGATGTCAGCTGGGATCGGCTCCAGCCCCCCGCGACCCCGACAGGGACAAGAGGCTGAAGATGAATGAATGAAATATTAAAGTTATTCCCTTCTAAAAAAAACAAACAATGATGTCAAATACAGCAGGTGACTCAATAATTACCACTTTAATGGTTAGCATTGTTAAATTTACAGTATCCTGGACCGACACTTTGTCACTTATCTCTTCCAAACCCTCCTTTTATTGAGTCTCTGTGTACAGTTTGCTCACGATCCATCACTCAGCTGAACTTTGGCCAGTCTGAGTCACGCACCAACGATCTGTATGCGCAACAATGACTCCGGCAGCAAAGAGGCCGACAGATACGAGCCCATCTGTCTCTCCTCGAGATCAATACAAACTCAGGTTAGATCTGAGGAAGCAGATAAAGGTTCAGAGGCTGGGAGAAGGCAAATTATTGACTCCATCTTTGCCCTTACACAAGTGAGTCAAACCACCTTCAAGCTCCATGTAAATTGGAAATCCAATTACTCTCGCTGGCAGACATTTTGTTTAATCATATTGTCGTACTTCTGATTTACCGAACGCTTCCAAAAAAGGCCTCTAGGTTTGATTTTTGTGCTGCACGCAGATACAACAGAAGGTAAAATACTTGAATATAAATATAATTATGTTAAACAACTAGTTTTATTTCCACAATATAAATGTACAGCGGTTAGATGCTTCCACTGAGGAAGCCGCTCCGTCTACAGAGACAGGCTGAGGCTTGATACAGAGGGTAGGACGTGTTTTACAGATCAATACAGCAATTACATCTGTAAGTCACTAATGGTTTTGTGGACAGACAAATAAACCTGGGGGGCTATTTATACTCCTGCTTGGGGCGAAACTCCCAGAACGTCCCTGAATGTTGAGGTCACACATCATCATCCCTCAGGCCTCCTCCTAAAATTATAGCGTTGCTTCTTCTGGAAACCACACTATGTTAGTCACAGAGTGGACTCCTACACACACTTAAGGAATCTGATGCTCCGCGTTTTAAGTGATCTCCGTTTCCTCTGACATCCACCTCAGCTCTCCGTTCTGACTCTGGACCGGATGAAATATTCCTTTCAGTTGTGATAAAATGTGTTTTAAACAAACAGTGCACTGCTGCACATCTGCTGTTATGGTAAATGGACTTGTACTATAAAGCACCTTTCTAGTCTTCTGACTACTCAAGGCGCTTTCACAGTGTTTGTCACATTCACCCGTTCACACAGACATTCACACTGATGGCAGTGGACGTCTACAGACCATCTCATCTAACCATTCACACCACATTTACACACCCATGCGCAGCACAGGGAGCAATTCAGGGTTCAGTGTCTTGCCCAAGGACACTTCGACATGTGGACCAGGGGAGGTGTGGATCGAACCACCCATCTCTCGAATGGAGGACGACCCACTCTTCCACTGAGCAACAAACATTAGCTTTTTTTGAACTGTTACTCAGGGCCAAAGGCAAATAATGCAGGACATACTGATAAGGAAATATGGAGGAAATATGGAAGATGTGAAAAGCCTAAAAGGAAACAAATGACAATTATTTGGCCTTCTGTCTTGAATTACTGAACTGTTGTTCATTGTGACATGGATATTCAAATTCCAAATCACAACAATGAAGTAAAGAGGTGTTTTGCGTCTCAGCGTCGTCCAGCAGAGGGCAGAACAGGCCTGCCCATAATACATGTAAAGCACTGTCATTAGTCTAAAGGAGGAGGTGCAAGTGAGTTTTTTTTCTGTTTAGGAGTAAATCGTGTCAATGCCACAATGGAAAATTAGCAACTGTTCAATCCCCCACTTTGGAGTGAGTTTATCTGCGCTGACACCACATGAAAACGGTGTTCTCTAAGGGCGCACTACCACTGTCCATCCGTACCGTGCCCAAACAGGTTTTACAGGTAAAGCCTAGTTAATTTGACCAGTGTGAGTGCAACTGCACCGCGCCTAGCTGCAGCCAACTGGCCGTCCACAGCCCGTTTGGGAGAGGTGGGCTTTAGTAAAGCACATTTGCACGTGTACGAGCGCAAGCGTGTGCACGTGTGCGAGCACAAGGCCTACGGCGGTTCTGAGGTCATTTCCTGTGCGCCTGTTGGGACGTAGGAAAAAGAAGGAGGGACCATGCACGGACATTTCAAACAATGGCGGCGAAAGGTTCACGTTGGTGTGATGCGGAGGTGGAGTGTTTACTGCAGATTTGGTCGATGAAAAGATTCAAAAACAGTCGACAAGACGCACAAAAACTCTGAGGTCTACGGAAAGATCTGGAAACAAAGCCACGCATCGCCATGACGTCATCAATGCGTGTGACGTGTTACGGCGTGATGACATATAGGCAGCAAGAAGCATTCTCCGAGGCCCAGGTAGTGTGAGTACAAACGGGCCTGGAGGGGGGGACAAGGACCCTAAAGCCCGGAGCACGGGACGGACGCACAGTGGGAGTGCGCCCTAAGACTGTATTCAGTTCTGTTGCACTATTCTCAGTCAAGACAGTTCAACTCCTGCGTCAACTTGTGTCTGTTTTTACAGAAACAGAGTCCAGACTCTGAGGGGCCCATGTTAGTATTTGCCTTGAGCCTTTAAATCATGAAGTCCACCCCTGCATCTGATCCTCTGTGTTTGTTGATGTTCTCATGAGGATTTGTTGCAGATTGTGAAGGATTAACCCACTGAAGGCAATGACTCTGTGTGACGTGGCATTTCCTCTTTCTCACGCTTTTACTCATTCACCTCCCAATCTCTCGGGGTTTTCATCCACAACTCCACCTCCCCCATCAGTGTTTCACAACCAGGCTCACATCACTAACTCGTTTTGTTCACAAATGAAACTAAAGAAGGTTTTAGTTAAAACATAATAAGGTTTCTTTTAAAATACAAAACCTTTCCTGCTTTCAGTCGGCTGACGAAAATAATCCAAGACATTCTCAAAATCCCCGACAGTCTGGTAACTTCCACTCATTATTGTTTCCAGATCACTAAAATATGTTAAGTTCCTTTTTCTTTTTGCAGAACACAGAACACAGAGGAGTTGTTGGAGACGTTTACCCTACATTAAAGAAAGAATGGGAGATGTCAGACAGACAGGTAAAGAGCTTGAGATTATAAATGAGGAGAGTCAGGAGGGGTGAGCAGCAGAAACAGAGAGTGAGCGAAGTAAAGGTCAGGGTGACGGTGGAGGACGACCTGCTGCAAAAGAGGGAGAAAGGAATCTGACTGTGTGTGTGTTGGTGCAGGGGTTAGACTACAACAGTGCTGGGGGGGGTTGAGAGGAGCAACATGGGGCCTTGAAGAGGGGAATGCACACAGCGATGGCACCAGAGAAGAAAGGGAAGCGTTGGAAAACAGGAGGGAAAGTTTGAGGCGCTGCAGATGCAGATGGCTAAGGCACGTGTTTACCACCCGGTGGATTTCCACTTAAAAGCTTTAGTGACAGATGGATTCCCCAGACGTTCACACACACGAAGGTCCTCTACAGATATGTACAGCAGGTTAAGGTACAACAAACATGTTCGGAGAGTGGAAGAAGAAGCTACTCAGATCTCTCACTTAAGTAAAAGTATCAATACCACAGCATGCATGTTACTTAAGTGAGAGTTTTAGCATCTTGAAGCCCCAAAAGTAAAAGTTCTCTTTATGCCGAATGGCCCATTTCATAACATTTACTATGCACAAGCTTCACTTTAATTCAATTCAATTCAATTCAATTTTATTTAAAGTGCCAAATCATAACCAAAGTGATCTCAGGACACTTTACAGAGTAGGTAAAGACCACACTCTGTGACTTATTCATGATTTACAGAGACCCAACAATTCAACAGTGTAACATGTTGTTGCGTGCTTTTAGTTTGAAATTTCAGTGTGGTGGAGCTGCATCCTGTAGGGGCCGGCCTTAGCTCTCATTGGATAATTGACAAACGGGCAGCCATCTTGTTTGTGTGTTGTGTATATAAGGAGGGTTTTGCTGCAGCTTCTGTAAAACACCCTGAAGAGCATGAACCGGGTCTGTGGCGGCCATTTTTGGAAGCCTTCACTGAACACCTGGTTGCATCTCCAGGTAAAACCGTCCATCGAACACTCTTCAGTCAGCACACACACCTTCTGTCCGGTTTTTGAGTTAGCGCGTACAACTCGAGCAGCTTGTAAGCTAACCAGAGGAAGCTACTGTAGTCAGCTGCTAGCAGCTAGCAGCTTTGTTTATGGTCCTTGCAAAAATGCACAGAAGCTAGTTGTGGCTCGTGGTTGCATATTAGCTAAATTACCAGAGGTTTAAACACATGATCAGTGGTGGAAAGTAACTAAGTACATTTACTCAAGTACTGCACTTAGCTAGGCTTTAAATTAAAGGGACTTGTACTTGAGTATTTGAAACTGAATCCACTTTTTACTTCTACCACGAGGGAAATGTTGTACTTTTTACTCCACTACATTTCTCTGGCAGCTGGAGTTACTAGTTAATTTACAGGTTGATGTTTTACAAACAAATCAAATGCTAAAATATGATCATGTGCAACTCATTAAAACAATATGTGTCCAATATGTAAAGTAGTTGTGCCCGACCTCAACCAGCTGCATTCTGTGTATATTTCAAAGCATTGGAAAATGATTCCTGTTATAATATAACGATCTGAGAGGAACTGTATTTTGCTGTTAATACTTTTATTTTACTCGAGGGAAATGTTGAATATACTGTAGGAGATTTTACAGGGCGGCATTAGTTTCTAATAGTTAACACGACATATTTGTCATGTTTGTTGATCCTAACGCAGCAAACTTCACCTTGAGAGAATTGTACAGTGAGAAAATGCTATTCCTGCTTTTCTTTCCTCAATTTGAAATGTAGATTTTATCTCATCATCTCATCTCATCTTCAGCCTCTTATCCGGGGTCGGGTCTCGGGGGCAGCAGCTTTAGCAGGGGACCCCAAACTTCCCTTTCCCGGGCCACATTAACCAGCTCTAACTGGGGGATCCTGAGGCGTTCCCAGGCCAGTGTGGAGATCTAATCTCTCCACCTGGTCCTGGGTCTTCCCCGAGGCCTCCTCCCAGCTGGACGTGCCTGGAACACCTCCCTAGGGAGGCGCCCAGGGTTCATCCTTACCAGATGATCCTGAACCACCTCAACTGGCTCCTTTCAATGCAAAGGAGCAGCGGCTCTACTCCGAGTTCCTCACGGATGCTGAACTTCTCCCCCTCTCTCTAAGGGAGACTCCAGACCCCCTCCTGAGGAAACACATTTCGGCCGCTTGTACCCGCGACCTGGTTCTTTGGGTCATGATCAAACATATATCTTACTTTCAAAATCATGTCAGATTCATCTGACCTGACAAAGATCCTGGATGGAAAGGTTTTCAGTATAAACTTTTGCATGCAGTGTGCAGACCTTTTCTTCATGACGCTAGGGCGTTTTTAACATGAAATAACTACAAAACCATTAAAAAAGGTCTACAAAACCTCCTGTAAGTCTTCATCCAGGTGGGCTGGTCCTGAGTCCTGGGCTCAGTGTGTCACTGAACAAATGTTTTAATGCTTTTTATTGGATTAGTCCACTCAGAGAGCAGCCGGCCGGTCGATACGCTGCTCCGACTCATGGGTAATAGCATTATTCTGTGTTCGCCTGCGGATTGGCAGACAGCAGCGGACAGAGCGATCCTACCATTGATCGACTCTCCCCTCCAGGGCCACTCTGACGCTAGCCTCCATCCAGGGTTGCATTTGTTTATGAAATATTGATATTGGCTTTCTATCTCCTCTCGGAGACGAGGAGGTTCAGCTTGATGGAAGGGAGAACATTTAGAGAGGCTGGAAAAAGGTTTGATGAACTGGAAGTACTTTCTTTTTTTTCTTGCAGGGATGTAATCACTTTATTATTTCCAGAATTACATAATGACGGCTTTTTGATTTTGGTCATAGTCTGAAGTCCCCGCAGAGAAAAGGGGAAACCTCTGCTTCCAGTTAGTTTTCTGGTAAATGATAGAAATCAGTGATCAACAGTGACGTGACTCTGCGATCACTTCCACTTCCACTGTGTATAGAAGCTCTGAAGTGAGTGAAGCTTTTAACTCTAAATGAATCAAATCAACCTTTATTTATTTATTTATTTGGTGCTTTTCATACAGAAAGTATCGCAAAGTGCCGAGTTACAGAGATGAACAGAAAAAGAGAAACATCAAATAAAACCAGCAGAAGAAAGTGAAAAGAACCCTTCCACAGTCATGCACAGAGACGTTCACACACACACACACACAGCCACGCTGACACACACACACACAGCCACGCAGAGACACAGACACACACACTCACACCTACACAAACACTAGCTGTCACTACAGAGACATGGACGGGCAGCGAGACCTGAGGTACAGAGGAGGCTAGAGGAAGCTCCCTTTGGGGGGAGACACCGGGAGAGATCCCAGTCCAAGGTCACAGGGAGCACCGCCACAGAGACCACCCCAAACCCGGGCAGACAGGAGCCTCCGCACCAAGGTGCAGAGGCCTCTAGTCGCCCGGGCTGGAACTGTCCACAGGACAGCACCCCCCGCAGCCAGACCAGAGACAACTCCCAATCCTTTAGGCCCCCTGAGGAAACACTGGAGATTAAAAACTGTTGCCTAAAACAGTAAAGGGTTAAAATATGGAGGCTAAAAACATAAAAGCATAAAATCACAGAGGCTAAAAACATGAACTAGAACCTAAAAGCATAAGAGCATAAGACAAGAATGAACAAAAGCATAAAACAGCCCAAAAAGAAATGCTGTCTTTTCTAATTTTTAACTGACAAAAATGCCCTTAAAGGTAATTCTACAAATGTTTCTCAAAGCAGCAGCAACAGGCTGAGAGATCATGTCTTTGTTCTGTTATTACCACGATCGCCTGCAGATCTGTATGTTGATAGCGCCCTCTGTCTGCAAACTACACCTGGTACCATTCCCTCACCAGATTTCACTCTTTCATCCAGAAAACCTCACTTTAACCTCCTTTCAACCACAAGACAAGCCGCCTCTGGCTCCTGCGGCACAAGATGGACGCCGTCGATCTCCTCGGTAAACAGATGCCTTAGTCTTCCCATAATGACAGTCGGGATTGACGTGCTACCACAGCCGGAGCCTTTTATGCAGGGGAAGAGCCTCTTGGATCAATAGTTGTTACCCAGGCAGAGCCCACACAACCACTAATGAATCCAGTGGCTACAGTACGAGCTGCCAACGCTGCTCTCCATGTCTCCACGAGACAAGCCTTAAAAAATACTTAACGCTCCTGGTGATAATGTAGAAATCAGCATCCAAATACGCGCACCACACTGGATTAAAAGGGTAAAATGAGGAGATAAGGATTAGTTTTATTTAAGTAAACTCTAGCAGGCGAACAGGCCTGTTGTTGCAGCGAGTGCTTCAGTGTTTGTGGCGTTGACAGTGGTTGTTTCAGTGTTTGTGGCGTTGACAGTGGTTGTTTCAGTGTTTGTGGCGTTGACAGTGGTTGTTTCAGTGTCTGTGGCGTTGACGGTGGTTGTGTCAGTGTCTTTGGCGTTGACAGTGGTTGTTTCAGTGTTTGTGGTGTTGACAGTGGTTGTGTCAGTGTTTGTGGCGTTGACAGTGGTTGTTTCAGTGTTTGTGGCGTTGACAGTGGTTGTTTCAGTGTTTGTGGCGTTGACAGTGGTTGTTTCAGTGTTTGTGGCGTTGACAGTGGTTGTTTCAGCGGTTGTTTCAGTGGTTGTGTCAGTGTTTGTGGCGTTGACAGTGGTTGTTTCAGTGTTTGTGGCGTTGACAGTGGTTGTGTCAGTGTTTGTGGCGTTGACGGTGGTTGTGTCAGTCGTCTGTTCTCTCGTACCGGTTCTGTGGTGTGTTTGAAGACTGAGCTCGTCGTCTGGCACACCCATCTTTCTGTCTGCTCCACGTTTTGTGTTTTTTCAGCGTAGGATTAAAGGACTGTTATACTATGAACAGCTGGTAAAGTGCGTTAGTCACCTGTCTGGGTTTCTCATTATAAACGGGCTTTGTGCCAACAAGGTAGCAGGTGCAGTGTTGAGTAAATGGACAGTGACGCATTCTCCTTCGTGCTGCAGCAACAGAATCAACGATGAGTTAAAGAAAAGTGATGTTTGTAGAGTGTTTACATGAACAGGACAGACCAAAAGTTTGGACTTCACCCTCATTCAATGAGTTTCCTTTCTTTTATGACTACTGACGTTGTAGATTCACACTGAAGGCATCAGAACTATGGATTAACACATGTAGAAATATGAACTACAACTGAAAACGCCTGATATTCTAGTTTCTCTGCACACACTCTGCGTTCTCTCGATGAGCTTCAAGAGGTGGTCACCTGACATGGTTTCCACTCCACAGCTGTGCCCTGTTGGGTGCAATCAGTGGGATTTCCTGCATTATAAATGGGGTTGGGAGCATCAGTCGTGTTGTGCAGAAGTCAGGTGGACACACAGCTGATGGTCCCACTGAACAGACTGTTAGAATTTGTGTTATGGCAGAAAAAAACAGCTAAGTAAAGAAAAACGAGCGGCCGTCATCACTTTAAGAAATGAAGGTCAGTCAGTCGGAAAGATTGAATGAGAAGTCGTGTCCAAACTTTTGGTCAGTACTGTAAGTTCAACACGGCCAAAATCATCTATCCTGATACAGGTCATATATCTCTATCGGTCATGATACAGCATGTTTTGTGGTATTTCCCATGAATAATCTGCTAAAACCTAATTTTATGTACTTAAATTACATAAAATAAATTACATTAAAGTACTTAAATTGAATTAAATACCTGACGAATGAAAAGTACTCAGTATTTTCTAATTTTATCAAGAACTTTAGTGCAAAAATGATCCGAACGTGCGAGGATCAGACCGCACGGTGTCGCCTAAATGACGTAAATATTGTCACATGTTTTTTTTTTTTAAACATTGCGATGAAAACTATAAAAAAAATGTATAGATGTTAATTTTTGCATTGTTCTGAGGACACATCTTTCTCCTTGGTGATATGATAGGGGGACTTTAACTCAGCATATGTCATAATATCTGTTCACGTATGTTGGTCCTGGTCCTGGTCCTGGTCCTGGTCCAGTCCCAGCCGGGTCCTGGTCCTGGTCCTGGTCCAGGTCCAGTCCCAGCCTGGTCCTGGTCCTGGTCCAGTCCCATCCTGATCCTGGTCCTGGTCCAGTCCCAGCCTGGTCCTGGTCCAGTCCCAGCCTGGTCCTGGTCCTGGTCCTGGTCCAGTCCCAGCCTGGTCCTGGTCCTGGTCCAGTCCCAGCCTGGTCAGATGCGTACATGAACTGATGAAGCCTCTTGGATGAGAGGTGAAACGTCTTCCTACACAAATAACCAAGTCCAGTTGCTTTTTGACTGAAGTTGCTTTGAAGATACAGAATTGAAGTGTAAAAATCACCATGTTGGTTATTAAGAGTATTTTTTTTCTGCCTGGGAAAAGGTGATTTTTCATCCGTCACTACTTTAACGTTTGTATAAAAGAAACAAAGGAGATGCATCGTGTGAATCACTGAGATTTAGAGAAGCTGGTCTATCAAACATCAAACTCATTATTTCAGTTTAAACGCAGTCATTGTATCCTCATCCCCGCACCAGCAGCCGTTTCCCCCGAAGACACAGAAACCTCAGAGGATGCGACGGTGCACTTCCTCCCGCCCTGCGCTGTATATTACACAGAGCACTTGATGGATCCTGACAGGCCGGATTTACGAGCAGCTTGAGACCCTCCAGATCCACTGAGATATGAAACGATGGCCGTCTCCACCCGCTCTGCACCTCCACTCCCCATTACGCCCGATCCCATCCTGCTAAGCCAAGCACTTTGCTGCTCGTCTGCAGGACATTAGCTCAGCCGGAGGTTATTCATAGACTATCAAACCAGAGCCGTGGTCAGGAAACGCTGACTTATGTGTAAATATCAATGAAATTAGTGGGAGTGCCTGTTGCTGAGGCTGCACTGACTTGTTTTAATGGCCACTGGCGCTAACGCTGCTGCGTAAATCACATTTGTACAAGAAAAGAGAGGCAGATATATTAGATTATACTTGTTTTCAAAGCTATTAACATTTTGTTTTTGGTCATTAATTGTTACAAAGCATAAACAGTATGATGCACATTTATCATGCACTGATTTTAATGAGAGGATTTGTTGTGAATATAGAAGCGGATGTGGTTTTAGTAGAACTACATAACATACATACATACATACAACAGTGGATTTAAACAGACACAGCCCATAACACGTGTGTGTCTGTACGTGTGCCTGTGCCTGTGCGTGTGTGTGTGTGTGATATTTCACTTTCCTGGGGTAAATCTCTGGATGCACAGGGAGTCAGGATTTAAAGTTTCTGTCAAAAATCACGTCGTTTTTTTCTGAAATGAACAAAAAAGAGACAGAAAATTTTACATAAATCGTAAAAAAAAGCACGTAACATTTGGCTGAGAAGTGCAAAACAACACGGCGTTGTTCTCACTGAATGTCAC
This sequence comes from Echiichthys vipera, assembly GCF_963691815.1. NCBI lineage: Eukaryota > Metazoa > Chordata > Actinopteri > Perciformes > Trachinidae > Echiichthys > Echiichthys vipera. The sequence goes on from NC_139833.1 coordinate 2,712,721, forward strand.
AAACATAAAACACACAAATGTTGAATCTTACAGACAAAATCACGTCTCATCCGTGACACGATTATAGGCACAGAAGCGGTGAGCAGCGAGGTGCGGTGTCCTTTCGGCTGGACGGGTTTGAGTGTGTTTGAAACACAAGGCACATTGTCGCCGCTCCAGTGCCAAACTCCAAGCCTCTTGTTTTCCACGCCTGAAAGAGTAACCTCCGTCCCCCTCCGTCCCCCTCCGTCCCCCTCCATCCCCCTCCGTCCCCCTCCACCAGAGTTATGTAGGCCAGCCTGCTGAGCACAGACAAAACGGGAACGCAGCTCAGTAGCTGCAGCCTCAGCAGAACCGCCTCTCCAGCGCTGTAGGTGCACAGACCCTTTCTCATGGGAGACTGGATTATTACTGTATGCATCTGAGGTAAAAGCATACACACTTCCTGTTATTATACACAGCACAGTGAGTGTGAACGGTCCCAGACACAACGAGGTTAGTAACGCATACATGACTCATAGAGAGCCTAGATTGAGACACAGTTATTAGTAGGAAATATGCATTCAGTCGATAGTAAACATGAAAACAATTTACATTAATGTCTAAAATAAAAAGTGCATTTGTGAATTAATTATTTAAACAATCTGAAATACGATGTTTCTGATAGGGATGCACCGATCTGATGATGTTTTCTCCTGATACTGATACATCGACTGGACAGTCGGGTCCAATAATAATAGTGATAATAATAATAATAATAATAATAATATTAGTGCTGTTATGAAGATTGAAGCTTATGAAATGAAATATATTCAAGATAAAACTAGTGGTTCCCAACCTTTTGGTCTTTTACTCCTAACAAGAAAGAAGAAGCTAGTCGGCGCCCATTTGTCAAATCTTAGATGTCTCTGTTAGTTCCACGAAACACACTTCTCTCATCTCATCTTCAGCCTCTTATCCGGGGTCGGGTCTCGGGGTCAGCAGCTTTAGCAGGGGACCCCAAACTTCCCTTTCCCGGGCCACATTAACCAGCTCTAACTGGGGGATCCTGAGGCGTTCCCAGGCAAGTGTGGAGATCTAATCTCTCCACCTGGTCCTGGGTCTTCCCCGAGGCCTCCTCCCAGCTGGACGTGCCTGGAACACCTCCCTAGGGAGGCGCCCAGGGTTCATCCTTACCAGATGATCCTGAACCACCTCAACTGGCTCCTTTCAACGCAAAGGAGCAGCGGCTCTACTCCGAGTTCCTCACGGATGCTGAACTTCTCCCCCTCTCTCTAAGGGAGACTCCAGACCCCCTCCTGAGGAAACACATTTCAGACGCTTGTACCCTCGACCTGGTTCTTTGGGTCCTGACCCAGCTTTCATGACCACAGGTGAGGGTAGGAACGAAGATTGACCGGTAGATCCAGAGCTTTGCCTTCCTCAGCTCTCTGTTCATCACAACGGTGCGGTAGAGCAACTGCAGCACCGCCCCCGCTGCTCCGATTCTCCGGCCAAACTCACGCTCCATCGTCCCCTCACTCGTGAACAAGATCCAGAGGTCCTTGAACTCCTTCACTTGGGGTCAGGACTCATTCCCTTATGGTTTAATTTAAATTACAGTTTGAGGCCCAAAGATGTAAAATGATCCGATGTTTAATAAAAACAGCCGGGTTTTAACGAAACTACAAAAGGGTGTAGCACAACTTTGTATTTTCTTCATTCTTGTCACATTTAACATCTCACGGCCCCTCAGATTCATCTTGTGTCCCTTCACACTCCTGGTTTGGAAACCACTGGGTTAAACTACCTTACTTTATATAAAAGGCAGCTAAAGCTCCGCCTCAAACAGCTACGACATAAAAATGTTTTTGATGCATCAGTTGCAACAATCTAAGAATGTTACATATAGTATTTATAGTCTACGGGTCAGAAAATAAATTACATTTCACTGATAATACGTCAAATACAGTAGGTATGATTTTTAAGGCAGGACTTTTACATGTAATGGAGTATTTTTGGTACTTTTATGAAGGTAAATGATCCGAATAGTTCCTCCTCCACTGACCGTACACGTCTTAACTGTGAGTGGTATCTGAGTTATCATGGAGGTATTGTAAGTACTGGTGAATAAGACAATGTTGTGCACCCATCAACACTCGACACGATCGGGTATTGGGTCGGTGCATCCCCCAGTTATTATTTTCGTTTAAGGTAAATCTAAATGTTCTTTGCTCAGTCTCACAGATAGACCAACAACGCTAATCCATGCTGTCTCAATTTAAAGTCCTCTGCTGTAAAACCCTAAAATCTTTATCAGCTTTACTCCGAGTGCACGCACACCGCCACGTTCTTGTGCCTCTCCCAGTAGTGGCAGTCTTCAGGGAAGCTCCACGCGGCTGCAGACTCCTTATGGCGACTGACGGCGTGAACTACAAACCCGCACAGCTGCTTCTCCAGCACCTCCACCACCGCCGGGGCGTTCCCCTTCTTGCCCTGGCTCTCCATCACCTGCCGGATGCAGTCGCGGGGCACCGGCTGAGGTTTGGTGCTGTACGACACCACCAGGTTGATGCCGTTCACTTGGAGCACCTCGAACCAGTTCTGCCCCGCCACGTGGTGAAAGTGCTCGCCCGCTCGCCAGTTCCGGTAGGTGCTCCCCGAGTGGTTGATTAGCCGCACTGACCAGCTGACCCAATCGTACTTTTTCACCAAGAACTCGAGAAGCTGCTGAGTCGCGTCTTGCAGGTTCTCTTCGTCCTTTTCTTGCAGGAGGCGCTGGGCGTCTAATTTAGCCTGCTCCGGGAAGGCGGCGATACAGGACTGGATGGTTGTCTTCATCCTGGACTCTACTTCTTCAATTTTGCTGCTCCACTCTTGAATTTTGTCGTCTTCTTCCTCTTGGCCCCGGGTTAAGGCACAGTGGCCCAGCAGAGCGATAAGCCCCAAACAGAGGAGCTCCTTCATGCGGACGCAGAAATCTTCCAGGAGACGGCGGTTCCTCGCTACATACCTGCAAAAACAGAGGAACCACACCTGCTGTGATAACGGGGTCAACGACACGCACATGAGAAGCAATAATATAAGGAATCTAACCATTTACCTCTCGACCACCTCTAAAACGGACTCTCCGAAGCTGTTGGTCCCCATCAGAGCGTCATACAGCACCAACAGGTTCTTCTCTCCGCCAGTTTTGGCAAAATGCTCCACGAAGAGCCTGGTCTTCACCTCCTTGAACTGCTGCTTCGCCTCCAAGATGTCCATGTATTTACGGAACTGGTTCCTGATGTTCTCCTCCACTGAGAAGTACTGGGAGTCCAGTCTCCCCTTCTTGATCTCGCGGTCGATGTCCTCCAGTTGGGTGGAGAGCACGTCGAGCTTGTTGCGCACCGTCAGGAACTGCTCTTTGACGTAGAAGACTTCTTTGCTGTGGACGTTGTCTAGAGCCAGGCGGAGAACCGGAGCGGCGGCCTCGCAGAGGGGGAAGAGCTCTCCCACAGCGCTCGCCAACACCTCGGCCCCTTTCTCAAACATGTCCATCACCGCCTCGATGGCCTCCTTCTTCTGGGCCACGACCCTCTCCAATGAACTGGTCATGTTCTGGGACACAGAGGGACAAAGTCTGGTGGTCAAGCAGCCCTTTTTACAGGCTGTGTAGCTCTAAATGCTGTGATCAGTTCAACCAAAAAGGGATTTTCTCTCTTAATTTCTCAGATTGTTTCATTTGAATAATTTCTAATCTACCTCTTCCGCCCTTTATTTACTATTTCACAAGAAAAAATATAGTTATTTGTGTAGTAGAGCAACTTAACACAGTTATTTACCAAATATAATAATATTAAAGAACCTTGATCTCTTGTGGTTAGGAGCTCATTTTTCACAAAACACACACTAGTATAAACATAAAGGTTCCTCCTGGTTATGAAATACATTGGTGACATACTTACAACGCATGTCATGATTTTTGCGTGTCATTTCACGCCATGTAGTCTCAATTGACTTGTATAGTGCAGAGATGGCGTTGTCATTTGACGCACAAATGTCATTGAGGGAAAACCCATACGAAGTGGTGGAGCTTTCTGTCAGAGGGTTGTTTTTAAATCAGTATTTCATGTGAAGGATGGCTGAAATAACGGGCGTAAAATGCCCTCACCCTAACCTCTAACCCTAACCCCTAACCCTAACCCTAACCCCTAACCCTTAACCCTAACCCTAACCCCTAACCCTAACCCTGGGGAACTACGGGCGTTAAATGACACGCGAAAAGCTTAATATGCGTAGACATGCACGCGAAAAGTCATGAAAGTCATGAAAAGTGGCGTGCTATTTATACGCCCTCCCATGAGACCACATAGATTCTGCAGCTGAGAGGATTAGTCGTCAGTTGAGAGACAATTCATCTGCAAGTTTGAGTCATTTTTTATCCAAAAGGGCCGAACGCTCTCTGCTTACTGTCCCCAATGGAGGATTTATTTTACATTTACATTTAAAAGTGTTGTTCAGACTAAACAAGGCGTGAAACAGCCAAACTTCTTACTTCATAGAGAAAATAAAACATCAATGGAGAAAAATGATTGCCACAAATGTTAAAATCTCTGCTTTTTTTGTAATTTCAGGAGATAAACATGAAGGAAAATGACGTCAGGCTCAAATGGAGGATGTACAAAACCCAGTGCAGGTAATGATGTCATGTAAACAAAGTGGGGGCGACAGGACGCCCTTGGCTCTGCGTATGACTCATTTCAGAGCCGAGCCGAGCAGACCAAGGCCGAACCGTGTTTAAAAAACCCCCTCTCATCCTTGCTGCAACCTGCCGCAGACGAATGACCTCCCCTCTGTTCACATGTTTGTCTCTGGGTGGATCACAGAGGCTGCGTCACCAAGTCCTCCAAACATTAACACCAACATTCATTTTGTTAATTCGTATCTGGAAATGCTGTTTTCTGCATTTATAATGAAGAAGGGAAAACAAGCAATGGCATGTAAATGACCAAATGCATAAATAGTATATGGACAAAGGGCACAATTTAAATACAAAAGGGTGTCATGTGTCCAAACTGCACCTGTGTAACTGCACCTGCGCACCCAGAAAGGAATGCGCAACGGCAACCGGCATTTTACGCACGCATCCCCTGAGAGCCCCGGACACACCTTAGAGCATTTCGACCCCCTCTGAGGGAAGATGAGGACATTCATGCCATTCTTGGAATAACAGAGTAGTTCTGTACCTGAACGAAAGGACGCTGCTGCTGCTGCTCCTTCACTCCTGATGAGCTCCGACAGCTGCACACGAGTTTGTTTCTTTTTCTTTCTTCTTGCTTCAAGTTTGAGAAAATCCCCACTGCTCTCTGATCCACCGTGGAACTGAGGAGGGTCCAAAGACAGGATCCACAAAGGAGGAAGAAATGCGCACTCAGTATCTGCAGAGGAGGGAGATAGAGAGGGAGAGAGAGAGAGAGAGAGGGGGGGGGGTATAGACAGACACAAACTGCAAGAGGTGAAATATGTGCTCGCTTCCATTTTCCTCTCAGTCTCCGTGTCACCGTGGAAGGAAGATCCAGTCCCTTCTCTACACATCGGAGTTGAATTTAAACCTTTTTTGCATCATTTCCAAGATATCCTCGAGCTGTCTCTTGCGCACTTTGCGCAAACGTCTCATCCCCATGTTGTGCTCCTGCTCCTGTCACTGAATATAAATGATCCAAACTTGAGGTAAGACGATGATCTGGAAACTGTGGTTGCGTTTTGTCTTTTTTAATGTCTAAACAACCTTTGATACATTGATGTAGTGTGATCATGTTTATTTTCACCACATCTGCAGCTCAATCATACATGGAGGTGCGGTTCACACGCACACGCACACGCACGCGCAGCTGTGGTTGGAAATACACCCTCAACCTTTGGGTTTGGAGCAAGATTAAGGATCTGTCCTGTTAATGTAGAGGGAGCCACACAGTTTATTTATACCTGCAGCTGTGTGTCACCTCGGCCTCACTCTGTCACCATTAAAGCCTAAATAGAGCGGTGTTAGAATCTGATTTAAAATCTATATAAATGCTGTTTTTTCATGATTTAAAAGACTTTATGGGGATCAGGTTAAACCCCACATCCCCCTCATCCGTGCGCACACGACGCGCCCTGTGAGCGCGCAGGCTCAACCTCCCTCACCCCCAAAAAATATAATAAAATCATTACGCACATCGTGTCTCCTCTAAACTATGAAGGGCTTCACATCACGTTTAAAAAACATGTCTCTTCATTTCATGCTCAGTACTTTAATCTGCGTTTCTGAAATAAAGCGCGTTCGTGTTGTTTCAGGTGGAAATGGATTCACCGACACGAGCTCCAGGAGACGGACACGCGCTCCATCACATGACAGAGGACGTGCGCCGGCGGCTCAGGGACGCTCGCGGTTCAGTGACAGGTAGGAGCCTCACTTCTTTGTGTCTCACTCATCTGCATTTTCAAACGCCTGCAATGCACATTTTCCTGTTTGGGTTCCCCGACTCTGAGCTGAGAGTCAAACCTGTTCAGCTGGAAAAGGACGCATGAGGGCCATGCCAGAGGTGTGAACCCAGGCCATGCGCGCTTGACTTCGGGTAACCCCCCCCCCCCCCCCCCCCTCTCTCTCTCTCTCTCTTTCTCTCTTGATCCTCTGACTTCATTTGGATTGCCTTTGCGCATGCGCTGTGGCAGATCTGTTGGAGCCTTTAGAAGGAAGCGGGGTTTTAATAGTTGATCAGTTTGGATGCAGATGCTTTCGTCCCTCGAGGGGGGTTCAGTGGAAACAGGTGTAGTGTTGAAGCACGTGAAGTTCTCGCGCCCTCTTGCGTACAAAGCAGTGAAATGCACGTGCACATCCTTCCTAAAATCAGCCTCTTCATTCAACAGACGACCAATTAAAGTCCCAGGTTTCCAAAGATGCCAAAAAGGTTCAATTTCGTGCAAATAAAGTCATGAAGCTACAGGAGAAATATTTCAATTTGATAAAAAAACAATCAGTTTTGTGTTTGAATGTTTGAATATGGTTGTGTGTGATCATGAAGTGAGTGTTGGGACTCAAGATTGAAGATTCAAGATGCTTTATTTATTTATCCAGAGGGAAATGATTGTGCAACAGTTTCAACACAAAGGGGGGAAAGGATCAGAGTGACAATAAGCATAAAAACATAATCAAATCAAAATAAAGCTGACATCAAATAAATCAAACAATAACTAAATGTGACAGAGTGCAACAGACATGGTGGTTAAACGCAGGTTTAAACAATATACAACAATACGCAGCGTGAAGTTTAGCAGCATACTGAATAAAAAAAGTACAAACTGAATAAGTGACAAGTGTTAAAGTGTAGCAGCGTTTCTGACTGAACTAAGTCACAGTACAACTCAATACAGTGATGCAGTGATGATAGAAAGTGATAGAAAGTGATGCAGATCATCTGCCTCCCACCGCTGCTGAAAACTTCCTGTCCTCCATCTTTCTTTGGGTCATTTTTGTCACGTTTTGTGGTGTTTTGCATCAGTTTTTAGTAATTTTGTCACGTTTTTTGGGTGTTTTGCATCTGTTTTAATTGTTTCTTCCTCTTTTTTGTGGTGTTTTCATCTTTACTAAAAAAAAAAATAAAAAGACTGCAAATGTGCATGTGTTCCCTTCTCTCCAGATGTGTAACGTTGACTCTTTCCAGTGCAGCTCCTTGTTCTTGTTGTGGTGTTTCTTCTGTTTGATTCTTTGGTTACAGCCACGGTGACAAGCAGCTCTTTACCTTCACACACAGATCATCTGCTGAAAGCTCCTGTCCTCCATCTTTCTTTGGGTCGTTTTTGGGGAGGGGTGGATTCAGTGTGTCTGCAGAGACTGGTAGCATGGATGCTCATGTTTGCTAACAGAAAAGTAGACGTGGATGTGATTTAGAATGGTGGACCAGCTCTCAGAGAACCTTGATATGATCTTGCGGGCCAATTATAATATTTATTATTATTATTATGGCTTTGATTTCTAGAGCGCCTTTCTCAGTGCTCAGGGCGCTTAACAGAGTCCAGGTCCCATTAATTCATGGTGGTGGTAAACTACAACAGTAGTCACAGCTGCCCTGGGGCAGATTGACGGAGGTGTGGCTGCTAATCAGCGCCTACGGCCCCTCCGACCACCTCCTCACACAAACAGCAGTCAGACACGTTCATGGGCCTGAGTTTGACACCCCTGTCCTAAACTATAAGAATACCCAGACTTTACTCCCGTATGCAATAGTTGAACATGTTATTCCAGAACGACGGACTCGGCCGCAGAGATCTGAGCTCCCAGTCTGAAATAATCCACTCGTCCATGTGTCGGTTTTATTCACTCGTGTTTATTTATAGTGACACAAATGCATCCAGCGTTCAAAGATTCATAACAAAAAAGGCAACATATTCACATACATGGCATTTAAAAAAAACATCCTTAAGAGGTTCATATAGTATTCCTCCATATCGACAGCATTGAGACTCTATTCATGAAGCGTATACTGAATCTGCTGTAACAGTAAGAGACGAAGACACCGAACCAGACCCGGGTTTAGGAGTTAAGTGACAGATGAGAGTAAAACAGGACCTGTGGGAAATATGAGAGTCATGTGGGAACTGGATGTGTAGTGATCACATGTTTAGTTTGATATTTTATAACTTTGCTCGCTCTCTGACACCTGCTGCTTTTGACAAAACAAACAAACAAACAAAGAAAAGACACATTTAAAAACATTATTTCAACCACAAGTTTAAAATCTGAACAGTAGGGTATAGACCAGTGGTTCCCAACCTGGGGGGCGTCAAAGATCCAGGGGGGGTCGCGAAGCCCTCTTGATTTTAAGGGGTTTAATAGTTTTAATCTAATTAAAATGTTAAATAAATGAGTCGGCTGAGCATTTAATTCATATATGTGACAAAATCAACTAAACCCAAGGGCCACATTAAACCTTTATTCATGTATTTCAAGTTTTAGATAAATTAATAAGTTATAGGCCTTTATCACGAGGAGCAGAGCGTGTGGGACTTGAACGCCTCACGTGCAGCAGTCGTTGCGAGGCGGAGCTAAGGGAGAGATGGCGAAGCGTCGGGAAAAGGAGACTGCGGAGAATGTCAAAAAGTAACCAAAGTTTACAATGGTAAAAATATGGGTCCCTTAAGAAAGAGGTTGGGAACCACTGGTATAGACCATTGAAAACCTAATGCCTTCCATAATAATAGACTTTAATGATTAAGACAAAGCCCTCAAAAGAAAACAAATGAATACAAAACCATTCAGGCACTGTTGGTCAGATGAGGCGTTCATGAGAAGAGCCCAAACTTTTACCTTGATTCTGAGGATTAACTGTAAAAACAGAACAAAAAGATCCTCAAATCATGCAAATTAAACCTTTTCAAAGACTCTAAATGGCCAAATAAATCCTATAATAGCAGATAATTGTTTCTATTTATTACAACCACCTGCTGAACGTGTGATACAGAAAATAAAAAAGTGGCCGACTCGCATCTCCGGAGTGGAACGATCCGTGCGGGGACATTATTACTCCCTCTAATACCTCATTTCGAAAGTCAGATGTGTTTAAACAAACAAAAACAAACATATCTGAGTCGTGACAATGGAAGCGACTGTGACGCAGTGGAGGAGTGGGTCGTCCTCCATTCAAGAGATTGGAAGTTCGATCCCCACCTCCCCCGGTCCACATGTCGTTAAGTGTCCTTGGGCGAGACACTGAACCCCGAATTGCTCCCTGTGCTGCGCATGGGTGTGTGAATATGGTGTGAATGGTTAGATTAGACGGTCTGTAGTGTGTATCAGTGTGTAACAGTGTGAACGGGTGAATGTGACTAACACTGTGAAAGCGCCTTGAGTCGTCAGAAGATTAGAAAGGCGCTTTAGTACAAGTTCACTTCCCATTTAGCACGTATAACAATTAGTTTCATTTGATCCCATAAATGGTAAATTACATTGCGCGTGTCCTTCTGTGGTGAAGCGTGTCACCACCATGTAGTGTTACAACAAATCTGCGCGTGCTGTTAGTGTTTTCAGTTAATCGCAAATGATCAAAAATAAAGAACTCTGCGAAACTCTAAGAAATTAGTGTGAAATTACCTAAAATGGAGACGTTCAAGGACCTCAGGATCGTGTTCACGAGTGAGGGGACGATGGAGCGTGAGTTTGGCCGGAGAATCGGAGCAGCGGGGGCGGAGCTGCAGTCGCTCTACCGCACCGTTGTGATGAAAAGAGAGCTGAGGAAGACAAAGCTCTGGATCTACCCTCAGTCCTGGTTCCTACCCTCACCTGTGGTCATGAAAGCTGGGTCAGGACCCAAAGAACCAGGTCCAGGTCCAAGCGTCTGAAATGTGTTTCCTCAGGAGGGGGTCTGGAGTCTCCCTTAGAGAGAGGGGGAGAAGTTCAGCATCCGTGAGGAACTCGGAGTAGAGCCGCTGCTCCTTTGCGTTGAAAGGAGCCAGTTGAGGTGGTTCAGGATCATCTGGTAAGGATGAACCCTGGGCGCCTCCCTAGGGAGGTGTTCCAGGCACGTCCAACTGGGAGGAGGCCTCGGGGAAGACCCAGGACCAGGTGGAGAGATTAGATCTCCACACTGGCCTGGGAACGCCTCAGGATCCCCCAGTTAGAGCTGGTTAATGTGGCCCGGGAAAGGGAAGTTTGGGGTCTCCTGCTAAAGCTGCTGCCCCCGCGACCCGACCCTGGATAAGCGGATGAAGATGAGATTACCTAAAATGTAGTGGTCGACTGTCACAATGACTGTATGGTGAGCTATGTGCACGGGAAACACACGATACGATGATGATGATGGGGTTTTACGTCTGCAGGTACATTCATCGCTCTGGGAACTTTGGGATGTTTGTTCATTTCTTTGTTTAGATTATAGATCGTAGTTATAACTGACAACTTCCTGTGTTTGTTATTTACCAAACAAAAAAAAGACACAGATTTGAAGTGTAAGGACTTCACAGGAGGCTCTGTAGCGACGCTGTACGTGTACGACAGACGCATCAACTCTGCTTCCTGTTCCTCTTTAAGTTGCAAACACACGTTAATGTCGAGGTTTTTATTCTTTCAAACCAGCTGATTTGCTTTTAGTGTCATACCCGTGATTAAAAAAACTACAATAAGTGGCAAATAGTTTGCGTAAAAGTGCATAATGGGCAGGATGTAGTGTTTCTGCTGTGGCTGATTCAAAGACGCGAGGGATGTTTTTAACGTCCATTCAGAGTCGATTCATAATGTTTACGATCTGACAGCTGACGGCTTTCAAAGTGTTCTGTATCGATCAAAACCGCCGCAGTTTTCTCCGGATTCATCACGTAAATTAAATAATCGAGATGTGAATTTGAGCCGACATCGTGACATGCAGTAGTTTAGTCGTCTTTGTCTCAACCTGGACGCAAAAGACACGCCTGCGATTCAAAGATCAGAGTTTGGACGAATAGCGTTTTGGAAAGAATGGGACGTATCTTCGCTCGTGACCATCACCGAGCGTTCAAGCAGAGACTGCAGGTGTTTACAAAGTGCTGATGCGGAGAGAAAAAGCTAAGAGGGAAGGCGCCGCGGAGGGAATGTGGACCTGTGAGTCCTGACTGAGGGCGGAGAGCCCGTCTTCATTTGCACCTGCGTAGAGCCTCCTGCATCTTTTCCTGCACGTTCTCCATCTTCTCGGCCCACTCCTCGCTCAGACCCTCCTCGTCGTCCCCGATGACGGCGGCGTAGCCCATGAGGGCGATGAGGCCGATGCAGAACAGGTAGGTGAGGCGTGTGCAGAGTCGCTCCATGGTGCGGCGGTCGCCCTGCGAGTGCTTCAGGTAGACCTCCAGGATGGGTTTGCTGAAGAGCTTGGGTTTGCCCACCACGCCGTCGTAGAGCGTGTGCAGGTTCTGGTCTCCCAGGTCGTTGGAGTAGCTCTCTTCGAAGTCGTCCTTCTTGCGTTCGCGGTGCTCCGGCCGCGCCTCCACCATCTCCATGAACCGTCTGAACTGGTTCTTCAGGTTCTCCTCCACGCGGCAGTACTGGCCGTCCAGCGTTTCCTTCTTGATCTGCACCAGCGTGTTGCGGTTCATCTGGGAGAGCTCGTCCAGCGCCCGGTGCACCGAGCCAAACTCGCGCTTCAGGGTGCGGATGTCCTCGTCGTCGACGTGGTGCAGCACCACGCGGATCAGGGAGCCGGCCACGCCAAATATGGGGTTGACCACGGCTGCTGCCGAGGAGATGGTGGCCACGCACTGGAGCACTTTGACCAGGCCCTGCTTCAGCTTGGCCCGGTCCTCAATGATCTCCTCATCCATCATGATGTCACTGTGGGCAGATGTGGACGTCTGTGACAGAAAAAGAACTGATTATAAACATGAAATACGTTATTACTCACAAACCTTCAGTTTCAAGTGTAATATTAGGGCGCACTCCCACTGTGCCTCCGTCCCGTGCCCCGTGCTTTAGGGTCCTTGTCTCCCCCTCCAGGCCCGTTTGTACTCACACTACCTGGGCCTCGGAGAATGCTTCTTGATGCCTATACGTCATCACGCCGTAACACGCCACACGCATTGATGACGTCATGGCGATGCGTGGCTTTGTTTCCAGATCTTTCCGTAGACCTCTGAGTTTTTGTGCGTCTTGTCGACTGTTTTTGAATCTTTTCATCGACCAAATCTGCAGTAAACACTCCACCTCCGCATCACACCAACGTGAACCTTTCACCGCCATTGTTTGAAATGTCCGCGCATGGTCCCTCCTTCTTTTTTCTACGTCCCAACAGGCGCACAGGAAATGACCTCAGAACCGCCGTAGGCCTCGTGCTCGTACACGTGCGCACGCTCGTGCTCGTACATGTGCAAACGTGCTTTACTAAAGCCCAACTCTCTCTAACGGGCCGTGGACGGCAAGCGTACCGCTCCTAGGCGCAGTACGGTTGCACTCACACTGGTCAAACAAACTAGGCTCTACCCGTAAAACCTGTGTGGGCACGGTACGGATGGACAGTGTGAGTGCGCCCTTAAAGGGTTCAGTTTGGTTCAGATGACCCTGATGGGGCTAATTCTTGAGGTTGTTGCATTATGGTAAATGTAGAATCCACTGTTTTTGAAGCTTGAGACAAATACGGGACTATGTACCCAGATATCTCGCCCTCTGCTGCTCTGATTATGATCATTGTTTTTTAAATTATGTCTCTTAAAAGTCCCTCAAACATGTCTGAGGCACATGCACAAACATGGACGCGGGCCGCTCCAGCTATTAAAACGAAGAACGGAGAAGCTCGGATTACACAGAGAGAGATGGTGACTTCAGTCTGTGCTGAGGACGCTTTTACTCCTCTGTATCTTTACATAAAAATATAGATTGATGTTCTAAAATTTGAGTCCAGCTCGAAATAGCTCGTTAAATCACATGAAAAAGGGTGGGAAGTCTGTTATGGTCTAGAGCAGGGGTGTCAAACTTCAGTTCACAGTGGGCCAAGTTTAAAAACTGGGACAGTTTTGGGCCAAACTCAATATTTACTAACATTTCTGCTGAAAGATCCTGTTCTCCATCTTTCTTTCATCACTTTTTTGTGGTGTTTTCATCGGTTTTTAGTCATTTTGTCATCTTTTTGTGGTGTTTTCATCTGTTTTAGTTACTTTTTTCACATTTTTGTGGCGTTTTGCGTCTGTTTTTAGTCGTTTTTGTCACGTTTTTGTGGTGTTTTGCCATCTTTTTGTGGTGTTTTGCGTCTGTTTTTAGTCGTTTTGTCATGTTTTTGTGGTGTTTTGCGTCTGTTTTTAGTCGTTTTGTCACGTTTTTGTGGTGTTTTGCGTCTGTTTTTAGGGATTTTGTCACGTTTTTGTGGTGTTTTGCGTCTGTTTTTAGTCGTTTTGTCACGTTTTTGTGGTGTTTTGCGTCTGTTTTTAGGGATTTTGTCACGTTTTTGTGGTGTTTTGCGTCTGTTTTTAGTCGTTTTGTCACGTTTTTGTGGTGTTTTGCGTCTGTTTTAAGTCGTTTTTGTCACGTTTTTGTGGTGTTTTTCATCTGTTTTTAGTCGTTTTGTCACGTTTTTGTGGTGTTTTGCGTCTGTTTTTAGTGATTTTGTCACGTTTTTGTGGTGTTTTGTGTCTGTTTTTAGTGATTTTGTCACGTTTTTGTGGTGTTTTTCATCGGTTTTTAGTCATTTTGTCATCTTTTTGTGGTGTTTTCATCTGTTTTAGTTATTTTTTTCACATTTTTGTGGCGTTTTGCGTCTGTTTTTAGTCGTTTTTGTCACGTTTTTGTGGTGTTTTGCGTCTGTTTTTAGTGATTTTGTCACGTTTTTGTGGTGCTTTCATCTTTCTTTACTAAAAAAAAAAAAAAAAGAGATAATCTGCCTCCCAGCGCTGCTGAAAGATCCTGTCCTCCATCTTTCTTTGGGTCGTTTTTGGGGAGGGGTGGATTCAGTGTGTCTGCAGAGACTGGTAGCATGGATGCCAGATCTGGCCCACGGGCCTGAGTTTGACACCCCTGGTCTAAAGGCTCAGCTTGACAGCTATAAATCAGCTGACTCCACTTCTTAGCTGCTCTGCGAGCAAAAAACGATAAGAGGAACATGTACGCTGTGCTGACACTCTTTACACAGAGCAGCTTATCCCAGAATATTCTACCGCTCTGATGGTGAAGTAAAACTGCGGTTTGACTCATGCAGAGGAGATGCAGCCGCTTACATTGAATGTCTTCTCTTAAAGCTCACACGGGGAACCTCGTCCTGGAGTTGTAACAGCGCCTCTGGTCCCGATCAGGATGATTCCTGAAACACAAGACAAACGAGAGTTTCAGACACAAGGTTCAAACATATCCAGCACAGACGTTGCATCCGTCCGTCTCTCTGAACCAGGGACAGATTTGTGTTGCAGCTTTCAGCAGTGAGGGAGTTAACAGCCTCCCTGCTGCTGCGTGACGGAGCTCGAGCGCAGCCTTTCAGCACCAGGCTGCTCTGTGTGTGTTTCTACGGGCCGGGCTGATAGCTCCTCAGCAGCAGGGTGAAGGGAGGCGTGTTGAGACGCCGGCAGCAGCAGCAGCTTATGGGCGGGGCTCAGAGCTGCAGTGGGAAAACAAACACGCCACGGCTGACTGCGCTCTAAGACTTGTCTGTTACATAATAAGAGCAACTATGCAAATATTACATGATTTCAAGCCAGTTTAGAGGCAGGATTTCGATGTTTGAAGTAAAACCTGTCTGAGCTGACTGTAAAATCTCTGTTGACGCCTGATACTCGGGGGCGTTTTGCACAAACACAAGTTTAATAAGGGACAGTGAATCAGCCTCAGAGCAGGATAAGGGACTCGTGTTCACTGTGACATATCCTGTTATCCTCCACTGCTCCTCAGTAACACGGTTAATGCTCGGCGTGCACGCTCTGGTTCTACGGACACACAGTCACAGAGATGATCACAACACCTGTGGTGTGCGTACACTGGGGACCCACGCAGCTGACGACCACGAGGGTGTGCACGGTCAAACAGACGCTGACACGCACACACACACACACGCACACACACACGCACACACACACGCACACACACACACACGCTGTAAGGAACAGGCTGGTGTGCGTACACTGGGGACCCACGCAGCTGACGACCACAGACGCTGAAACACACACACACACACACACACGCGCACACACGCTGTTAGGAACAGGCTTGGTGTGCGTTTCTGTTTTGTTTTTGTCCCTTTTTTAAAGTATCTTCGTCGACCAGAGGGGGCAGTAACTGACCGTATAGTAACAAAGACACCCATAATATTCCCCATCTGATTTCAGCACCATCACTGTGGACGAACAGCGGTGACGTTCAGGCTCAGGAGCAGGATTTAACCCTTTAGCATCAGATCAGCTGCAGATGATGTGATTCAATTCACTAATTCAGCAAAACAGAAGCACTTTATTTGAATAATCCTGTAAAATGAAATCAAATGTACATGAGATGCTTCTTAAATGTCACTTTTTCCAAATGCAATCATTTATTTTACATCACATCTTCTCAGCGTTTGAGCTGACGGCCCTCCGCACGCCACTTAAATGTCCTTTTTGTGCTTTTTGCTGTTGTGTGGCCGATAAAGAGGTCTTTGCTTCATTGTTGGTACTCGATAGCGTCTAAATAAGCAACAAATTCCATTCTTGTGTCTTATATTTCTAATTTTGTGCTCCTGTTTTCACAGAGGATGAGCTACGAGAGAAACGTCTCGACACGATACAGCGAACAGCAAGAGGAGACGCAGGCGACTGAAGGGTAAATTACGGCTTTTCTGACACAAATGTCCTCTTTAAGACAAAATGTGAGATTTCATGTCAAAGCACTCGACAACCTGATCTATATTTGATCACAAATTAAATGATTTTGGTGAATCTGACGCTTCCTGCAGGTACATTTTAATACGCAACAGAAAAATTAACCCTTTGTGCGAATTAAATAATCATTACATCGACGCTTCGCATTCAAATACACGTCTTAACGAGCGACCTTGATCAATTTGTGCCATTTTTGAATTAATCCGAAGACAACTGAGGATTGATTTATAATTATATTGGTCGTATTAATTTAAAAACTGATTAAGCGTCTTTAATTAAAAGCTAATGCAGCTGTTTGGGGGTGTTGACCAATCACTGCTGTGCTCTGCAGCAGCGTGGCCTTTAAAGAAAGCCCGGTGCTCCCACGTCTCTGTGCCTGTGTCTGTGGCCCCGTGCCTCAGCTGCTGCGTGTCTGTGCGTCTCCACCGTAAACCAGCTTTAATAGAAATAAAGCTTGAGTCCGAGCTGCTCAGAAACGTCTTCACTGAGTGCTGGGTGTACATGAAGCAGCTCTGTCAGTCTAACCAGGAAGTGACAGGCTGCTCTCACCTGCCTCCCCGCCCTGGAGAGGCCATCTTGAATGTTTTCTATGATAGCACCAATGCTAGGCTAATCCACATTTACAGATTATGTTCTGGTAAAATTGTCCCTTAAGTGTATAGTTTGCATTTTCACAGCTCATTTGAACGATTTTCTGCCTCTTCTTCATCTTTTATGACACTTTTCTCTCTTTTTTACAGATCCCAGCCTGTGTGGAGGGAGTGCTCACCCTGTAAGGCTGCTGCAGTTCAAACAATAACCACATAAATGAGGAAAAAGTCCCATAATTAACAGTGTTCTTCTGTTTGTGAGTGCTTAAAGCAGTGAAACACCACCTCTGCTGACAGCTGAGGCCCAGGCAGCTGCCTCCCTGCTCAGCTATGGCTCCCTCTAGCCGTGCCTCCATGTTTCCTTGTTAATGCACACCATACTGCCCTGACCCTCCCTGCACTACCACACAGCAAAGACACCAAAATACACCTGCAAAGCTCACTTTCTCTGGCTAAATGTGGACTATATACCCTCCATCCGCCTCCCAGCCAACATTGGGCCCCATTGGCCACAGCAGAAGTGAGGATTTCTTACCTTTTGAGAGTGGCTGTGGCTATACCTCCCTCCCCAAAGTCCCAACCTCGACAGCCTCCTTCTTCTTCCCAGCAATCCCTGCAAAAGAGGACACTTCCATGTATGTTGAATATGCAGGGGTGATCAAATTGAACCAAACTGATTTTAAAGAGCCCAGAGAGCCCCTAAACCCCAGAAATGGCGCATTTGGCACCAAATATAAATAAGCTCCAAATCACCATTTTAAAATGGCGTGACAGTGGCATCAAACAGAAAACCCACTCCTCAAATGCACCATGGCCCACCCCTATGGTTTCCAACTTATTGTGGCCCATCCACCAGTCATACAGTTGATACTGAAGGGCAATTGTCAGTAAGTGCGCAGCTGAACACTCAGGCGCTTTCTGCTGCCTTGTGTGCGTTTGCCAAGCCCTGGAGCATCTGTGGGAGGCTACAAAGAGTCCATTGGTGGTGTTTCTGAGTCAAAGAGACCCCTTTCTTGAGGACTGGGACAAAAAAATGGAAGTAAAATATTTTCATACGCGTAAAATCCGACCAAGCAAAGAGAGCGTTTTTGGACCGCTCCAAAAGTGCACAGGTGCATCCAAAGGCACCGCGAGCTCTCCAAAGGCTCCAGAAGACAAAAAGAGAAGTGTATCCAGCTTAAAGGGTAATTATTATAACAATTTACTTTAAATTCCATCGTTACTTTACAAAAAATTAAAAGCTATACGAATATTTAATCGAATTTAAAGTCCAAATGCATCCAGAGAGATTAACCAAATGGCGCAGCTAGAACTTTAAAATATTTCACATATTTAAATATATGAATTACTTTAATATAGTACTTTAATATATAGTGTTAATACCAACAGCACTGCAGCATAGCGTATACATAGACATTACCGTGTATCTGACCATCAGTGGATACCAATGAGGCGCAAACCTGAGCTGTAAACGCACCCATCCAGTGCGCCAGAGTGCCCTAATCTGCACTTTACCCGGGCCTGAAAAGGCATCAGTTGGGTCCTGCAGCGCGCACGGGGCCGTGAAGCTTAACACAAAAACACACACACATCCAATGGAGTCTTGGGAGAGTGGCTGAATCGGCGGTTGAGGCTGTTTTCCCCAAAACAAACCTCTATGCAAATTATCACAGCTGCCACCAAAGCGCTAAAGGACAATGCTGCTCCCTTCTGTACGCCTGAGTGGTGCCTGTGGGGGTTACGTCGTATATTTCAACAGCACATAGACACAACTATGACGGGCGTTTGCCTCCGTGCGTGTCCGGACCTGAGCCTCCAGCGGGCCGAAGACCCCGCATCCCCTCCGAGACACCGAGCCTCAGGCGGCAGCAGCAGCAGCACGAGGGGAGCCCTGTCCCTCCCCGCGGGTTGTAGTGAAGGAAAAACCGAAACACAAAGACAAGTGTCCGTTAGAGACGACAGAGCCTTCGTTATCTGCTCAAAAATCAAACCCACCGTCCACATCCGAGCGCAAACCATGGTGTTGGTGAGAGCCGGCGCGTGTGTCGTTACAGCAGCCGGAGCTCCAGCCGGACGCACGCACGCACACACGCACGCACGCCTGTCTGTCTTCTTTGTGCGTTTGCCACCGCAGCTGTCAAACAGATCATGTTTCAGACCGAACACAGTCACGGTGCCACGGACACTTACACGGCCTATATGATGCTGTAATAACCACGGTGGTGCAAGATCAGCTCTGCGGTCCACATGCGTAATGTGTAGGCTGCAGGGCGCAGGGTGGCAAACAGCTGCTGTCGCAAGATGGTGTTATTGTTGTTTTTTAGCTGGGGGTGGGGGGGCAGGAGGAGCGCCCTGTCAATGATGTCTGGATGCACTGAGGATAAACCCAACTGTGAGTATTCATCAGCCGAAATACATCAAATATTCCTGTTCATCATTAATATATTTATATATACATTTTAAATAATCTGCTGTGTTTTGGATCATCTGTTATGTTATTGTAGGAATATGTTTTTGTATGACCACTTTATTTGAACATGCGCTGTTTAATGTGACTCCAAACAAGTCTACCTCATAATGTATGATTGAATAAATTCAAAAAGCATCAATGGAAATCTTGTTTTTCTTTTATTGTGCAGAATATCCAGAGAGTTTTCTTCACTCAGTTCATTTTTCTTTAGGTTTAACTTTAATTGTTGATGCAAGAAGTTCTGTTGTGTTTATGAATAGAGACACATTTGTACAGGTGATTGCCACATTACAACAGAAAGGTGATACCACAGGTCTTTAAGGTGTCTTTATTATGTGACGTACAAGAGCAAACAGAGTCCTACCTGTCACAGTAGATTATGTGTCAACAAAGTGTAAATATAATACGTCCACAAATGCTTCAATCAGTCAAAGTGCACAAAAAACAAGCCCCGGGAACAAGAAAAAGTCAAAATATGTAAAAGAAAAATAAAACAAAAGCTTAAATCAGTGAAAGGAGAGCCTGACTAAAGCAGCCAGGGGATAATTTATGGAAAAAAATCATAAAAAGTCATAAAAAGTCATAAAATGCGTACAAAAAAATCAGCCCTGAAAGAAAAAAAAGTGTCAGAAAAAGTCAAAAAATGTCCCAAAAAAGCTTAAATCAGTAAAAGGAGAGCCTGACTAAAGCAGCCAGGGGATCATTTATGGAAAAAAGTCATAAAAAGTCATAAAAAGCTACAAAAAAATCAGCCCTGAAAGAAAAAAAGTGTCAGAAAAAGTCAAAAAATGTCCCAAAAAAGCTTAAATCAGTGAAAGGAAAGCCTGACTAAAGCAGCCAGGGGATAATTTATGGATAAAAGTCATAAAAAGTCATAAAAAGTCATAAAAAGCTACAAAAAAATCAGCCCTGAAAGAAAAAAAGTGTCAGAAAAAGTTAAAAAAATGTAAAAAAAAAAGCTTAAATCAGTGAAAGGAAAGCCTGACTAAAGCAGCCAGAGGATCATTTATGGAAAAAAGTCATAAAAAGTCATAAAATGCTACAAAAAATCAGTGTTGAAAGTAAAAAAAAGTGCCAGAAAAAGCCAAAAAATGTCCAAAAAAAGCTTAAATCAGTGAAAGGAGAGCCTGACTAAAGCAGCCAGGGGATCATTTATGGAAAAGTCATAAAAAGTCATAAAAAGTCATAAAATGCGCACAAAAAATCTGCCCGGAAAGAAAAAAAAGTGTCAGAAAAAGTAAAAAAATGTCCAAAAAAAGCTTAAATCAGTGAAAGGAGAGCCTGACTAAAGCAGCCAGGGGATAATTTATGGAAAAAAATCATAAAAAGTCATAAAAAGTCATAAAATGCGTACAAAAAATCCGCCCTGAAAGAAAAAAAAGTGTCAGAAAAAGTCAAAAAATGTCCAAAAAAAGCTTAAATCAGTGAAAGGAGAGCCTGACTAAAGCAGCCAGGGGATAATTTATGGAAAAAAGTCATAAAAAGTCATAAAAGGCTACAAAAAAAATCAGCCCTGAAAGAAAAAAAAGTGTCAGAAAAAGTCCAAAAATGTCCAAAAAAAGCTTAAATCAGTGAAAGGAGAGCCTGACTAAAGCAGCCAGTGGATAATTTATGGAAAAAAGTCATAAAAAGTCATAAAAAGTCATAAAATGCGTACAAAAAAATCAGCCCTAAAAGAAAAAAAAGTGTCATAAAAAGTAAAAAAATGTCCAAAAAAAGCTTAAATCAGTGAAAGGAGAGCCTGACTAAAGCAGCCAGGGGATAATTTATGGAAAAAAGTCATAAAAAGTCATAAAAAGTCATAAAATGCGTACAAAAAATCTGCCCGGAAAGAAAAAAAAGTGTCAGAAAAAGTCAAAAAATGTCCAAAAAAATCTTAAATCAGTGAAAGGAGAGCCTGACTAAAGCAGCCAGGGAATAATTTATGGAAAAAAGTCATAAAAAGTCATAAAAAGTCATAAATAGTCATAAAATGCGTACAAAAAATCAGCCCTGAAAGAAAGAAAAGTGTCAGAAAAAGTAAAAAAATATCCAAAAAAAGCTTAAATCAGTGAAAGGAGAGCCTGACTAAAGCAGCCAGGGGATAATTTATGGAAAAAAGTCATAAAAAGTCATAAAAAGTCATAAAATGCGTACAAAAAATCTGCCCGGAAAGAAAAAAAAGTGTCAGAAAAAGTCAAAAAATGTCCAAAAAAAAGCTTAAATCAGTGAAAGGAGAGCCTGACTAAAGCAGCCAGGGGATAATTTATGGAAAAAAGTCATAAAAAGTCATAAAAAGTCATAAAATGCGTACAAAAAATCAGCCCTGAAAGAAAAAAAAGTGTCATAAAGAGTAAAAAAATGTCCAAAACAAGCTTATATCAGTGAAAGGAGAGCCTGACTAAAGCAGCCAGGGGATCATTTATGGAAAAAAGTCATAAAAAGTCATAAAAAGTCATAAAATGCGTACAAAAAATCTGTCCGGAAAGAAAAAAAAGTGTCAGAAAAAGTAAAAAAATCTCCAAAAAAAGCTTAAATCAGTGAAAGGAGAGCCTGACTAAAGCAGCCACGTGATAATTTATGGAAAAAAGGTCATAAAAAGTCATAAAAAGTCATAAAATGCGTACAAAAAAATCAGCCCTGAAAGAAAAAAAAGTGTCAGAAAAAGTCAAAAAATGTCCAAAAAAAGCTTAAATCAGTGAAAGGAGAGCCTGACTAAAGCAGCCAGGGGATCATTTATGGAAAAAAGTCATAAAAAGTCATAAAAAGTCATAAAATGCTACAAAACATCTGCCCTGAAAGGAAAAAAAAGTGTCCGAAAAAGTAAAAAAATGTCCAAAAAAAGTTTAAATCAGTGAAAGGAGAGCCTGACTAAAGCAGCCAGGTGATAATTTATGGAAAAAAGTCATAGAAAGTCATAAAAAGTCATAAAATGCGTACAAAAAATCAGCCCTGAAAGAAAAAAAAGTGTCAGAAAAAGTCCAAAAATGTCCAGAAAAAGCTTAAATCAGTGAAAGGAGAGCCTGACTAAAGCAGCCAGGGGATCATTTATGGATAAAAGTCATAAAAAGTCATAAAAAGTCATAAAATGCGTACAAGAAATCAGTGTTGAAAGTTAAAAAAAGTGCCAGAAAAAGTAAAAAAATGTCCAAAAAAAGCTTAAATCAGTGAAAGGAGAGCCTGACTAAAGCAGCCAGGGGATAATTTATGGAAAAAAGTCATAAAAAGTCATAAAAAGCTACAAAAAATCTGCCCGGAAAGAAAAAAAAGTGTCAGAAAAAGTCAAAAAATGTCCAAAAAAAGCTTAAATCAGTGAAAGGAGAGCCTGACTAAAGCAGCCAGGGGATCATTTATGGATAAAAGTCATAAAAAGTCATAAAAAGTCATAAAATGCGTACAAAAAATCTGCCCGGAAAGAAAAAAAAGTGTCAGAAAAAGTCAAAAAATGTCTAAAAAAAGCTTAAATCAGTGAAAGGAGAGCCTGACTAAAGCAGCCAGGGGATCATTTATGGAAAAAAGTCATAAAAAGTCATAAAAAGTCATAAAATGCTACAAAAAATCAGCCCTGAAAGAAAAAAAAGTGTCAGAAAAAGTCAAAAAATGTCTAAAAAAAAGCTTAAATCAGTGAAAGGAGAGCCTGACTAAAGCAGCCAGGGGATAATTTATGGAAAAAAATCATAGAAAGTCATAAAAAGTCATAAAATGCGTACAAAAAAATCAGTGTTGAAAGTAGAAAAAAGTGTCAGAAAAAGTCAAAAAATGTCCAAAAAAAGCTTAAATCAGTGAAAGGAGAGCCTGACTAAAGCAGCCAGGGGATAATTTATGGAAAAAAGTCATAAAAAGTCAAAAAATGCTACAAAAAATCTGCCCTGAAAGAAAAAAAAGTGTCAGAAAAAGTCCAAAAATGTCCAAAAAAAGCTTAAATCAGTGAAAGGAGAGCCTGACTAAAGCAGCCAGGGGATCATTTATGGATAAAAGTCATAAAAAGTCATAAAAAGTCATAAAATGCGTACAAGAAATCAGTGTTGAAAGTAAAAAAAAGTGCCAGAAAAAGTAAAAAAATGTCCAAAAAAAGCTTAAATCAGTGAAAGGAGAGCCTGACTAAAGCAGCCAGGGGATAATTTATGGAAAAAAGTGATAAAAAGTCATAAGAAGCTACAAAAAAATCAGCCCTGAAAGAAAAAAAAGTGTCAGAAAAAGTCAAAAAATGTCCAAAAAAAGCTTAAATCAGTGAAAGTAGAGCCTGACTAAAGCAGCCAGGGGATCATTTATGGAAAAAAGTCATAAAAAGTCATAAAAAGTAATAAAAAGTCATAAAAAGTCATAAAAAGTCATAAAAAGCTACAAAAAAAATCAGCCCTGAAAGAAAAAAAAGTGTCAGAAAAAGTCCAAAAATGTCCAAAAAAAGCTTAAATTAGTGAAAGGAGAGCCTGACTAAAGCAGCCAGGGGATCATTTATGGAAGAAAGTCATAAAAAGTCATAAAAAGCTACAAAAAAATCAGCCCTGAAAGAAAGAAAAGTGTCAGAAAATGTCCAAAAATGTCCCAAAAAAGCTTAAATCAGTGAAAGGAGAGCCTGACTAAAGCAGCCAGGGGATCATTTATGGAAGAAAGTCATAAAAAGTCATAAAAAGCTACAAAAAAATCAGCCCTGAAAAAAAAAAAAGTGTCAGAAAAAGTTTAAAAAATGTCCAAAAAAGCTTCAATCAGTGAAAGAAGAGCCTGACTAAAGCAGCCAGGGGATCATTTATGGAAAAAAGTCATAAAAAGTCATAAAAAGTCATAAAAAGCTACAAAAAAATCAGCCCTGAAAGAAAAAAAAGTGTCAGAAAAAGTCCAAAAATGTCCAAAAAAAGCTTAAATCAGTGAAAGGAGAGCCCGACTAAAGCAGCCAGGGGATCATTTATGGATAAAAGTCATAAAAAGTCATAAAAAGCTACAAAAAATCAGCCCTGAAAGAAAAAAAAGTGTCAGAAAAAGTCAAAAAATGTCCAAAAAAAGCTTAAATCAGTGAAAGGAGAGCCTGACTAAAGCAGCCAGGGGATCATTTATGGAAAAAAGTCATAAAAAGTCATAAAATGCTACAAAAAATCAGCCCTGAAAGAAAAAAAAGTGTCAGAAAAAGTAAAAAAATGTCCAAAAAAGCTTAAATCAGTGAAAGGAGAGCCTGACTAAAGCAGCCAGGGGATCATTTATGGAAAAAAGTCATAAAAAGTCATAAAATGCTACAAAAAATCAGCCCTGAAAGAAAAAAAAGTGTCAGAAAAAGTCAAAAAATGTCCAAAAAAAAGCTTAAATCAGTGAAAGGAGAGCCTGACTAAAGCAGCCAGGGGATAATTTATGGAAAAAAGGTCATAAAAAGTCATAAAAAGTCATAAAATGCGTACAAAAAATCAGCCCTGAAAGAAAAAAAAGTGTCAGAAAAAGTCAAAAAATGTCCAAAAAAAGCTTAAATCAGAAAAAGGAGAGCCTGACTAAAGCAGCCAGGGGATAATTTATGGAAAAAAGTCATAAAAAGTCATAAAAAGCTACAAAAAAATCAGCCCTGAAAGAAAAAAAAGTGTCAGAAAAAGTAAAAAAAAAGTCCAAAAAAAGCTTAAATCAGTGAAAGGAGAGCCTGACTAAATCAGCCAGGGGATCATTTATGGAAGAAAGTCATAAAAAGTCATAAAAAGTCATAAAATGCATACAAAAAATCTTCCCGGAAAGAAAAAAAAGTGTCAGAAAAAGTAAAAAAATGTCCAAAAAAAGCTTAAATCAGTGAAAGGAGAGCCTGACTAAAGCAGCCAGGGGATAATTTATGGAAAAAAGTCATAAAAAGTCATAAAAAGCTACAAAAAAATCAGCCCTGAAAGAAAAAAAAGTGTCAGAAAACGTCAAAAAATGTCCAAAAAAAGCTTAAATCAGTGAAAGGAGAGCCTGACTAAAGCAGCCAGGGGATAATTTATGGAAAAAAGTCATAAAAAGTCATAAAAAGTCATAAAAAGTCATAAAATGCGTACAAAAAATCAGCCCTGAAAGAAAAAAAAAAGTGTCCGAAAAAGTAAAAAAATGTCCAAAAAAAGCTTAAATCAGTGAAAGGAGAGCCTGACTAAAGCAGCCAGGGGATCATTTATGGATAAAAGTAATAAAAAGTCATAAAAAGTCATAAAAAGCTACAAAAAATCAGCCCTGAAAGAAAAAAAAGTGTCCGAAAAAGTCAAAAAATGTCTAAAAAAAAGCTTAAATCAGTGAAAGGAGAGCCTGACTAAAGCAGCCAGGGGATCATTTATGGAAGAAAGTCATAAAAAGTCATAAAAAGTCATAAAATGCATACAAAAAATCTTCCCGGAAAGAAAAAAAAGTGTCAGAAAAAGTAAAAAAATGTCCAAAAAAAGCTTAAATCAGTGAAAGGAGAGCCTGACTAAAGCAGCCAGGGGATAATTTATGGAAAAAAGTCATAAAAAGTCATAAAAAGCTACAAAAAAATCAGCCCTGAAAGAAAAAAAAGTGTCAGAAAACGTCAAAAAATGTCCAAAAAAAGCTTAAATCAGTGAAAGGAGAGCCTGACTAAAGCAGCCAGGGGATAATTTTTGGAAAAAAGTCATAAAAAGTCATAAAATGCTACAAAAAAATCAGCCCTGAAAGAAAAAAAAGTGTCAGAAAAAGTCAAAAAATGTCCAAAAAAAGCTTAAATCAGTGAAAGGAGAGCCTGACTAAAGCAGCCAGGGGATAATTTATGGAAAAAAGTCATAAAAAGTCATAAAAAGTCATAAAAAGTCATAAAATGCGTACAAAAAATCAGCCCTGAAAGAAAAAAAAAAGTGTCCGAAAAAGTAAAAAAATGTCCAAAAAAAGCTTAAATCAGTGAAAGGAGAGCCTGACTAAAGCAGCCAGGGGATCATTTATGGATAAAAGTAATAAAAAGTCATAAAAAGTCATAAAAAGCTACAAAAAATCAGCCCTGAAAGAAAAAAAAGTGTCCGAAAAAGTCAAAAAATGTCTAAAAAAAGCTTAAATCAGTGAAAGGAGAGCCTGACTAAAGCAGCCAGGGGATCATTTATGGAAAAAAGTCATAAAAAGTCATAAAAAGTCATAAAAAGCTACAAAAAATCAGCCCTGAAAGAAAAAAAGTGTCAGTAAAAGTCAAAAAATGTCCAAAAAAAGCTTAAATCAGTGAAAGGAGAGCCTGACTAAAGCAGCCAGGCGATAATTTATGGAAAAAAGTCATAAAAAGTCATAAAATGCTACAAAAAATAAGCCCTGAAAGAAGAAAAAAGTGTCAGAAAAAGTAAAAAAATGTCCAAAAAAAGCTTAAATCAGTGAAAGGAGAGCCTGACTAAAGCAGCCAGGGGATAATTTATGGAAAAAAGTCATAAAAAGTCATAAAAAGCTACAAAAAAATCAGCCCTGAAAGAAAAAAAAGTGTCAGAAAACGTCAAAAAATGTCCAAAAAAAGCTTAAATCAGTGAAAGGAGAGCCTGACTAAAGCAGCCAGGCGATAATTTATGGAAAAAAGTCATAAAAAGTCATAAAATGCTACAAAAAATAAGCCCTGAAAGAAGAAAAAAGTGTCAGAAAAAGTAAAAAAATGTCCAAAAAAAGCTTAAATCAGTGAAAGGAGAGCCTGACTAAAGCAGCCAGGGGATAATTTATGGAAAAAAGTCCTAAAAAGTCATAAAAAGTCATAAAATGCTACAAAAAATAAGCCCTGAAAGAAGAAAAAAGTGTCAGAAAAAGTAAAAAAATGTCCAAAAAAAGCTTAAATCAGTGAAAGGAGAGCCCGACTAAAGCAGCCAGGGGATCATTTATGGATAAAAGTCATAAAAAGTCATAAAAAGCTACAAAAAATCTGCCCGGAAAGAAAAAAAAGTGTCAGAAAAAGTCAAAAAATGTCCAAAAAAAGCTTAAATCAGTGAAAGGAGAGCCTGACTAAAGCAGCCAGGGGATAATTTATGGAAAAAAGTCCTAAAAAGTCCTAAAAAGTCATAAAATGCGTACAAAAAATCTGCCCGGAAAGAAAAAAAAGTGTCAGAAAAAGTCAAAAAATGTCCAAAAAAAGCTTAAATCAGTGAAAGGAGAGCCTGACTAAAGCAGCCAGGGGATCATTTATGGAAAAAAGGCATAAAAAGTCATAAAAAGCTACAAAAAAATCAGCCCTGAAAGAAAAAAAAGTGTCAGAAAACGTCAAAAAATGTCCAAAAAAAGCTTAAATCAGTGAAAGGAGAGCCTGACTAAAGCAGCCAGGGGATAATTTATGGAAAAAAGTCATAAAAAGTCATAAAATGCTACAAAAAATCAGCCCTGAAAGAAAAAAAGGAAGGAAGGATTGTTTATGTCATAAGAAAAGACCAAAATCTTCTTTAAATAATTTTTATTAAGTTCCCAAAGAAACAAAATAAACATCTTAACACTTCGTCATCTGTCATTCACACAGAGACGAGTGCACGAGTGCAGGTTTAGAGGGTGGACTCCAGGGTTTGTGTTTGATGCAGTGGCTGTGACACGGGTGCTTCTTTGAGCTCCATGACGCCTCAGAAAACATTTATTCAGCCTTCATTTGCACCAAACACTGTGTCTACAGGCATGCAGAGCACTAAAGGAGGGTGCACTGAAGAAAGAGAATAAAGAAAGGAGAAATTAGAACGAACGTAAAGGACCTGGAATAAATCTCAACATCTGTACAAATGAACCAAACCCACATCCTCCAGTGATCTTTTAAATACGCAGGAAAGAAAAACCTCATCATGAACATCACTACCGTCTATCAGCTGCACATTATTCCTCCACTGTTGGTGTGGGATCCTCCACTGTTGGGTCCCAGTGTTTCTCCAGGGGGCTCCATGTTCTGGAGCATGTGTGCGAACTGCGCGGGCTCAGTCTGGGGGCAAGCGTTTTTCCGTGCGTAGTACCTCCTGGACGCGGCTCTCCACGCCTCCCTCTGCAGGGACTGAGACTCCTCGGGTAACTCGGAGATCAGCGACCTCCTCCTCTTGTCCGCAAACGAGATGGGTTGTGAGTACCGGGAGTCTGTGATGTGGGGGAACGGGCCGGGGAGCGAGGGGGGGAAGGGGAAGGGGCCGGAGCGCGAGGGGTTCGCCTGTTGGCGGGCTACTTTTCGGGCGTAGTACCGCTTGGAGGCTGCTCTCCAGGCTGCCCTCTTCAGCCTCTGAGCCTCCTCCGTCAGCTCGGACATCGGCGCGGCCTTCTTCTTGTTCCTGAGGAGGTCGAGAAAGGAGCACAGAGATGAGTACGAGATTTACAGGGTTCCTACACATTTTCCATTTCAGAATTGTTCTCTGAGGATTTCTTCTTCGTAATAACGTGACTGCATGTTTTGTCTCATTTGTGTCTTTACTGACGTGAGGTGTTCGTCTTCATCGGGGTCACATGGTCCGCCCGGGTCTGCGTGAGGTTTCTCCCTGAACTTCCTCCTTTCTGTGTTCTCCAGTTTTTCTAAAGGGAGCAGAAAACATTTTATCAGTCAAACAACGACAACGCCAGTGACGACACATAGCCACGGCTGTTCTCTTTCTAAGGGCGCACTCACACCGTGCCTCCGTACCGTGCCCAAGCACGTTTCACGGCTAAAGTCTGGTTCCTTTGACCAGTGTGAGTGAAACCGTACCACGTCTAGGAGCAGCACGCTTGCCGTCCACGGCCCGTTTGGGAGAGGTGGGCTTTAGTAAAGCACGTTTGCACGTGTACGAGCACGAGCGTGCGCACGTGTACAAGAACGAGGCCTACGGCGGTTCTGAGGTCATTTCCTGTGCGCCTGTTGGGACGTAGAAAAAAGAAGGAGGGACCATGCGCGGACATTTCAAACAATGGTGGTGAAAGGTTCACGTTGGTGTGATGCGGAGGTGGAGTGTTTACTGCAGATTTGGTCGATGAAAAGATTCAAAAACAGTCGACAAGACGCACAAAAACTCCGAGGTCTACGGAAAGATCTGGAAACAAAGCCACGCATCGCCATGACGTCATCAATGCGTGTGACGTGTGACGGCGTGATGACGTATAGGCAGCAAGAAGCATTCTCCGAGGCCCAGGTAGTGTGAGGACAAACGGGCCTGGAGGGGGGGACAAGGACCCTAAAGCACGGGGCACGGGACGGAGGCACAGTGGGAGGGCGCCCTGAGCAAAGGATTATATGCAGTCGTGCAAAGGTAGAACAAAACAATGAGAGAGAATGTAACAGTATGATTATTAACGTCCGAGAGGAACTTGGATACGTTACTTTTTGCGCTGGGGCTCTCTTTGTCCTGACACGGAGCGCCCGAGCTCTCCCGATGCTCCACAGCTCTCTCTTCATCCATTTCCCACTTGATCAGGACCGTGTCGATGTCGCACGGCTCCTCTTTGATGGCGACGTTGCTGGGAGATGGAGGCAGATCCCTGGCTGCCTCCGACACGCCTGAGCACTCTGAGGAGCGGGAGGTGCAGGACGGGCCCAGGCCCAGATCCACTCTGCTGGGGGACGATGGGAGAACCGACTCGTGGCTCTGTGAGGAGACGCGTGACGAGGGTCTCGCAAAAAGGCCCACTGTGGAGAAGAGAGACAGTCATTACCAGGTAGGCCCTTATTACACCCTTATTAAACCCTTATTAAAGCCTTATTAAGCCCTTATTAAGCCCTTATTAAGCCCTTATTACGACCTTATTACACCCTTATTACACCCTTATTAAGCCCTTATTAAGCCCTTATTAAGCCCTTATTACGACCTTATTACACCCTTATTACACCCTTATTAAGCCCTTATTAAACCCTTATTAAGCCCTTATTAAACCCTTATTAAGCCCTTATTAAGCCCTTATTAAACCCTTATTAAGCCCTTATTAAACCCTTATTAAACCCTTATTAAGCCCTTATTAAACCCTTATTAAACCCTTATTAAGCCCTTCTTAAGCCCTTATTAAGCCCTTATTAAACCCTTATTACACCCTTATTAAGCCCTTATTAAGCCCTTATTAAAGCCTTATTAAACCCTTATTAAGCCCTTATTAAGCCCTTATTAAACCCTTATTAAACCCATATTACACCTTTATTACACCCTTATTACGCCCTTATTAAGCCCTTATTACACCCTTATTAAACCCTTATTAAGCCCTTATTAAACCCTTATTAAACCCTTATTACACCCTTATTAAGCCCTTATTACACCCTTATTAAAACCTTATTACACCCTTATTAAGCCCTTATTACACCCTTATTAAAGCCTTATTAAACCCTTATTAAGCCCTTATTAAACCCTTATTACACCCTTATTAAGCCCTTATTACACCCTTATTACGCCCTTATTAAGCCCATATTAAACCCTTATTACACCCTTATTAAACCCTTATTAAGCCCTTATTACACCCTTATTAAGCCCTTATTACACCCTTATTACGCCCTTATTAAACCCTTATTAAACCCTTATTACACCCTTATTAAGCCCTTATTAAACCCTTATTAAACCCTTATTACACCCTTATTAAGCCCTTATTAAACCCTTATTACACCCTTATTAAACCCTTATTAAGCCCTTATTAAACCCTTATTAAACCCTTATTACACCCTTATTAAGCCCTTATTAAGCCCTTATTAAGCCCTTATTAAGCCCTTATTAAACCCTTATTAAGCCCTTATTACACCCTTATTAAACCCTTATTAAACCCTTATTACACCCTTATTAAGCCCTTATTAAACCCTTATTAAACCCTTATTAAGTCCTTATTAAGCCCTTATTAAACCCTTATTAAGCCCTTATTAAGCCCTTATTAAACCCTTATTAAGCCCTTATTAAACCCTTATTAAGCCCTTATTACACCCTTATTAAACCCTTATTAAGCCCTTATTACACCCTTATTAAGTCCTTATTAAGCCCTTATTAAACCCTTATTAAGCCCTTATTAAACCCTTATTAAACCCTTATTAAGTCCTTATTAAGCCCTTATTAAACCCTTATTAAGCCCTTATTAAGCCCTTATTAAACCCTTATTAAGCCCTTATTAAGCCCTTATTAAACCCTTATTAAGCCCTTATTAAGCCCTTATTAAGCCCTTATTAAACCCTTATTAAACCCTTATTAAACCCTTATTAAACCCTTATTAAGCCCTTATTAAACCCTTATTAAACCCTTATTAAACCCTTATTAAGCCCTTATTAAACCCTTATTAAGCCCTTATTAAGCCCTTATTAAACCCTTATTAAGCCCTTATTAAACCCTTATTAAACCCTTATTAAGCCCTTATTAAACCCTTATTAAGCCCTGGTTATTAATTAACATACAGCAGAGATGACTCTTGCTCGTGTTGACTCACCAGAGAGGCTCATCTCACACTCCTGCTGCCCCGCCGTCGGCTCAGCACCGCTGGGATCAAACTCGGCCTGCTGCTCCCCGGAGCTCTGCGACCCCATGAGGCCGTGCTCTTGACAGAACAGCCCGGTGCAGGTGCATCCCTGTCGGCGCAGCGCCTGCAGGTCGCTCTCTATCTCCGTCAGCCTGCCCTCCAGCCGCTGGATCTCTTTGTCCCTGTCGGCCACCATCCGCTGGTACTCGCGGTTCCGGGCGCCGTTGACGCCGTACAGCACGTTGATGATGGAGTCGATCGCCAGCCGGATGGCGTTTTCCACCACCAGAGCCTCCTCGTCCCGCAGGTGCGGGTGCAAAGTTCTGTTTGCGACCAAATTCATCTTTAAAGCCACAGGCGGGTCCTGGCGTTAGCAGCCGTTAGGCGGAGAGGATGCTATGCTAACACAAACAAACACACACAAACACACACACACACACACACACGAACAAACAAACACACACACAGCGGCTCACGGACACACACCGTCCTTAAAAACAACACATGCGCCTTTAACACACGGACCCGAGGCTCTTCGGTGTGTGAAATAAGCGCAAACACAGCGGAGACAGAGGCGGACTGTCGTGTTGACGACACCCCGATGAGCAGGTCCGACTTCCGGTGTCCTCTTCTTCGGCACTCGCGCTCGGCAGTAGCTGGAGCTCCGGCGGCCGCAGCGCCACCTGGTGGCCGCCTGGTGGTATGGCTGCTCACACTGACCCGGCGTCAAAACAACATGGATCCCTCTCTGAATACATGGTGTCACATGATGTACACACACTTTAGCAGGTGGTGACTTAAAGGGTGAATCTGTAGAATATTTATTTAAAGCTGTATTAACAATAATGCAGCCACGGGGCGTTTTCAGGGGTACACAATGAAAACAAAAATATATTTAGTCTGAATTAAAATTATTAAGAAGATGAAAATTACTTTTATTTATCCTGCAAGGGAAATTCAATTTTTTCACTCTGTTATAATTATACAGGTTACAGGTTACACACACACACACACACACACACACACACACACACACACACACGCAGGCCCGGAGTACACACATGCACAAACAGGATCTATATCCGTGCAATTAATGGACAGATGTCAGAGCGAGGGGGCTGCCAATGGATCAGGGCCCTGAGCAGTTGGGGGTTCGGTGCCTTGCTCAACAGCACCTCAGCAGTGCCCAGGAGATCACTCCATTCATGATCCACACAGGGACTCGAACCAGTGACCCTCCCAGCTGAGTCACTTATGGACTGAGCTACTGCCGCCCTTATTCTATATAGGTTTGACAATGACTTTCTGTCCCGTTGTGTTTCCATGGTAGCAGCCAATAGCATTGGGCGTTGCTGGTTGCCATTGTTGTCTGTTGTTGGGTGCAGCTACTGTAGGCTGGCACTGGGTGAAATGGAGTTTGCCAATCGTGCAGCTGCTTCTTTGTCCCAGCAGCTGAGTGAGCGGAGACGGGCAACAACCAGAGTCACTATAGGCCGAGCATTCACTCCATGGACTGAGAGAAAGGAGAGAAACGCCATACACCTGCATATGGGGACGGCCCTGAGTTGTTCAGTATGTTTGTCTGACACTGTCTAAAGGCAATAGTGTTTAGGTTTAAATCTGCATACCTGCCATTCTGTGAAGTTCTGTGAAGAAAGACAAAAGAGCGCTCGAGGCAATAGTTCAAACCCTCGGTGCTGGATTGTCTCGGGGGTTTTTGGATGTGGTTGGATCAGATAAGATCTGATTTTGAAGCGTACTGAGACCCTTTAGAGTCACTCTTTTACCAAACCACGTGGGACGACAACCTCCACAACCTGGAGCTGTGTGGGAGGGAGCTAAACTGGAAATCGCTGAGAATTAAGCGAGTCTAGGGACAAAGATCAGGAGAATGACAGTGTGCAGATCATTCTCCCTGCCTCATCTGTGCTCTGCAGATTTCACTTTGCCGACACACCAGAGAGTTGTTGTTTAGACGACAACAGTAGCCAAGTTTAATCTTTTTATGCAGACATTCAGCTGCACGTCAACCCCTCAAACACTTCCCATTTAATGACCGTCAACACGTCAGAGGTGGAGGTGACACACACAGAGGGCCGGCCTCCAGCTGCCCCTGCACGCTCACATGAAGCCACTGGCACAGGGAAATGTGTGTGGGCTGCACCCACAGCTGATGAACAGATAAATGAACAGAAAATGAGTGGGTGGACTTCCTGAGAGCGCACGCACACAGACACACAGACACACAGACACACACACACACACACACACACACACACACACACACACACAGAGAGACCCCCACACACAGAGACACACACAGATACACACACACACACACAGACACAGACACAGACACACACACACACACACACACACACACACACAGACACACACACACACAGAGACACACACACACACACACACACACACACACACACACACACACACACACAGAACCATACACAAACACACACAGACCCGCACACACACACAGAGACCCCCACACACACAGATAACCACACGCACAGAGACACACACACACACACACAGATACACACACACACACACACACACACACCTCGTTGTAACTATTATTCCTACTCATGTCAGTCACCAAGTTGAAAAGACGACGACTCTTTGTGTCACCTGACGGCCAGAGACCAAACGGTGACACAAAGGTGCTCTGGAGAAATGATCCACAGTCACAGTGCAGTGTGTTTTTAGTTGACTTAATTAAATCTGAGTCCCAGTCGCGAGCCTCTTACTTTTTTATTCATTTATTTATTTATTCATTTATTTCAGGCAGCATTCATTACAACAACATTTACACAGAAAACAGCTACATTTGAATGAGATTTGTGCCTTAAAAGGAGAAGAAGAAGAAGAAAGTGCCAGATGGACTCAACCCGAGTGCTGCAGTCGATCTGTGCCAACAATGCAAAGATGGACGCTGGTGCAGCAAATACCTACAAGCGTCGCTCTCAATCCATTACAAAGCTACTCATTTGACTTTGTTGGTATTTTGAACTCACAGAGAGATTACCTAATGCCTATTTATCACTCACTCTTCATCAAAGGGTGAAGGCAAAGTACAAACACAGGCAACTAAAAAGGGTTCGACTGTGCATTCAGATAAACTGCATGTCATAGAAAGCTAATGTGAAAACAACAATTCATATGCAGGTGAGCCAAGGCTGACGATGGGTTGTTGTTTATGTTTGCTTCATAAAAACAGAGAAAATGAGGTACATTCAAATGGTTCATAGATTCATTCATCTTCAACCGCTTGTCCCTGTCGGGGTCACCGGGGGCTGGAGCCGATCCCAGCTGACATTGGGCGTGAGGCGGGGTCCACCCTGGACAGGACACCAGTCTATCACAGGACACATAGAGACGAACAGAGACAGACAACCATTCACACCTACGGGTGATTTAGAGTCATCAATGAACCGAACACCTGCACGTCTTTGGACTGTGGGAGGAAACCGGAGAACCCGGAGAAAACCCACACAGACACGGGGACAACATGCAAACTCCACACAGAAGGGCCCCAGCCGGGATGCGAACCTGGACAGTGCTAACCACCACACCACCGTGGTTCATAGATGATATAGGAAAGTAAAAAAACACATAAACACCTGCGTTGGCTAGAGTCCGTCCCCTGTAATGCAATATACAGCCGTTGTGATCAGCGTCGCCAGTCTTGTGAGTTTCCCTTTCTCCAAACCAACTCACAGGATCATTTAGCTGCAGGGACTCAGAGGGAACTTTGCTTTCAATTGGACACTAAGACAGGAGTGAGGCCTTCTGCTGTTTTGTTGAGGATGCAGTAATCGTTGCAGTAACACGGGGGTGGACTGTCATCAACGGGGCTGTTTGGTGAACGGCTCTCTGGGCTGTGGGTCAGATCCTCGCAGCTGCACCCAGAGTCTGCACGGCTGATGTTGAAGAAATCTTTAGGTGGAGTGGGGGCAACTTCTTCTTCTTCTTCTTCATCTTCTTCTTCTTCTTCTTCTTCTATGCCGACCCCCCAGACAGAGCAAGGCAGCTGAGTGTAAGACGTGTCCCTTGGGCAGATCATGGTTAAAGGCTGGGGGGCCTCGTGTAGTACGGGTAAGCCGACATAGGAGGTTTGAGACTGTGGGAATACCAGTTGTGTTACCGGAGGGTTGTGGAAGTCCTGGTTCTCCTCTGGGTCCTGTGTGACGGGTCGCGGCACAACAATCACAGCGTCGGTTGTCAGAAACTCAGTTTTGTACGTCACCGCACATTTCCCCTGAGGTGAAAGCCACTTCTGCAAATTCAGAAGAATGGAGACACGTCAGTGTTTACTACATAATTACTACGATGTGTTATTCACCATTGATACAATACACTGATCATCTTAGCCGATACCTGAAGCCGTTGACTCTGTCGGTCTGTTGGTCAGTCAACCACTTTGGTCTCAACTCAAATATCTCGACTACTATTAAGGGCGCACTCACACTGTCCCTCTCTCCCCGTGCCCCGGGCTTTAGGGTCCTCGTCCCCCCCTCCAGGCCCGTTTGTACTCACACTACCTGGGCCTCGGAGAATGCTTCTTGCTGCCTATACGTCATCACGCCGTAACACGTCACACGCATTGATGACGTCATGGCGATGCGTGGCTTTGTTTCCAAATCTTTCCGTAGACCTCTGAGTTCTTGTGCGTCTTGTCGACTGTTTTTGAATCTTTTCATCGACCAAATCTGCAGTAAACACTCCACCTCCGCATCACACCAACGTGAACCTTTCACCGCCATTGTTTTAAATGTCCGTGCATGGTCCCTCCTTCTTTTCTCTATGTCCCAACAGGCGCACAGGAAATGACCTCAGAACCGCCGTGGGCCTCGTGCTCGTGCTCGTACATGTGCAAACGCGCTTTACAAAAGCCCACCTCTCCCAAACGGGCCGTGGACGGCCAGCTGGCCACAGTTATGCGCGGAGCGGTTGCACTCACACTGGTCAAACGCACTAGGCTGTGGTTTTGGCCCGGTGCGGAAGGACAGTGTGAGTGCGCCCTAAGTCTTGTTTTCACTGAGCGGTGCGGTTCAATTCCATCCGTTAAATACTAGAGGTTATTTTTGCGTTTCCATTGTCAAACGTTGTGGATGACGCCAATATAACTGTTCGATTCCCTTCTGTTTTTCCGTTAACCCTTGCACACTGAACGAGTAACAAAGGGTGGCGCTAGAAACACCGCACTCTGTGATTGGTGCAGATGTTCTCTGCATCATCGGAGAACAGGTGCTCATGTGTATTTAGTCTGTGTCTTCCTCTTCCTCATGTGTATAAAGTCTTTGTGTTCCTCTTCCTCATGTGTGTGTCTTCCTCTTCCTCATGTGTATATAGTCTTTGTGTTCCTCTTCCTCATGTGTGTCTTTCTCTTCCTCATGTGTGTATAGTCCGTGTCTTCCTCTTCCTCATGTGTGTATAGTCTGTGTCTTCCTCTTCCTCATGTGTGTCTTCCTCTTCCTCATGTGTGTCTTCCTCTTCCTCATGTGTATATAGTCCGTGTCTTCCTCTTCCTCATGTTGATATAGTCTTTGTGTTCCTCTTCCTCATGTTCTTCCTCATGTGTGTGTCTTCCTCTTCCTCATGTTGATATAGTCTTTGTGTTCCTCTTCCTCATGTGTGTCTTTCTCTTTCTCATGTGTGTATAGTCTGTGTCTTCCCCTGTCTCGTTGCCAGAGTATTTCAAAATAAAAGCCTGCATAACCTGTTCACCTTCTGCATCTGATCCTCATTCCTGCCCCGGCCTGACAGTTAGTTGGTGAAGTGCAGACTCAAGGAACAACACTTCATATCGTAGTGGCTGTTGTTAATGTCATTAAAAGTGCAGAACAGCAGAAGACAGAAAGGACAACAGGATATGACATCAGAGCCTCACCTGGAGATTGCCTTCGTGTTGTTGAAACAGAGGTTGGAAGAAAGGGGCTGGTGACGGTGTGTGGGACAGAGCTTTCAGCTTCATCCTATTGATACAAGAAAAGCATCGATCAAGTCACAGTTTACTTTTGTCGCATGCAACTTTTATCCTGCACGGATTACCACGACAGCAACAATCTCAAATTTCATACATTTCAAGGTACGGATGAATTACCTCGCAGCGGGACTGCAGAACACAAACAGCAGGACTGCAACAACCAAATACACCGAGCCCAGAGATTTGATCAGAATGACTAATGTATTATCTTGTTCTGAGGAAGCATCATGAAATAACACAGAATTAGTGAGTCATACGTACACAGATGACAGTAAGTCCTATAGCTGATTAATTATTATTTCTATTTTTAATTCTAGGAAGGCGGTGGAGGGGCTTTCTTTATAGTCGTTCGGACTGTGACTCGAGTCATTCGTACAACATGCAACACTTGTTTGTACCACTGAGATCGTGTATATCAGCACCTTATTATTCTTATTATTCTATTTTATTATTGTTCATAGTTTGTATTTTATATTTTATCTTATTTTTAGTACTTCTGATTGCTTTGTACCGCTGCTACGATGACCTCATTTCCCCTCGAGGATGAATAAAGTTGTCTGTCTGTCTGTCTGTCTGTCTGTCTGTCTGTCTGTCTG
>NC_139833.1:2753443-2773443 GCF_963691815.1 Echiichthys vipera
GGATACAAGCGACTGTGCTCCAGTAGGCGCTCACACACGAATATTCATCGACTACGCAAGAGGAAAGAAAAGAACATCGTCACAATTTATGACATTACAAAAAAAGCTGTGCAACGCGGCAACATAAGAAGTTCATTCAGTCATCTTCAACTGCTTGTCCCTGTTGGGGTTGCAGGGGGAGGGCTGGAGCCGATCCCAGCTGACATCGGGCGTGAGGCGGGGTCCACCCTGGACAGGACGCCAGTCTATCACAGGACACATAGAGACGAACAGAGACAGACAACCATTCACACCTACGGGTGATTTAGAGTCATCAATGAACCGAACACCTGCACGTCTTTGGACTGTGGGAGGAAACCGGAGAACCCGGAGAAAACCCACGCAGACACGGGGACAACATGCAAACTCCACACTGAAGGGCCCCAGCCGGGATTCAAACCAGGAACCCTCTCGCTGTGAGGCAACAGTGCTAACCACTACATAAGAAGTTCATTCATTCATCTTCAACCGCTTATCCCGGGGTCGGGGTAGCAGGGGGCTGGAGCCGACCCCAGCTGGCATCGGGCGTGAGGCGGGGTCCACCCTGGACAGGACGCCAGTCTATCACAGGACACATAGAGACGAACAGAGACAGACAACCATTCACACCTACGGGTGATTTAGAGTCATCAATGAACCCAACACCTGCACGTCTTTGGACTGTGGGTGGAAACCGGAGAACCCGGAGAAAACCCACGCAGACACGGGGACAACATGCACACTCCACACAGAAGGGCCCCAGCCGGGATTCAAACCAGGGACCCTCTCGCTGTAAGGCGACAGTGCTAACCACTACATAAGACATAAGTACATAAGAGGGTGTGACATGATTGTACATCACATGGAGACGTTAGTAGATACTGATGCAGCGCTGCGTAAGCATCATTTCACTGCTGTAGCTGTTTGAGGTGGAGCTGGGTTTAACTACTTTATACGGTCAGGCTGTTTAATCCAGTGGGTCCCAACCTAGGGATCAGGCCCCTCCAAAAGGTCACAGGGTAAATCTGAGGGGTCGGGAAATGATTAAAGTGGTAGGACAGAACAAAGAACAGTTGTGCTACACAATGGAGAAGTTATTTATAAAAAAAAACAACATGAGAAGCTAAGAAATTGAAATTTGATCGAAGTGCTTTCCAAATCTGCCTCAAGCCAAAACACTCGAAGCCTTTGGTTTATTATTTGTTATTATTTGGAGTATTTTATAAAGGTATCATATATTTTCAGTGTTAAATCTATGAAGGAACGAACAACAGCAGCTGTCAGATGAATGTTGTGGAAGTAAAATGCACATTTTTGTCACAAATGTAGTGTAATTGAAGTGTTAAGTTACATAAAATGCTCCAAATATAAGCAGAGTACTTGAGTAAATGTTACTTTCCACCACAGGCGTTATATAAATAGTACTCAGATGTTAACCACAGACGACAGATGGATCATATAAGAATGAGATGATATGAATATTACACATAACATTATAACATTTCCCTTGAAC
Source organism: Echiichthys vipera (assembly GCF_963691815.1). Classification (NCBI taxonomy): domain Eukaryota; kingdom Metazoa; phylum Chordata; class Actinopteri; order Perciformes; family Trachinidae; genus Echiichthys; species Echiichthys vipera. The sequence goes on from NC_139833.1 coordinate 2,754,975, forward strand.
CTCCTACTGTGTTCGATGACTGGAATACAGTGAGTGATCCGGGCACGATTAATCACACAGAGGAGAACATGTGATCATGCGAATACTCGCCACAAGATCAAGCTCTCAACCTTTCCCACAGAATAACTTCAGAGGAAAACCACCGGCGTGTCCCGACGTGGGAGCTGTACCTTGGATGCAGCTGGTCACGGCGAGGATGCTGAAGCACCAACACACAGACAGGAGCTGCAGCCACTTCATGTTCCCATGGACGAGAGCATCACACTGTGGAAATATACATATTTTTAGAGTCTCTTCCTTGAGTTTCTTAGACATTTATCATCCCAGTCTACACCAGCATCCACAGGGATGTATCTATGTAATACACACTTGTGATACAAATATAAACAAGTCACACAGATATAATAATCTTCTTTAAGTTCACATTATGTGAAAAGGACGAGAGAATCAAGTGTTAGCATGTGTGGTTACCTCGGGGGCTGTCCTGCTGCTGTGGATGTCTCAGACAGTGAATGAGTGGTGGAACTTTGGTGGTTTAGCTTATCACTGATTGCGTGACAGGAAGTCGACGCTTTGCTTTTTACGTCACAGTTTGTTTTTTTTGCATTTCACCCTTTTGGTTTGATTTGGGGCACGTGCACTAGCTTTTGTTCACGGGGCTAAAGTGAAACGATTCAGGAGAGAAGGTATTCAGGTTGTCTTTTTAGCATTTGATGACTTGGATATGTGTCCTTCCTTTTATTTATAGTGCCAAATCATAACCAAAGTGATCTCAGGACACTTTACAGAGCAGGTAAAGACCACACTCTATGACTTATTTATGATTTACACAGACCCAACAATTCCCCCGTAGAGTACGGTGGCGTTGAAAACCTTCACTATAACAGACAGGAACGTCAGACAGACCCAGCTCTGTGGAGGACGCACATCTGTCTGCACCGGAGAGAGGAAGAGAAGGAGAGAGAGAGAGAGAGAAAAGACGGACAGATGGACAGAGAGAGACAAAGACAGAGACAGACACACTTCCAGTAACTATAATAATATCTATAGTAATGTGAATATGACTTATTAATACAGCAGAACAGTAGAAACAAGCACAGCTAAGGTGATAAATTATAACAGCAGCAGGAAGCGTCACGCAGGACCACGGCAGCAGGCACCACCACCATCAGCAGAGACCTGCACACAGGACCAGGGCAGCAGGCACCACCACCATCAGCAGAGACCTGCCCACAGGACCACGGCAGCAGGCACCACCACCATCAGCAGAGACCTACACACAGGACCACGGCAGCAGGCACCACCACCATCAGCAGAGACCTGGGAGACGACAAAGCACAAACAACTCCGGGGAAGAAGTGAATTAGTAACATGCACTGATGAGACATGAATGATACAGACAGAGAGGAGAGAAGCTCAGAGTATCTGGTATAGTATTATCCCCGGCAGACTCGGCCTATAGCAGCATCATTAAGCAGAACACAATCAGCTTAAAAATAACAACATTGCTAAGGGCTCATGAGCACTAGCTGTAAGCTTTAGTAAAAGCACTGTCTAGCACAGGGGTGGGCACTTCCGATCCTGGAGAGCCACTGTCCTGCATGTTTTAGGTTCCTCTCTGCTCTAACACACCTGAGTCTAATGATGTGCTCGTTATCAAGCAGCTGATGCTCGCCACAGTTTGATTATTGTTAGACTCAGGTGTGTGAGGGTAGGGAGGAACCTAAAACATGCAGGACAGTGGCTCTCCAGGACTTGCCCACCCCTGGGCTAGCATGTTGCTTCAGATCTCCCATACCTTAACAAACAACAATCAACAAACACTTTTCAACATTTTCACTTAAAAGAAACGCCAAGCTGGCCGCAGTAACCACTGGACCATTATGACTTGTGCAAAGAACGGACGTGATATATAATCATAATCATGTATATCACATATACTGTACATCGTCGTGCATATACATACTATACTGTATGTACATGCACAGATGAGTACTTGAGTCTTGTTGTGCACCTCAAGGGTTAATTCTGGGCCCTATTCCTTTATCAGTGTAAATGCTTCCTCTGTCACATAAGCAGTAGACAAAATTTATTTTCATTTCTATGCCGATGATACACAATAATATGTCAGCTGGGATCGGCTCCGGCCCCCCCACGACCCCAATAGGGACAAGCGGTTGAAGATGAATGAATGAATGAATGTTATATCTTTAAAAAATTAAACCAATACCAACCTGTCAGCCTGACTTTTGGGAGTCGTTTCTGACAGTATGAGGGTTTATTCAGCATTAAAATGACTGCAATTAGTCCACAAATGCTTCACACAGTCCAAAGACGTGCAGGTGTTGGGTTCATTGATGACTCTAAATCACCCGTAGGTGTGAATGGTTGTCTGTCTCTGTTCGTCTCTATGTGTCCTGTGATAGACTGGCGTCCTGTCCAGGGTGGACCCCGCCTCACGCCCGATGTCAGCTGGGATCGGCTCCAGCCCCCCGCGACCCCGACAGGGACAAGAGGTTGAAGATGAATGATGAGGAATGTGTAATTTCATGACTTACCTCCATGTCCTCTGTAAGAGAACTGTGAACTGTGGACATTTAGCTTATTGATACTTCATTTGAACGTTTGACCTTCTCTGTGCAGAACGATGTAGTTTGACACTAGACGGCTGTTTTCACATTAATTTACTACAGAATCAGAAGCTAGGACACAAATAACTTCTACGACTTCCATAGACAGTGAAAGATGTACACTGTCAGGGCTATCATTGTGCTTCATGAATTCAGCAGCATATATATATATACATATACACATTAACTTAGATATGAAGAGATTAAAAAGAGCTCCTTGTCTTGTATGAAAACAAGAAAATCCTCATCAATTCTAGCTAGCTGCTGAACTCTTCTATGATAACGTGCACAAACTGTATTCATGCAAACAAACCGGAAACATCCCTAATCGACTTTGCAAAGACTTATGGGTAAATAAAATTGCTACTCACCAAATACTCAGACCCAGATCCAGCTTCACATGTGCAGTTCAAATGAAAGTGATTTTCCCAAAATGCAATGCATCAAATACTGCATCAAACTGTTACTTTGGACAGTTGATCTGCCGTAAAGTGCCGTATTTTTTAGAGAAAAACATAATAAAACTGTTAAAAATGGTCAATTTAAAGTAATTTAATATATTCTCCTTTGTATGAACAACATCATTCTGTACGTTACGATAACAGAGTAATACTGTGGAAGTTTTACAGTTTAAAGAAACACACTTGTACTTCAACAGCAGTCAACGGGGAGACCATCAGCTGCCTCGGAAAATGAACCAGTTAAACTTCCCCCTCCCACTGCGTCTACCATTAGGTGCTCTCTCAGTAGGGAAAAATCCTCTTCCACTGTTTGATATTATCAGTTCATCATCTTCACCAAGTAGAACCTCGCAAAACACGTTGCTTCACACTCTATTGTAGATCCAGTCGCGATATCATGACTAAAGAAAAATACACAACATCTCATCTCATCTCATCTTCAGCCTCTTATCCGGGGTCGGGTCTCGGGGGCAGCAGCTCTAGCAGGGGACCCCAAACTTCCCTTTCCCGGGCCATATTAACCAGCTCTAACTGGGGGATCCTGAGGCGTTCCCAGGCCAGTGTGGAGATCTAATCTCTCCACCTGGTCCTGGGTCTTCCCCGAGGCCTCCTCCCAGCTGGACGTGCCTGGAACACCTCCCTAGGGAGGCGCCCAGGGTTCATCCTTACCAGATGATCCTGAACCACCTCAACTGGCTCCTTTCAACACAAAGGAGCAGCGGCTCTACTCCGAGTTCCTCACGGATGCTGAACTTCTCCCCCTCTCTCTAAGGGAGACTCCAGACCCCCTCCTGAGGAAACACATTTCAGACGCTTGGACCTGCGACCTCCTTCTTTGGGTCCTGACCCAGCTTTCATGACCACAGGTGAGGGTAGGAACCAGGACTGAGGGTAGATCCAGAGCTTTGCCTTCCTCAGCTCTCTTTTGGTCACAACGGTGCAGTAGAGCGACTGCAGCTCCGCCCCCGCTGCTCCGATTCTCCGGCCAAACTCACGCTCCATCGTCCCCTCACTCGGGAACATGATCCTGAGGTACTTGAACTCCTTCACTTGGGGTCAGGACTCATTCCCTACCTGGAGTAAGCAATCCAGCGGTTTCCTGCTGAGAGCCATGGCACAGGAACGGAGATTGACGGGTAGATCGATCTACTTTAATCTTGTCAGTGCTAATGTGTATTCAGGGTGAGGTGTATTTTTCCTGTAGAAAGACAGAAAACTGCACTTCCACCGTGTATGTGCAGTAAACACATATATAACTGTAAACACCCTCTGTGGTCGAGCTGAAAGAATAGATTGTCGAACTGCGTTGATCTACTTCCGTCTAATAAACGAGGTCAAGGCCGGATAAATAATCAGAACAACATTTGCTCCAAGTTTGCTCTTTTTACTGACGTTGCAAAAAAAGAAAAACAGGATGGATGGTTACAGTGGTTACTGAGAAAATGCATGTGCAGGTGAAGCTGACATTATCAGACATCTTGATAAGGCAGCGTGCTGGTGCTGGTGCTGCAGTGCGAGCTAACGAAGGCGCCTGACCATGAGACTATGAAGCTGCATAAACAGTGATGAACATGATTAAAACAAGATCCTTCAGCAGTACGAACCAATGCAATAAGAGACATTTTGAGCCAGTGCTGCAGGTTTATGGAGTCTGAAATATCCAAATAATAATTAGAGACTTTTCTCAGTGCTCAGTGCACTTTAAAAAAATAAATAAATATATATATAACGCCTGTGAATGTTCTCATGTGTCCAGGTCGTCGTTCTCCTCAAAGCAATTTCAGTCCAAAGCAACTGGACTTGGTTATTTGTCAGGAAGACGTTTCACCTCTCATCCAAGAGGCTTCATCAGTTCATGTACGCATCTGACCAGGACCAGGCTGGGACTGGACCAGGACCAGGACCAGACTGGACCAGGCTGGGACTGGACCAGGACCAGGACCAGGCTGGGACTGGACCAGGACCAGAACCAGGACCAGGCTGGGACTGGACCAGGACCAGGATCAGGACCAGGACCAGGCTGGGAATGGTCCAACAACTGTCGTTAAGACTCAATAGAGCACTAACGAAGTCGAAACCAACTTTCCACCAACGACTGCCACTCTAGCACAAAGGGTCCCAGTGACATCATCGGCCTTGTGAGAGGTTAAATACCTGGATCTCACACCAGTTAGTTGGACCAGTCCCAGCCTGGTCCTGGTCCTGGTCCTGGTCCAGTCCAAGCCTGGTCAGATGTGTACATGAACTGATGAAGCCTCTTGGATGAGAGGTGAAACGTCTTCCTACACAAATAACCAAGTCCAGTTGCTTTTGACTGGAATTGCTTTGAGGGTATATTTATTTAACCTTCTTCATTAAATTAGAATCCAAACAATGAATTAAAAATGTAATAATAAAAAGATCATTGCATTTGGTTTTTACCACATTTTAAATGATCCAGTATTGACGCACTGATCCGGATACGATACTGAAACACACTGAAAGCTTGGAAATTATAAACATGATGCTGGGACGTTTTCTCCGTGAGATTAATTCAAACATCAGTAATTAACTGCTATAACATATGAGTCTATATGCACATTACTATAGATGTTATTATAGTTACTGGAAGTGTCTCTCTCTCTGTCTTTGTGTCTGTCTTTGTCTCTCTCTGTCCATCTGTCCGTCTTTTCTCTCTCTCTCTCTCTCTCTCCTTCTCTTCCTCTCTCCGGTGCAGACAGATGTGCGTCCTCCACAGAGCTGGGTCTGTCTGACGTTCCTGTCTGTTATAGTGAAGGTTTTCAACGCCACCGTACTCTACGGGGGAATTGTTGGGTCTGTGTAAATCATAAATAAGTCATAGAGTGTGGTCTTTACCTACTCTGTAAAGTGTCCTGAGATCACTTTTGTTATGATTTGGCACTATAAATAAAATTGAATTGAATTGAATTGAATACTTAAGTCACCCCTCTCTCTTTGCCCAACCAAATCCCTCCTTTGTCTTTGAACGATCTTTTAAAGTCAAAAACACAAAAACACAAGTTTTACAAACACAGAAACCTGACTATATACAAAGTGCACCACTAAAACATGTCAAGATGAACAGAATAAACAGGATTACGTGAGCAGATACTTCAAAATCGACCTCTAATCAAAGTGTATTTTCTGGGAAAGTCAACAACAACGTCCGTCTGCCCGCAGCGCTACTGTGACTGTGGCATTAACACCTCCGTGACGATCACTGTGCTTCGTGCGTGAGTTCATTCTCTGAGTTGCTGGAGTCTTCCTGAATAGTTCTGCATATCATCCACTGCTTGACGTAGTTCGAGTTGGAGCCTTTGTTCTCGTGAAACAAATCAGAGTCCATCTGCTCTGCTATGTTTGAGTCTGAGGCTCGGGGGCTGCCGCACTCCCCAAAACCACTGTCGATAGTGTCCAGGTCCACGTGAGGGTAGCCGTCTTCTGACTGCTCGTTTGAGGCGAACGAGTCCAGCGATACCCTCTCCGGTTCATGAAGCCGGGCATGTGGCTGAAAGTTTATGTTTCCCCCTGACGAGTCGTCGGATATTTGGTTTTCGAGTTGCGGTAACATCCCACTGTGCCTCTGCGGCTCCTCTAAATCATAGCCCGCGTGTTCTCGGTTGTCTTCCTGAAATGAAGCAAAGCTTTCTCCCTCTCGGTAACTTCTGAGGGTGTGTGCAGAGCTCTGTGACGCGACCTCTTCGTCAAACTCTTCTTCTCCAGACAGGGTTACGGTGTGGATGGAGACGTGTCCGGTGGAGTGGCCGGTGCCCTGCGACCCGTCCCCGAAGAACAGCAGCGAGTTGCTGTGAGGCCGCAGCATGTGGAGGAAGTGACCGCCTTCTTTCGTCTCGCTGTCCTTGCTGTAGCTTTGTTTCTCGTTGTTCCACCGAAGGACGTCGTTCTCGCTCATAATGGGAGCGTGCGGGTTGATCCTCAGGTAATCGTACTCGCTGAATACAGGCTTCACCCACTCCTGTAACACAGGGAACACAAGACATTCATTTGGTGTTCATGGTCACACTAGTAAAGAAATGTTTAAAGTTACAGTTGCTCATTTGTTTTCTTGTGGGGAGTTCAAAGAGTCGACTGAAACCATTCTCATATATTTAAGGTAGATATCAAGCTGGAGCCAGCGTTAGCCTAGCATGAAGACAAAAAGCACAAAAAGCAGGGAGGAACTTTCAGCCCGGCTCTTGGGCTGATCATGGCCACGACATTTAGGTCGCACTCACACTGTTCCTCCGTACCGTGCCCAAGATCGTTTCACGGCTAAAGTCTAGTTCGTTTGACCAGTGTGAGTGCCGCGTCTAGGAGCAGTACGGTTGCCAGCCACGGCCTATTTGGGCACGTTAGCCGTTAGCCGTTAGCACATGTACGAGCACGAGCGTGCGCACGTGTACGAGCACGAGGCCTACGGCGGTTCTGAGGTCATTTTATGTGCGCCTGTTGGGACATTTGACCCATCCATCCCCCCAACCCACATCCTGACACCACAGACTTTTTCGTTCTCTATACCATGTCACCTGACTTCCTCCTAAGAGGCAGCCCCATGCGTCCTGGCTCCTGATTTTGCCTGAAAAAGTTCTGCTAGATGGCGACGGACCCATGGATCATGGACTGCGCCGATCGCTTTTGGTGTCGGTTAGGTTCAGGCACCAAAACTACAGTTAAGTGACGGGTTTTAGCCTACAAAAGGTGACTGTGACTGTGCACTCACACGTCCGCACCGTGCCCAAACTAGTCTGGTTCCTTTGACCAGTGTGAGTGCAACCGTACCGCGTCTAGCTGCGGCAAGCTTGCCGACCACGGCCCGTTTGGGAGAGGTGGGCTTTTGTAAAGCACATTTGCACGTGTACGAGCCCGAGGCCTACGGCAGTTCTGAGGTCATTTCCTGTGCGCCTGTTGGGACATAGAAAAAAGAAGGAGGGACCATGCACGGACATTTCAAACAATGGCGGTGAAAGGTTCACGTTGGTGTGATGCGGAGGTGGAGTGTTTACTGCAGATTTGGTCGATGAAAAGATTCAAAAACAGTCGACAAGACGCACAAAAACTCTGAGGTCTACGGAAAGATCTGGAAACAAAGCCACGCATCGCCATGACGTCATCAATGCGTGTGACGTGTTACGGCGTGATGACGTATAGGCAGCAAGAAGCATTCTCCGAGGCCCAGGTAGTGTGAGTACAAACGGGCCTGGAGGGGGGGACAAGTACCCTAAAGCCCGGGGCACGGGACGGACGCACAGTGGGAGGGCGCCCTTAGTTACAGTTTTTCATCCCCTTCCTGTTCAGAGGAAAACCAGTTTTCCTAAATCAACTATTTTGGAGCCTTTGGAGAGTCTGGGTGCTTCCTCTCTGCTTCGACTCTTTAAACTGCAGCATGCTAAGCTAAGTGAGACGGACATGAGAGTGGTATTGATCTTCACATTAAACTCTCTGCACTCCATCGAATGCAGGCTTTTGTTAAAGTGCACGAAGGCATTATTACAGACCTCAGCGAAGGCGAGAAGCTGCCTCTTATCTTCTCCTTTTGCAGCATGTTTTTAACCACTAATGCTGCTCGTTTGAAGTGTCAGACACCCAGCGAGTACCTAAACATGTAGATTACGTGGGGATTTCACAGCGTTCAGTAGATTACATCTGAACATTCGGCTACTGTAATAAAAGCTCCGTATACATCTAATAATGAGTCCAGTACAGACAAAACCTGACACTGACAGTAGGAAACTATTGTCTTGTGAATATGTTTTAAATAGCTGTACAATTTTAATTTTAAAATATAGTTATTTTAGGCATGAAACCAGAGGATATGACATCATTTATGAGCGTGACGCGGACAAACAGCGAGGATCCACTCCACAACAAAGCCATTTTTCATGTTTTGAGCTCAATTAAGAGATAAAACTGCACTGTTGGTACTATTTTAATGACTCTACCTACATATCCTTTTCTCTTTCCCTCGCCACATATACGTGCTACAGAAAAATAAACCTTCTGCAGCCTCCCTGCCTCCATTCAGCAGGGCGATGGGCAGATAAGCATGAATCAGTCCCTTCATGCAGAGGCCACCACATCCTGAGGTACGGAGCTCAACAGCATGACTGAATCATCTCCGATCTGCTGTGAGAGCGCTGCTGTGAGTCTGCACCACAAGACGATAGCACAGTCAAACTAGAATAACACACTCTCACACTGTCACCCGTTCAGGTTTTAACTCTTTGGGACGGGACTGCGGAACAATTACATGTTCAAATGGTCTTGCGGAGTATCTGGAAGTATTTAGGAGAGAGCGTTAGGGACTGGAGTAGAATAAACTTGGCTTTGAGTCATCAGACATGAGACAGTAGAGACGGATAAACGTACAGATATATGATACCAGTGATGTAATGAGAATTTCAGAATAAAATAATGCATATGCTTAAATACATAAAAAGCAATAAATATAAAAACTAAATCTTACATCTGTCATCAACCCAACTGATGAAGAACTCTGAAAAAGGCTCAGCAGTGTCTCAACTCTACATAAACTTAACTATCTCATCTCATCTTCAGTCTCTTATCCGGGGTCGGGTCGCGGGGGCAGCAGCTCCAGCAGGGGACCCCAAACTTCCCTGTCCCGGGCCACATTAACCAGCTCTAACTGGGGGATCCTGAGGCGTTCCCAGGCCAGTGTGGAGATCTAATCTCTCCACCTGGTCCTGGGTCTTCCCCGAGGCCTCCTCCCAGCTGGACGTGCCTGGAACACCTCCCTAGGGAGGCGCCCAGGGTTCATCCTTACCAGATGATCCTGAACCACCTCAACTGGCTCCTTTCAACACAAAGGAGCAGCGGCTCTACTCCGAGTTCCTCACGGATGCTGAACTTCTCCCCCTCTCTCTAAGGGAGACTCCAGCCCCCCTCCTGAGGAAACACATTTCAGACGCTTGTACCTGCAACCACCATAAATCAGCCAGTTTACTCCTTCTAAAGATTAATGATACAACTTTTTATTTATATTTGTCTCATAACCATATTTCGACTGACTTGTTTGGGATTGAATGCGTTTAAACAAGCTTAAAAGGACAAAGTGTTTTGAACTGAGTCTAATTAAAGCACAGAATGTCCCTTGTTTAGCCCAGTTGAGCACTTTTGCATAATGCAGACCAGTACAGGAAGCAGTGCTAAATAAAGAGCTGTCTCAGTTTCTCTCCGGTGCTTCCGCTCTCTAAGTATGATCTCTTTTTGTAGTTGCAGCAGCAGCGCCCTCTGCTGAGCAACGTTTGTAACCACACACAGGTTTGAGCTCAGCACTGTGGAGATGGCAAGAAACAATACATCACCATATATTCATATATATCTCCCAACACAAGTAACGTGACGGGGACTATGGGTGTTTAAATAGATACTGTATTTATCTCATCTGATCTCATCTTCAGCCTCTTATCCGGGGTCGGGTCGCGGGGGCAGCAGCTCCAGCAGGGGACCCCAAACTTCCCTTTCCCGGGCCACATTAACCAGCTCTAACTGGGGGATCGGCGGTTCTGACGTAATTTTATGAAAAAGAAGGAGGGACCATGCGCGGACATTTCAAACAATGGCGGTGAAAGGTTCACGTTGGTGTGATGCGGAGGTGGAGTGTTTACTGCAGATTTGGTCGATGAAAAGATTCAAAAACAGTCGACAAGATGCACAAAAACTCCGAGGTCTACGGAAAGATCTGGAAACAAAGCCACGCATCGCCATGACGTCATCAATGCGTGTGACGTGTTACGGCGTGATGACGTATAGGCAGCAAGAAGCATTCTCCGAGGCCCAGGTAGTGTGAGTACAAACGGGCCTGGAGGGGGGGACAAGGACCCTAAAGTACGGGGCACGGGACGCACGCACAGTGGGAGGGCGCCCTGAGTTACATTTTAGATTACAGTTTTTCATCCCCTTCCTGTTCAGTGGAAAACCTGTTTTGCTAAATCAACTATTTTGGAGCCTTTGGAGAGTCTGGGTGTTTCCTCTCTGCTTCCACTCTTTAAACTACCGTATGCTAAGCTAAGTGAGACGGACATGAGAGTGGTATTGATCTGAAAATGGGGGATCCTGAGGCGTTCCCAGGCCAGTGTGGAGATCTAATCTCTCCACCTGGTCCTGGGTCTTCCCCGAGGCCTCCTCCCAGCTGGACGTGCCTGGAACACCTCCCTAGGGAGGCGCCCAGGGTTCATCCTTACTAAGTATTATGGATGTGTGGCACTGGAGGCAGTTATTGTTCTTTTGTGCTGAAACGGTTTAACAAGACAACCTTTACAAAGCTACATAACTATGACACCAGGAAACACCTACAGTTCACTCAAATATGTCGCTAAAGTTCATTCATTCATTCATCTTCAAGGAGCCGATCCCAGCTGACATCGGGCGTGAGGCGGGGTCCACCCTGGACAGGACGCCAGTCTATCACAGGACACATAGAGACGAACAGAGACAGACAACCATTCACACCTACGGGTGATTTAAGAGTCATCAATGAACCGAACACCTGCACGTCTTTGGACTGTGGGAGGAAACCGGAGAACCCGGAGAAAACCCACGCAGACACGGGGACAACATGCAAACTCCACACAGAAGGGCCCCAGCTGGGATTCGAACCTGGAACCCTCTTGTTGTGAGGCGATAGTGCTAACCACCACACCACATATTTCTGAGTTTGTTTAAAACCCATAAAACCTGATCTGGTTTCCCCTGTTTTAACAGCTGTTCTTTATCGGACACCAAGACGACGCTCAGTCATTTTAAAGGTGTCACCGTAGACCACCACGCATTTGTCTGGGAACCTAAAGGCGAGATGTTCTGGACGCGTTTCACATTTCTCTTGAATTGGCAAACATGAGAGAGGGCATCAGTCTATCTATGGGAGTCTAAAGATAGAAGAAGAAGAATTTAGATTAGGGGAAAATACAACAACGGTGATGGAAACGACAATCTTAAAAACATCAGTAAGAGGAGAAAAACATAAACCACAGAACTGAATTGTGACAAACCGGCTGCTTTTAACCTGAGACGATGACGCATAAAAGATCCGCAGCAGGGGTATTTTCCACCGGGGTGGAACAGGTCAGGCCGTCGTACAGACATATCTACCCACGGCGCCTCTTGAAGCCCCTGCACACTGACTCATTCACCTCATGACGGCTCTTGAATGTGAAGTCATGGGGAAGTTCCATCGAGCGGGGTCCAGATGTGCTGAAAGTCCCCTCGAGGGCAACACCTGCTGGATCAGTCGGAAACTACACGTGCAGCCCTGCGCTTTGTTTCGCTTTCTCTTCTTACCTTGAAGTTCCCTCCATAGCTGAGGTCCAGGGGCTTGAAGAAGTCATGCGGCCTGGGGATGTAGACGATCCGCTGGAGCTTTTTCTGCCACCACCTGCAACGGATAACACAACCTCTGTCATTCACCTGTGCTGTGTCACGTGTGATTTGGTTTTTTTTGGTACGTTATCTGTGGAGAAGCTGGAGAAGTCATGACCAAAGGCTCCCCGACTCTTAATTCTGATTGCTCAAAATTACCTTTACGAGAATTATTAAACGTTAAAACGCTGACGTAGTGACAAACTTTGGTTTAAACCTTTTAGTTTATTCAGGTCAAAACTGGATGAGAGAGGGATTCACACCCTCCACTGCTGCAATTATGTGCTGATATAATCGGGGAAGCAGTAGCTCAGTCCATAGGTCCATAGTCTATAGGTTCGAGTCCCTGTGTGGACCATGAATGGAGCGTGGACTGGTGGCTGGAGAGGTGCCAGTTCATCTCCTGGGCACTGCAGAGGTGCTGTTGCGCATGACACCGAACCTCCAACTGCTCGGGGCGCTGAGCCACTGGCAGCCCCCTCGCTCTGACATCTCTCCATTAGTTGCATGTATATAGGTCCTATCTGTACATGTGTGTGTGTTTCAGGCATGTGTGTGTGTGTGTGTGTGTGTGTGTGTGTGTGTGTGTGTGTGTGTGTGTGTGTGTGTGTGTGTAACATGAATAATAATAACAGAGTGAAAAAATTGAATTTATCGGGATCAATAAAGTTCTTCTTCTTCTTCTTCTCCTCCTCCTGCAGAGTTAAATTCATCAGCGGCAAAAACTGCAGCCTCCAAAATGACCATGAAGTGGAATCAACACCTCTTAAAAACATCTTCAGCAGAAATCGACGTAGGGAAATTCTTGTAGCATAGATTCATTTTAGCTCAGTGCACCTCACAAAGTGGGAACTGAGTGAATATCACAGACGTCTGCAGAGCATCATCAGACGGCATATGGTGTTAACATTAATACGTTCTATTGCAGAGACCTAAGTAAGCAGTTCATGGAAACACCAAAGTTCAAATCCTAATGGTTCACAGAAGATGTCCTCTTGTGTTATTCTCTAAAATAGTAAACATGATATAGTGCATTTACTTATTCAAGCGTGTGTGTGTTTCCCTTGTCCCTGTGTGCTCTCAGTAGGTGAAGTCCTCTCAGTTCTCTGAACCCTGATGTGCAGCATGACTTCCTATGTCTGCTAGCCCTCTCAGTGCAACGCACGGCTGCACGTAAAGCACAGCGGCGGTTTCTCTCTATGTGGGAGGTGATGCCAGGAACAGCGTCGACTGAAGCAGTGAGAAGCTTTGCTGATCATTTACTGGAAGACGTCGTGTCGCTGACCTTAAGACTTCACTCGCTTTCTTTTTCTGTGCCATGAATTCAGATGCACTCGTGTGAAAATTGAAGGAAAGTGTAACCTTGAACATGATTTGCACATGTTCTGCCATAATGATAATAGTTGTTTCAGTCCAATATGGAAAAACAACCTGACACCTGTAGTATCTCGATGTTAGAAGAAGAAGAATTCCTTTATTCCCACAATGGAGGAAATTCAATTTTCACTCTGTTATTATTATTCATGTTACACACACACAGGCCCGAAACACACACACATGCTCAAACAGGAGCTTTATACATGCAACTAATGGAGAGATGTCAGAGCGAGGGGGCTGCCAGTGACCGGCGCCCCGAGCAGTTGGGGGTTCGGTGCTTTGCTCAACAGCACCTCAGCAGTGCCCAGGAGCCCCAGTTCACGCTCCATTCATGGTCCACACAGGGACTCGAACCAGCGATCCTCCTGGTTCACAGCCAAGTCACCTATGGACTGAGCTACTGCCGCCCCAAAAGAGACACGAGGTCTGAGAGCGTGCTGCTTATTTTGCATTTTCTGATTATTGTTGATGAGTAATAATCTTTGAAGTGACTCGTAGTTATCTCTCGTTTTGGAGAGACCTCTTTAACTTATACTTGTTTCTTTGAGTTGTGATGACCCTGGGGTTGGTCCTGCTCCGTCCTCTTGTTGGCTGTTTGTTTGCTTTGTTTCAGGAGGTTGGTGAGAGGAGCTACGCCATCAGAGATGCAGCACACCTGAGCAGGTCGGGCTCAGGTGGCTTTAAAGCACACCTGCAGGATCCTCTCGCTCTCTCTCCCGGCCTGACTGACATTATTATTATTATTATTTGTTTCCATATTGTTTCCACACACACACACTTACACTCTCACACACACACAGACACTGCACACACACTGACAACTGATACTGAGTTCTATTGCTTATTTCCTTTGATTAATTCAAACATTTTGAATTATTTACAGACTGTAAATAATGTGTGGTCTCCCTCTTTTGTCACATACTGTTGAACCAGGTTGTGACAGAGTGGAGCAGCATCCAACATGTCCTTTTTACTGTTTTGTTTTTTTTATTCTTATTTGACCATAAACACTCTGGTTCATGTTGCTTCCCTTTCCCCCCGTAACAATAGTCCTCAACCTCTTTCACTGCTGCAAGCTTCTCCAAAAGCTGCGACTCATCACTGAACATCGAGGACCACCAGTCTGAAGACAGATGCTTTCGAAGTTGTGTGGTGATGTTGTTAAATGATAATCCACGCAGTGTTTGGGGAAACACGGGTAAGCGTGCCTTTGTGAATTGTTAATAAAGAGAAATGTTGACACACCCCACTGGACCCACAAAAGAGACATGGGGTCACATTCTCATACCTGAGGAAAACAGAAAGCAGTACTCACGGTTTTTGTGAATAACCCAGCAACAGAACCAGGAGGAGAACGACGGGCACGGAGAAGAACCACCACCATCTTTTCATTCCTGTGATGGAAACATGAGATATCAAACATGTTCTGACAAAACTGAGGGGATAAATAAACGTAATTTTATTTTATGACACCATGAAGCATGAAAACACAGCCGTGACCGGCCTCAACAGTCTGATTCATCTCATCTTCAGCCTCTTATCCGGGGTCGGGTCGCGGGGTCAGCAGCTTTAGCAGGGGACCCCAAACTTCCCTTTCCCGGGCCACATTAACCAGCTCTAACTGGGGGATCCTGAGGCGTTCCCAGGCCAGTGTGGAGATCTAATCTCTCCACCTGGTCCTGGGTCTTCCCCGAGGCCTCCTCCCAGCTGGACGTGCCTGGAACACCTCCCTAGGGAGGCGCCCAGGGTTCATCCTTACCAGATGATCCTGAACCACCTCAACTGGCTCCTTTCAACGCAAACGGCTCTACTCCGAGTTCCTCACGGATGCTGATTCAGCATGAGACAAAAGCTGGTTGTTTTCATGCCTCCAGGCTGGAAGGTGTGTGTGCGTTTTTACCTGCAGCGTCTGCAGAAGTCCCTCTAGTCCCCCACTCTGCGGTGGAGCTCCACTCGCTCCATGGACCAGTGTAGAGATACCCGGGACACATTTGGGCCTGAACATCCACGGTATAGTTGACGCTCGGCTGCAGCTTCTTACTGTCTAACAGCACATACTTTTCTTCCGTCTTTAAAGTGGAATGAAGTGGATCCTGTCACAAAGGAATGAACAGAAGAGCAGCTTTGGACGGGAGCTGTCAGCAGAGACAATCAACCACAATATAACGCAACCTCTCGCTTTGTTTGGGCGTTTACGCTCACGTCTTACCTTCGACAAGTCTTTGCTTTCTCTCACGCGCACCCCGTATGTGAGACAGCGCCCTTGGCTGTCGTCCCAAGTGACGTTGTAGAATCCGTCGGCGTTTGTCACTTGAACCTTGACGGGAGGCCGGGGTTTCACTGTTAAACGCCCCGAGGGGGGACAAGGGAAATAGTGTGAAATTGAAAATGTGCGTATGACGACAGTGCTCTGCACCACAACTAGCAGTTGAACAATATTTTTAGGTTTCGTCTGAATGCAGAGGGTGAAGCAGGTGGGTGGGCGATGCTAGTGCTGTATGATTCTTGTAATCTTTGGATTTTCTTACATTTAAAGAACAGGTAAAACGGTTAAATGTACAGTAATGTGATGACTGTGTTTAAGAAGAGAGGAATTGCAGAATAAGGGATAAAGCTTTGTGTCGAATACACGTAAAAACAAAAGCTTAGGCTGAAAGAAGGAAGCGAAATGATCTCATCTCATCTTTAGCCTCATATCTGGGGTCGGGTCTCGGGGGCAGCAGCTCCAGCAGGGGACCCCAAACTTCCCTTTCCCGGGCCACATTAACCAGCTCTAACTGGGGGATCCTGAGGCGTTCCCAGGCCAGTGTGGAGATCTAATCTCTCCACCTGGTCCTGGGTCTTCCCCGAGGCCTCCTCCCAGCTGGACGTGCCTGGAACACCTCCCTAGGGAGGCGCCCAGCGTTCATCCTTACTAAGTATTATGGATGTGTGGCACTGGAGGCAGTTATTGTTTTTTTACTGAGTTAAACCGTTTTTTAACAAGACCAGGAAAAGATGAACTTTAAAAAGCTACATAAATATGACACCAGGCAACACCTCCACCTGGTCCTGGGTCTTCCCCGAGGACTCCTCCCCGCTGAAGAGAAACGAACTTCTTATATAACACGCATAATCTGACGCCTCTAAATGCGTCACAGAGGATCGACTCGCTGTCATCTGTGACCTTTGTTTTCCTTGTTATCCTCCTATCTGTTCAGCAGAAGTGACAGATACTGAAATGTCAGCTCGGTTGTTATCAGCTTGACTTACCCACGTCACTCAGAGCCCAGGTGGCATTCGTCAACACTCGACCCCCCTGGTGCATGACTTCAGCGACGCACGTGGTCCCGATGGATGCAACATCATCGAGCAACTCCGGATACATGACGCACCAGGATTGAAGCGGTTCGACTTCACAGCTGTCAGTGACCACGAGCTCTTCATCCCTACGATGGATAAACGCTGCGTTAGTAAGCCGCAACGTCCCGTGACATCATCATCTGTTTCCATGTGATCGTTTAAAACTGAGCAATGAAAAAAAGCTCCAGTTCACACCTTCAATTTCACTTCAGAGCAAAAATACAGAGGAGAGGCAACAACAAAGCCTTGTATTGTTTACCTGTCTACGTGATTCACATTAAATATCTCACGGTCATGCTAATTATCAGTGTATGCAGCTGCTAAAAGCTCCTTTCTAGAGCCTGAATAGTCAAATCGGCCGACTCCAGGTCAGTTATTTTCTCTTTATTCTCCTTTAGTGTTTCATGTTACTCTCCAAAACCCAAACACGTTCAGTTTATGATCATAAAAGACAAACAAAAGCATAAATCCTTGTGCTCTGCGTCACACGGTGGGTTCAACGTGTTTTAGGCCGGGGATCCCGGGGAATGGATTCTTCCAGGGTGACGGGTTGACGCCCTATAAATAGGCGCCATTTTGGCAACCTGGGGTTCTTGTGTTGCTGACACTGAGGTGCCCATAATGCCAGGAGTGATGAATACAAGAACCGCCTCGGTGACCCACCTCGAACCTTGCCTGTGGGTCATTTTTTGCTGTATCATGCAGCTGTAATTGTGGTCATTCTCACAATCCTCATTAAAGAAATCACAAATTTATTAAATCAATTGATTTTTCTCTTTGTGGTGGTTTAGAAAGTGTTACCATTACTTTTTAACAACCAGGGAGCACTTAAGAGTTTATTTTTCAATCTTTACATAACTGTATTTAAGGGATCCTTTTATAAATACCGTATTTTCCGCACTATAAGGCGCACCACATTATAAGGCGCATAGAACAGACGCTACAGTCGAGGCTGGGGTTACGTTAAGGACCGCCTCTAAATTCATTCATGTTAAGTTTGTGTGCTAGCACGAGTAGCATCCAGCTGCAGACCCGGAGCACGAGCCCCTCACTTGCATCACTTCCGTCAAGCAAGGGGCTTGTGACAAGTGAGGGGCTTGTGCTCCGGGTCTGCAGCTGGACAGTATCGTGCTAGCGCTGTTGCCTTCAGTGGAACAGTGATCGTACGGACTCTTCTACTTGCTGCTCTCTGTTCAACAACCCACTGTTGGAGTTTGTCCTCCAGCTGCAGCCGTCTCGCTCTGTTCCCTCTAAACTCTGTTTAGTCTTCTCTACTCGGCGCAG
>NC_139833.1:2778443-2810943 GCF_963691815.1 Echiichthys vipera
ATTCACACGCCTACTTCATAACACCAGACCCTTTGAAAAGACCCTTATCAGACACCTACATGCTCACAAAAGCAGTTTGTCAGGGGCTGTCAGTAGTTTCCCCCAGTCTGCTGAATGACTCATACTGATCCTACTGTGGAGCCCCTCAGAGCTCGCTTTAAATAATTAAATTAGCTCTAAATGTTATTAACTCGGAGCCTGGTGAGCTACGTGTCCTCTACCGAGAGTTAAACTGTAAAGAATTATGATTCACGCGTATCCAACGTGCTCTATTACAGCCCGTTTGGTACAACGGGTGGGCCTCTGTGGTGTATTTAAATCAGCAGGTAGGTGTGCAGATGAGTCTCACTTCATGTCACTGCAGCTGTATTAGTCAAAGCCAAATGCCAGCAGACTCAGCTCGCCACCTGTGGGGCTTTGAACCCGATGGTGGTACGTGACAAAGGCACACGCTGAACGATAAGTGCTTTTGTGAAGCAGTTCCTGAAATTGTCCTCAAAGCAATTTCAGTCCAAAGCAACTGGACTTGGTTATTTGTGTAGGAAGACGTTTCACCTCTCATCCAAGAGGCTTCATCAGTTCATGTACACATCTGACCAGGACCAGGACCAGGACCAGGCTGGGACTGGACCAGGACCAGGACCAGGACCAGGACCAGGACCAGGACCAGGACCAGGACCAGGACCAGGCTGGGACTGGACCAGGACCAGGACCAGGACCAGGACCAGGACCAGCCTTGTCAGTTGCGTACATGAACTGATGAAGCCTCTTGGATCTCTCGCCAGACGAATTTCGTTCTGTCTTGCTTCTGCCTCGCTCCACTCAACCATCTGGGATCGCTCCAAAGCAAAGTGATCTCAGGTGGTCGAGCCAATCAGGAGCGCCGGGCTGGGTTTTTATAAATGTGACGTAGCTGAGAAGCGACTGTTGTGATTCAAACAACAATGGTGGCTCTCATGGAGGAAGCAGGCGTCCACATGGAAGCTGCTGTTTCATCCGTGTTTCCGATCTAGAGACTCTCTCTTCTTTAAAGAACACCAGAGAACGGCTCTGAGGGCTTTTGGTGGTGGAAACCATGTTTTCTCCCTTCTCCTGACCGGGTTTGGCTTTTCCCTGTCGCTCTCATCAGCGTCACAGGTCGGTTTCGATGTGAGGGGTTGATGCAGCATGTCAATAAAGAGGACAGACGAGTGGTTTATCCAATCATAAGCAAGGATTTTTGATAAGGCCCAGCCTCCTGAATCACTTTCCTATGGAGAGATCCCAGATGGACGAGCGAAGCAAGGAGGAACCAGATTCATCTGGCGAGAGTCGGGTTAGCATGCGAGTGTAGAACAATGAAAACATGCAATACCGTGTCAAAAATGTACCTCCTTGTCATTTAGGAGGGTGCACTCACACTGTCCTTCTGCACCGGGCCAAAACCGGTTTTTCGGCTAAAGCCTAGTGCGTTTGACCAGTGTGAGTGCAACCGCTCCGCGCATAACTGGGGCCAGCTGGCCGTCCACGGCCCGTCTGAGAGAGGTGGGCTTTTGTAAAGCGCGTTTGCACATGTACGAGCACGAGCGTGCGCACGTGTACGTGCACGAGGCCTACGGCGGTTCTGAGGTCATTTCCTGTGCGCCTGTTGGGACATAGAAAAAAGAAGGAGGGACCATGCGCGGACATTTCAAACAATGGCGGTGAAAGGTTCACGTTGGTGTGATGCGGAGGTGGAGTGTTTACTGCAGATTTGGTCGATGAAAAGATTCAAAAACAGTCGACAAGACGCACAAAAACTCAGAGGTCTACGGAAAGATCTGGAAACAAAGCCACGCATCGCCATGACGTCATCAATGCGTGTGACGTGTTACGGCGTGATGACGTATAGGCAGCAAGAAGCATTCTCCGAGGCCCAGGTAGTGTGAGTACAAACAGGCCTGGAGGGGGGGACAAGGACCCTAAAGCACGGGGCACAGGTCAGAAGTGCAGTGTGAGTGCGCCCTCAGACGGGCCGTGGACGGCCAGCTGGCCGCAGTTATGCACGGAGCGGTTGCACTCACACTGGTCAAACGCACTGTTTTGGCCCGGTGCGGAAGGACAGTGCGAGTGCGTTAGTGTCACTTGTGTGCAAAGATGTCAAATACAATATTAAAGCACAATAATAACGTACGATGACATCGTTGGCTACAAATTGGGACATTTTGAGCTCCTGGAGAACAAGAATGAGCTGTGTGGGTGATGAACTACCTTTGTAACTGAGGCAGGTTACTCCTCTTTAACCACAGGGTTGAGTCTTTAGTGTCCACTGAGGATAGAGGATCTATGCTGCTGACGCACCGCGTGAACTGTCTTTGCACCCTGCAGAGACTGATGGAGGCGGTGCTGTGTCAGGGCAGAGGGAGAGTAATGTTGTGTACCATGTCTCCATGCAGGGAAGTAGGCCAAAAGCCTTTCTGTGTGACAGTAAATGATCCCACCGCTGATAAGGAAGTGATATTACTCACCGTCGTCAACAGGTTCAAGTGTTACAACCCTGCAGTAAACAAGGAGAATATCTGTTTACCACACAATGACAGAATACACCATCAAACTCATTTAACTCTGTGTTCGAGTAAAGCTACGAATGAGTTACAGCTGCGTTATGTGGCTAAATTAAACTTGGGGGAATCTAATGGAATTTTATTTTGTGTCTCCTATCCTTCAAAATAAATGTTGGTGAACTCCACTGACTGACACAAATACCTAATTTCAGTGACGGGGATACACAGTAGGTACAGTGGAAACACACAGTTATCCAAGCGTGTACTCACCGGGGAACTCCGGTATTAAATCTGGCTCCTTTCATTTTCACACCTGGGTTCACACACGTTCACCCCTGCTTCCTCACAAAGCTCAGAGTTCAGCAGGAATGACCCCGAGCCCACTGGTGCTCAGCCTTTTAGAGGAGGAGACCCCCATTCCAGACAGACAGGGTCAAAAGGTCATAGACCGGGTCACAAGGTCATAGATGAACGAGCTAAGCCTTGGTTGGGTGACGTCTCGAGACCAGACAAAACCTGGCTTAGACATTACAACCACCTCTGAACTTCTCCCATCACAAGGTCTCTAAAACAGGGTCCACACAGGCCAAGGTCTCTAACACAGGGTCCACACAGGCCAAGGTCTCTAAAACAGGGTCCACACAGGCCAAGGTCTCTAACACAGGGTCCACACAGGCCAAGGTCTCTAAAACAGGGTCCACACAGGCCAAGGTCTCTAAATCAGGGATCCACACAGGCCAAGATCTCTAACACAGGGTCCACACAGGCCAAGGTCTCTAAAACAGGGTCCACATAGGCCAAGGTCTCTAACACAGGGTCCACACAGGCCAAGGTCTCTAACACAGGGTCCACACAGGCCAAGGTCTCTAAAACAGGGTCCACACAGGCCAAGGTCTCTAACAAAGGGTCCACGCAGGCCAAGGTCTCTAACACAGGGTCCACACAGGCCAAGGTCTCTAAGAGCCCACTCACACTGTCCTTTTGGCCGCGGCCAAAACCGGTTTTTCAGCTAAAGCCTAGTACCTTTAAGCAGTGTGAGTGGACCTGCTCCGCGCTCAACTGCGGCCAGCGGACCGTCCACGGCCCGCTTGAAAGAGGTGGGCTTTAGCGGAGCCGTTTGCACATGTACGAGCACGAGCGTGCGCACGTGTACGAGCACGAGCACAAGCCCTACGGCAGTAGCGTTATGTGCGCCTGTTGGGACATGTAAATAGAAGGACGGACCATGCGCGGACATTTCAAACAATGGCGGTGAAAGGTTGACGTTGGTGTGATGCGGAGGTGGAGTGTTTACTGCAGATTTGGTCGATGAAAAGATTCAAAAACAGTCGACAAGACGCACAAAAACTCTGAGGTCTACGGAAAGATCTGGAAACAAAGCCACGCATCGCCATGACGTCATCAATGCGTGTGACGTGTTACGGCGTGATGACGTATAGGCAGCAAGAAGCATTGGCCGGCCCTGGCAGTGTGAGTACAAACGGGGCTGGGGCGCGGGGGGAGAGGGAGGGGGGACAAGGACCCTAAAGGACAGTGTGAGCAGGACAGGGTCCACACAGGCCAAGGTCTCTAAAACAGGGTCCACACAGGCCAAGGTCTCTAAAACAGGGTCCACATAGGCCAAGGTCTCTAAAACAGGGTCCACACAGGCCAAGGTCTCTAAAACAGGGTCCACACAGGCCAAGGTCTCTAAAACAGGGTCTACACAGGCCAAGGTCTCTAAAACAGGGTCCACACAGGCCAAGGTCTCTAAAACAGGGTCCACATAGGCCAAGGTCTCTAAAACAGGGTCTACACAGGCCAAGGTCTCTAAAACAGGGTCCACACAGGCCAAGGTCTCTAAAACAGGGTCCACACAGGCCAAGGTCTCTAAAACAGGGTCCACACAGGCCAAGGTCTCTAAAACAGGGTCCACACAGGCCAAGGTCTCTAAAACAGGGTCCACACAGGCCAAAGTCTCTAAAACAGGGTCCACACAGGCCAAGGTCTCTAAAACAGGGTCCACACAGGCCAAGGTCTCTTAAACAGGGTCCACACAGGCCAAGGTCTCTTAAACAGGGTCCACACAGGCCAAGGTCTCTAACACAGGGTCCACACAGGCCAAGGTCTCTAAAACAGGGTCTGTTAAAGCAGGTAGTTTTATTGTGAAGGACTGAAGTGTGGTCCCGGATGTTGTGACAGCATTGATGACCAGCAGCTTCCGGTGTTTACGGTGAGGAGGTCGGGGTGTCCGACTAAGGCCGAGAGAGAGGAGCACCGGGCTAATTCACCGGTGTTAGCATCCTTTTAACCACTGTTGTCAACACAAGCTAAATTAGTCCGTTAAAACGATACGTGGTTACATGGATAAGAAGCTTCAGTTTATCACCATTAAACTAACTCTAAACATTACACCATCAGGTTTATTCGTAGGTTAAACAAAGTTGGATAGACTGGTGACACAGTTCCTCTAAGTTAATACTGGAAACACTAACGTCCATTTTACAGCTTTTATTAACACTTTCACTAAACAACGACCACTTTTTGTGACGCTTTTAACGTGACTTTAACATTAAGTTGAACTGGAGAGTCATTTATTGTTTAAATAGTGAAAGATTAAAGGAATCCCACTCGACTGTTGCTCGGTTACGGCAGTTTAGCTGGTTGCGTCTCGATGGTAACCCTAGATGTGAGATGGCTCGCACAAACTCTCGCGATACTTGCTTCCTAACCACCCACTCTCACCTCAACCATTAGATTTCAATGCCTAACCTTAACCAACTCACCTTCAGCTTTCGAGTTAAATGCCTAACTTTAACCATCTAACCTTACCTATTCATTGTTAATGACTTACCCTTAATCTCGCGAGCCTTTCGCAGATCTTGGGTTACCATATGGTTACTAATCATACGACTTCTTCGTGTAACTTTTTGCGGCGTTTAGCTCACCCGTTGAAACCCACAGCGCCACTATACGGTGTGATTACGTTAGTGCAGCATAATCACAGGGGCCAGTGAACAGATACATACATAAACATCACAGAATAATAGTTTTAAACACATCCACAGTAAATGACCCGCTGTAGCACTGAAATACTCACAGTTTGAGGCTGATCACACAGGAAACGCTGTTCTCCTGACTGGAGCGTGGAGCTCATTGTTCAGGCTGATGGAGGAACTGATCCATCGAGAGAGGATGTAGTTAAAAGTTGACCTTCCTCACGGGCCAAAACAAATTAACCCCTCGTGCTGCAGCCTAGTTAGAGTGAAAAAGTAACACACGGGCCGTATGGTGTGGAGACGCATCACTGTCATGAGTTAACAACAGAGAAAACCTGCATCTGCATTCAGAAAAACGTCCTGGATGATCACGACGGGACAATAACAGTTCATTCATTTTCACTTCATTCATTCATTCATTTATTCATTTATTTCAGGCAGCATTCATTAGAACAGCATTTGCACAGAAAACAGCAACATTTGAATGCAATTTGTGCCTGAAAAGGAGCGGGTAGAAGGAAAACTCTTATGTATTCCCCACCCCTTTTTCTAATCAAGTGTCTTAAACACTTACACACGTGTTGCCACTTCCTAAATTTATGCAAATAAATGTAGAACACAGTGTGAATCATCACTGCCATGAGTTAACAACAGAGAAAACCTGCATCTGCATTCAGAAATACGTCCTTGATGCTCACGACCGGACAATAACAGTGTGAATCATCAGCTTTATTGTCCAAGAAACTAAAACACTGACTTTTTTCACCTTTTTTCAGTGCACAGAAATCGACATAAACCAAATAATAATGTTATTGTTATTGGTTGTTATATATACATGTACGTGCTTAAATGACAGTGAGGACTTTTACATGTTAAAAACAGTGTATAAACCATAAAGATGATTTAAAGGTACAGTGACGTACAATGGGTGTTTGTTGTTACAGGATTATTCTTTACAGTGATGTCCCCGGGGTAATAAACTGGTTGTTCCTCTTGTTTTGGCGTAAAATTTACATATTTACGAACAACTTTACTTTTCATTTCAGGAAAAAAATCTATTTGAATGGATGCATTTAAATACGTCTTTAAATTTAAACAAAAAGTGCCGTAGAAATGTTTTGCCTTGTCATTTAATGGAAACAATAGTTAGCATTGACACCTCTGAGTCAGGCATTAACACTGACTCATTCCAGTAGTGCTGCTTTAAGCCCCTAGAGGACAGGGAAACATTCCTCTGTATTAAAGTTAAATGAGGAATGATGTCCACTCATACAGTGCTCCACATGATCTCTAATGGTAGTGGTAGCTGAGGGGGACAAATTTCCTTGAGTCATCAGTGCTTTCTATGTTACTCATATAACGTGTGACTTCTCCCCAGAGGCAGATTAATGCACAGGCTGCAGCCCAGGGGCCACAGGTGTGCAGGGGCCCCGGATTGGCTAGACAATTTAGGGTGCACTCACACTGTCCCTCCGCACCGGGCCAAAACAGGTTTTGCGGGTCAAGCCTAGTGCGTTTGACCAGTGTGAGTGCAACCACTCCACACCTAGCTGCGGCCAGCTGGCCATCCACGGCCCGTCTGAGAGAGGTGGGCTTTTGTAAAGCGCGTTTGCACATGTATGTGCGCCTGTTCGGACATAGAAAAAAAAAAACAGACGGACCATGCGCGGACATTTAAAACAATGGCGCTGAAAGGTTCACGTTGGTGTGATGCGGAGGTGGAGTGTTTACTGCAGATTTGGTCGATGAAAAGATTCAAAAACAGTCGACAAGACGCACAAAAACTCAGAGGTCTACGGAAAGATCTGGAAACAAAGCCACGCATCGCCATGACGTCATCAATGCGTGTGACGTGTTACGGCGTGATGACGTATAGGCAGCAAGAAGCAAGAAGAAGGGGGGGACAAGTACCCTAAAGCCCGGGGCGCGGTGCGGAAGGACAGTGTGAGTGCGCCCTTAAAAATGTTTTAATCCACGCTAACTTTACACCTCTGTGGTTGTAGAAGTCTTATTTAAAATAATGTTACACCATAAATCTGTATGTAAATTGTGTAAAGACAAGTTTTAGCTTGTGTAAGGCTGCACTGCGGATCACACCAGTGTCAAACAGGACAGGGCATCACTCGCTCCACTGGAGGGCAGTAGAGACGGTGTTGCAGCAGCATCTGTTGGGTGCTGCTAGTCTCTCTCTTTCTCTCTGCAGCATCAGTTTGTGCCGTGCATCAGGACTTCTGGCCCAGGACCAGTGACTAACTGTGCACTTATGTCTGACAACGACCGGTTACACATAACCTGACACATGACTTGTCTTTGGTGAGTAATGCAAAAGGTTCTTGGTACAGTTCCTGAAGCACTGAAGAAGAAGAAGAAGAAGAAGAAGAAGAAGAAGAAGAAGAAGAAGAAGAAGAAGAAGAAGAAGAAGAAGAAGAAGAAGAAGAAGAAGAAGAAGAAGAAGAAGAAGAAGAAGAAGAAGAAGAAGAAGAAGAAGAAGAAGAAGAAGAAGAAGA
Source organism: Echiichthys vipera (assembly GCF_963691815.1). Classification (NCBI taxonomy): domain Eukaryota; kingdom Metazoa; phylum Chordata; class Actinopteri; order Perciformes; family Trachinidae; genus Echiichthys; species Echiichthys vipera. The sequence goes on from NC_139833.1 coordinate 2,786,451, forward strand.
AGAAGAAGAAGAAGAAGAAGAAGAATTCCTTTATGAGTCCCGCAACAGGGACATTTTTCACTCTATTATTCATGTTACACACACACACACACACACACACATTCACACACACACACACACACACACACACACACACACACACACACACACACACACACACACACACACACACACACACACACACACACACACACACACACACACACACACACACACACACACACACACACACACACACACACACACACACACACACACAAACACACACAAACACAGAGAGAGCGAGGGGGCTGCCAGTGACCAGCGCCCTGAGCAGTTAGGGGTTCCGTGCCTTGCTCAACAGCACCTTGGCAGTGCCCAGGAGATGAACTGGCACCTCTGGACTGAGCTACTGTTCAGATTTCAACGTCCCTCGGTCTCAGTTTGTCTCTGTGTTGTCGTTAATGATCCCCACACGGCTTTGCTCTAATACCTTTTACAGAAGTTACGTTTGTTTACATCAATGTTTTTTTAAATGTGATTCAAGATTCAAGAAGCTTTATTTATTATTATTGTGCAACTGTTTCAATACAAAGATGGGAAAGGATCAGAGTAACAATAGCTAACTTAAAATAAATCAAACAATAAGTGCAATGTGCAATGAGTGCAACGGACATTGTGGTTAAACGCATGTTTATCAAATCAACCCAAAGTTAAAAGAACCCTCCCACAGTCATGCACAGAGACACACACACACATATGTATACGTTCATACACACATATACACACACACACACAGCCACGCTGACACACAGACACACAGACACACACACTCACACCTACACAAACACTAGCTGTCACTACAGAGACATGGCCGGGCAGCGAGACCTGAGGTACAGAGGAGGCGTGGAGGTTCATACAACATACAACAATACGCAGCGTGCAGTTCAGCAGCATGTTTAAATAAAATAAGTACAAACTAAGTAAGTGATAAGGAGCGATAAGTGATAACAGTGTTAAACGTGTAGCACTGTTCTTACTGAACTAAGTTAAATGATGATATATGAAGTGACACAGTCCAGTAGAGGTTATTGAGTAACCCACAGCTGTGCGGCTCCTGCTCGTTAGCTACTGTAGAACAAATAAACACTAATTATAAAGAGTGCAGAAACAGTTACAACATGTGACCTTTTGCCGGTTCTTGTCATACATCAGAGGGTGTTTCTGGGGGGCACAGTGTTGGGGGGGTGGGGGTGGTGGGGGTGGGGGCTTTGCTCTTTTTGTAGTGGAGGTGGCTGAAACCGCTCTCCTCAGGTTGAGCAGGGGTTTCATCCCTCCGGAGGGGGCCGCGGGCTCTCGTCGAGTTGTTCTGTGAAGTGACCCGCACGTTAAAGCAAAGTGGTGGGGGTGTCTTTACCGCGAGGGTGGTGGTGTGGTCACATGTTCAGAGGTGGTGGTGAAGAGGATGACTGTGTGTGTGTGTGTGTGTGTGTGTGTGTGTGTGTGTGTGTGTGTGTGTGTGTGTGTGTGTGTGTGTGTGTGTGTGTGCGGTGGGGGGAGGTATTTGGGTTGCAGTGGGCAGATATGCAGTCTTGCAGCTGTGCGTGTGCTTGTCCATGTCTGAGCGAATAAGGGGAGGAACGGGCAGCGAGGGAGAAGGGGGGGAGGGGGGGGATTCAGCTTCAGAAGTGTTGAAGCATAAAATCTCTCTCTCCTTTTCTCTTTCTGTCTCTCTATCTCTCCCCCCCACACTCCCCCACCCCCCACCCTGTTGCTGGTCCAGACGCAAAGCAACAGCAATTTGTGCGATTTCACAGCTCACCGGGTCCCTAAAACTCTGACAGCCTTTGCACTGAGGTGGGGTGGAGGGGGAAAAGGGAGAGATGGAAGGAATGAGGAAGACATGTAGGAATGGAGCGGCTGAGGTGATTCATGTAGAAGTGACAGTGGGAATTGAAGACGCACGGGCTGGAGGATGAGCGGGAGAGACGAGGAGCTGATGTGGAGCAGAGGCTCAAAGCAAACACGCATCATCCGCACCCTGGCCCTTTGTTCTGATGACCACGAGACACAAATACACTTACTCTACTCCGTGTGCTTCAGACACACTCTGACTTAATGTCTACCTCTGACCACTGAACTGAAGCGTCCACGCCTTTATCATCCTGTAAAACACTTGTCTCTGATGAGCAGGAAGGTGTCAATTAGAAATCCTGAAACAGGCCACCTTGAACTTCAACTCCTCATTAATCATTCATTCATTCATCTTCAACCGCTTATCCCGGGGTCGGGGTCGCGGGGGGGCTGGAGCTGATCCCAGCTGACATCAGGCGTGAGGCGGGGTTCACCCTGGACAGGACGCCAGTCTATCACAGGACACATAGAGACGAACAGAGACAGACAACCATTCACACCTACGGGTGATTTAGAGTCATCAATGAACCGAACACCTGCACGTCTTTGGACTGTGGGAGGAAACCGGAGAACCCGGAGAAAACCCACGCAGACACGGGGACAACATGCAAACTCCACACAGAAAGGTGCCATCAGGGATTCAAACCTGGAACCTTCTCGCTGTGAGGCGACAGTGCTAACCACCACACCACCGTGCAGCCCCCTCATTAATCAGTGTGCAAAAAAACTGAAGCTACCCATAGACAAACGTGCTAACAGGTGCTAACAGGTGCCATGCCCCATCTCACAATAACCTGTCCCCTTATTTGGATCTGCTCAAAAAGGTAACGGGTTCCTTCTTTGCCAACGCGTCACCCGTTCACTAAGGGCGCACTCACACTGTGCCTCCGTCCCGTGCCCCGTGCTTTAGGGTCCTTGTCCCCCCCTCCAGGCCCGTTTGTACTCACACTACCTGGGCCTCGGCGAATGCTTCTTGCTGCCTATACGTCATCACGCCGTAACACGTCACACGCATTGATGACGTCATGGCGATGCATGGCTTTGTTTCCAAGTGATGAAAATGGGGCCACTGGTCTTTTGCGTAATCCTGTGGACAAACGGACAAAAAGACGAACAAACGAACCCGAAAAACACGCGACCTCTTTGGGAAAGGTAAATAACTACAAACAAACGCTCAAAAGTAGACGACAGCGTCCTTTTTTGCCCAAGTGGCCATTTTGTTCTGACTTTATATGTGAATGTGAGGTCTGGGACCAGGCTCAGGTGACTTGTCAACACTGTGTCGTGTCGTCTCTAATGTGGAAACGTCCCTGGTGACTCAAGCTTGTGAATGTTCTCATTTGTCCAGTTCATCGTTATCCTCAGAGCAATTTCAGTCCCAGTCTGGTCCTGGTCCTGGTCCTGGTCCTGGTCCCAGCCTGGTCCTGGTCCTGGTCCTGGTCCAGTCGTCGGTGGAAGTAGGTCTGGACTTGGTTAGTGCTCTATTGAGTCTTAACGACAGTCGTTGGAGTCACAGGAGGACATTTGTGAACAGTTGTTCTTTGAGGTTAGATTGTTGAATCTCCTGGGAAGGGGGGGGGGGGGGGTTAAATACCAGGATCTCAACACCAGTTAGTTGGACCAGTCCCAGCCTGGTCCTGGTCCTGGTCCTGGTCCAGTCCCAGCCTGGTCCTGGTCCTGGTCCTGGTCCAGTCCCAGCCTGGTCCTGGTCCTGGTCACGTCCCAGCCTGGTCCTGGTCCTGGTCCTGGTCCTGTCCCAGCCTGGTCAGATGCGTACATGAACTGATGAAGCCTCTTGGATCAGAGGTGAAACGTCTTCCTGACAAATAACCAAGTCCAGTTGCTTTGGACTGAAGTTGCTTTGAGGAGAACGACGACCTGGACACATGAGAACGCTCGCAGTCTTTGTCTTTAGATGCAAGACTTTAGTCTTTTCATAGTCTCCTAGTTTACGGTCGGCTGATCACAGACTCCTGTAGGGTCAATATTTGCACCTGCTGGTTATTGACACTGTCACGTCATTGAACTTCACTCTCTGCTCGAGCCAACTCTAAAAAAAATGTTGTTAAACTTGTCAGATTTTACCATTTTAACATCCTGACGAGTAAAAAGACCGACGTGAGACAGTCGGGACTGAGTTTATATGAACACAGAAGCGCCACAACTCCACCGTAACTCCTGTGATTTGACTCTGACATTGGAAACGTGACAGTTAAAGTCTCTTGGTGTACGGAGGGCGTGGCTATTTTTAATGTAATAACGTTTTTTCTAGTAAAATCAAAAAGAAATAGTGTTCTGCTTGTACCAGATTGTGTAATTCAGTCAAAACTGATGATCTAATTAATTTCTTGTGGGTTCGTGAAGCTTGTTCCATGAATACAGGTGATGTGATCATGTTTGGTGTCTTGTCTAATGAAAGTAAATGAGTTAATTAAACAAACAACAACAACAAAAGGCCACTTTGTTCTACAGATGTGTCATTTTCAAAACAATATTGTTATAATCTCTCTGAGGACTTGTGACTCAGCTCCTCGTCTTGAGGAAACGCAAAGCCTCACCCCACCACAGAACGCACTAACACACAAAATAATTATCCCGACACCTAATCTCACATTTGGATGTTTCTCAGAAGATCTGCGAGCGTCTCCGCTGATTGAAAGTAATCTCGGATTGTGCCCTCAAGAGTGATTTAATCCTCTCATTGTCCGCAGTGCCCCCTTCAGCCTCAGATGAAGCTCCAATTGGGTGGCCGTTACTTTGACCGAGACATGACTTATAGCCCCCGAAAAAGGGTCACAACCTTTAAGGACCACCACCGCCGACCTCAGAGGACCTCTCAGCAATCTCCATATAAAGTGTGTATTTCCTATTTTAATTTAGATGTGTCATTCAAAATCTCACGCTCAGTGTCACCGCCGGTGCCTCTTGACCTTGGTTTCCTATTTGACGAACCCCACTGCAGCCAAAGGGCGGCAGAGTATTGAGAGTGACAGGCTAATTTCCATGCTAAGGTCATTCAGAAAAATCGGACCGCGCTCGGTGTCAAACGACAGCCCAGAGCGGCGGGGGAGGCCCCTCAGGAGCAGAGGGGACACGCAGAGACAGAGAGAGAGAGAGAGATGCACTGCAGAGGAGATGAGATATGAGAGATACCGACTCAGAGGGCGATGTGATAAGAAAGAAATGTCACCTGAGTGCTTTGTTTTGGGTCGCGGGGTCAAGAAAGGGTTCGAGGAGAGGGGGTGTTTGAGTGTGCGCTGGTGTGAGGCGGGGGATCAGGACATCTGCGCAGGCTTTGAAGAGGTCAGCCACGGGACAGGAACCATTTTTAATCCCCCCAGCTGGGCCTGCGAGAGAGGATTTGGACCTCTGCTCGCTCTCCGCCCCCCCCACCCACAACAGTAGCTAATTGAGCTCGGGCGCTCTGATCGGACTTCCAGGCAAAGCTGTGCATGCTTTCACAGGGCTTTGGAGTGTGAGCAGGAAATCCCTTTTACTGTCTACCTGCTATCACCGACGATACCTGGCATGGGATTATCCACGTCCTCCAACGTGTGCATGTGTATGTGTGTGCCTATGGATGGATGGATGGACAGACAGAGTCATGTATCCTCATACAATGGTTCTGCTATTGCCGCTGCTCATCATGGATCATGTTTGCCACTATAATTATTATCATTTTCATAATCTATCACCTTAGCTGTGCTTGTTTCTACTGTTCTGCTGTTTAACTGTAATAACTTATAAGTCATATTCACATTACTATAGATATTCATTCATTCATCTTCAGCCTCTTGTCCCTGTCGGGGTCGCGGGGGGGGGGGGCTGGAGCCGATCCCAGCTGACATCGGGCGTGAGGCGCGGTACACCCTGGACAGGACGCCAGTCTATCGCAGGGCACTACTATAGATATTATATATTATTGCTTGCATCTCTGGAAGTGTGTCTGTCTCTCTGTCTTTGTCTCTCTGTCCATCTGTCCGTCTTTTCTCTCTCTCTCTCTCCTTCTCTTCCTCTCTCCGGTGCAGACAGATGTGCGTCCTCCACAGAGCTGGGTCTGTCTGACGTTCCTGTCTGTTATAGTGAAGGTTTTCAACGCCACCGTACTCTACGGGGGAATTGTTGGGTCTCTGTAAATCATAAATAAGTCATAGAGTGTGGTCTTTACCTACTCTGTAAAGTGTCCTGAGATCACTTTGGTTATGATTCGGCACTGTAAATTAAACTGAAGTGAATTGATATATCTTACATAAAGTTATCCACAATGTGTTTTCCTTTGAATTTCCAGCGACACAAGCAACCAGTGCACCCGAGCACGCCCCTGCAGTACAGAACCTTTTAAAGGTAACCCGTGGTATTAGCGACACCAGTGCACCTGAGCACGCCCCTGCAGTACAGAACCTCTTACAGGTAACCTGTGTTATTAGCGACACCAGCGCACCTGAGCACGCCCCTGCAGTACAGAACCTCTTACAGGTAACCCGTGTTATTAGCGACACCAGCGCACCTGAGCACGCCCCTGCAGTACGAACCTCTTAAAGGTAACCCGTGTTATTAGCGACACCAGTGCACCTGAGCACGCCCCTGCAGTACAGAACCTCTTAAAGGTAACCCGTGTTATTAGCGACACCAGTGCACCTGAGCACGCCCCTGCAGCACAGAACCTCTTACAGGTAACCTGTGTTATTAGCGACACCAGTGCACCTGAGCACGCCCCTGCAGCACAGAACCTCTTAAAGGTAACCCGTGTTATTAGCGACACCAGCGCACCTGAGCCCGCCCCTGCAGCACAGAACCTCTTAAAGGTAACCCAGGTTATTAGCGACACCAGTGCACCTGAGCACGCCCCTGCAGCACAGAACCTCTTAAAGGTAACCCAGGTTATTAGCGACACCAGTGCACCCGAGCACGCCCCTGCAGCACAGAACCTCTTAAAGGTAACCCAGGTTATTAGCGACACCAGTGCACCCGAGCACGCCCCTGCAGCACAGAACCTCTTAAAGGTAACCCAGGTTATTAGCGACACCAGTGCACCCGAGCACGCCCCTGCAGCACAGAACCTCTTAAAGGTAACCCAGGTTATTAGCGACACCAGTGCACCTGAGCACGCCCCTGCAGTACAGAACCTCTTACAGGTAACCCGTGTTATTAGCGACACCAGCGCACCTGAGCACGCCCCTGCAGCGCAGAACCTCTTAAAGGTAATTCAGGTTATTAGCGACACCAGCGCTCGCACACTCCAAAGCCGTGAGCGAGCGAGTACCTGCCAAAGCCGTGAGACTGAGGTTGACACTTGTGATTTGTCTGGCAACATGACATAAAACGGCGCTTCATTGGGTGAGAAAATAATCCACCCATTGAGCAATTAGCCAATCAGCACAAGACTTACAACGTTTTCAAGCTGTCTCAGTATCACCTAACTTTGTAGTTTGTCTTTATGTCGCTCTGCTCTACTTTGAGAAACCCTGGTGTGTAACTTGTGTCTGATACCAGGCAACACAAGAGTTGCACAACAAGAAATCTGATGAAAGTAGATGAAAAGGTCAAAGAAAGTCCAAAGTCATTACAGTTCCTGAGGAGGGGAACACACCAGGTCAGGGGCGTGGAGTGGAGGGGCAATGGCCTCTTTGGCCACAGACGGACAAACGCCTAACAACATACTCCAAACTGCCTCTGTGTGAGCTCGCCATACAGGAGATGCCTCAAAGAAGACAGTTTGGCATGATGACACGCGAGCACGCACACACGCACACACACGCACACACACACACACACACACACACACAAGGCTGTCGACTGACAGATAGAGGAGCAAGCTATAACGCTGTAAAAGTAGATAATAATAATAATAATAATAATAATAATAATAATGATAATCGGCTCCAGCCCCCCGCGACCCCGACAGGGACAAGCTGTTGAAGATGAATGAATGAATGAATAATAATAATAATAATAATAGCCTTTTGAGTAGCTGGATGAGCCATAAAGACCTGAATTTAGACCAGAGTCAAATCAATTCACCATCACATTAATTAAGAGTTTACACGGCGTCGTCTTGGCGACAACGTCTTTAAAGGTAAAGACCCAATAAATCAAAAACAAGGCAGAATGAAAACAACATTAATACAAATATTGAAAAAGTTGAAAAGATACTGTTATTGTTAAGACATTTAACTGAAAACCACAAAGGTCGACTTCATGAAAATGCTCCAAAGTCATAAAGTGTTATCATCTGTGAGCCGAGCATGTCAACAATCATGTCAACAGTCTGTTCAATAGTTGCTGACTAACGCTCGACCAAAGTGGTGGACAGACCGACCGACCATAGAGCTATGAGCTTGTTGTTGTTCAGCACACACAGCGAAACCTTTTCATCACATTTCTGTTTGCCGACCTTTTTCACGACATGATTCGTGACATGATAGGACGCATGGAGGCGACTGGCCTTGAGCTCAGGCTGCGTCGCCCCACTCCACATCTTTTCCCCCGGTCAGTGCCCCTCCTCCCGCTAAATGACATTACCATACAGGCCGAGGGGGGTCAAGTGAAGGTTCTCGCCCTGATCAGCCAACTGGAAAACTCACAGTTTCAGAGGTCACGGATAAGCCGCCCTGTTGGGTGAATGGTCAGACAAATCAAATTAGCATCCCCTGGTGATCCCCTCTTAAACTGCCACCCATGAAGAATTAGATGAGGTGGCTGCACATTTCATCTGATTCATCTTTGTGGCATTTGATCTGTGGATATGTAGAGAGGTTAAACCACAGGTGTCACACAGGTGTAAGGCCGCTGGGCGTCCACCTGTACAGTATGTGGAGTTCTGGTTTGCTTTTACCTTTTTGTCATTTTGTGGGAGATGATCATTTATTTGCACGAGTGAATGAAAAAGAACAAGGTAAGGTTATAGCGTCCCTCCAAAGTAAGACTGGGTGGACACACAGTCCGACAAGCGCGTAGATCTGATGGCTGCAACAGTCAACTAAGGGCGCACTCACACTGTGCCTCCGTATCGTGTCCCAGGACGTTTCACGGCTAAAGTCTGGTTCCTTTGACCAGTGTGAGTGCAACCGTACCGCGTCTAGGAGCGATACGCTTGTCGTCCGAGGTCCGTTTGGGAGAGGTGGGCTTTAGTAAAGAACGTTTGCACGTGTACGAGCACGAGGCCTACGGCGGTTCTGAGGTCATTTCCTGTGCGCCTGTTGGGACGTAGAAAAAAGAAGGAGGGACCATGCGATTTGGTCGATGAAAAGATTCAAAAACAGTCGACAAGACGCACAAAAACTCCGAGGTCTACGGAAAGATCTGGAAACAAAGCCACGCATCGCCATGACGTCATCAATGCGTGTGACGTGTTACGGCGTGATGACGTATAGGCAGCAAGAAGCATTCTCCGAGGCCCAGGTAGTGTGAGTACAAACGGGCCTGGAGGGGGGGACAAGGACCCTAAAGCGAAGAAGAAGAAGAAGAAGAAGAAGAAGAAGAAGAAGAAGAAGAAGAAGAAGAAGAAGAAGAAGAAGAAGAAGAAGAAGAAGAAGAAGAAGAAGAAGAAGAAGAAGAAGAAGAAGAAGAAGAAGAAGAAGAAGAAGAAGAAGAAGAAGAAGAAGAAGAAGCCACCTCTTGCCTAAACCAAACAGAATAATTCCAGTAGGTGGCAAACTGTGGCTCAGTGAAAGAGTGGGTTGTCCTCCATTCGAGAGATCGGCGTTCGATCCCCAGCTCCCCCAGTCCCGCATGTCGAAGTGCATCCACTGCCATCAGTGTGAATGTCTGTGTGAATGTGTGAATGTGACAAACACTGTGAAAGCGCTTTGAGTGGTCAGAAGACTAGAAAGGCGCTTTATAAGTACAAGTCCAGTCCAGACAATCTCCTGTTGTGTGCGACATATGAAAGGGCAACTTCGGACACTGTTCGGACCTGATTCGTCCGACCTCGTCCAGGCTTTGTAAGAAGACACTGACAGTGACCTGCTCCGTATGCACCTCATTTAGAAAAAACGTCTCACATCTCTTTAAACTGTGTGTGAGCACCAACTCACAGGACACTGACGTCGGCACTCGTCCCGACCCACTATCTATCTGCGATTTCATTTTTTATCCCCTTCCGCAACATTGACCTTGCGCACCACTAGCATTTGGTAAGCACTGATTTATCTACCAAATAAATGTTGGCTCCATTGGAATGTGTTTAAGCCGCGGGGTCACTCACTAGGTCAAAGACGACAGCTCATAAATTGGAGCTGATGCGCAACTTTAAAAAGGGGAAGCGGGGAAATGGTGATTTTAAGAGAAAAGGTTTGCGAATGAAAAATTAGATGACTTTAAAAAAAAGAGGAAAACAACACAGGGAAGAATGCGGCGCCCATTTTCGAGATGCATAAAAGCAAGACACATAAGGCGCCATCATTGGACACCTTACCTTGAGTGAGATCCGGAGCGAAGATGGCACATCAGTCATCGTGACAGCGTGAGGTTAGAGGGCTCGTTTGAGAAGTGAAGGCCAGTGTCCCTTTCAGCGACGTGAGATCATGAAGCTTTAGTTGCAGCTCACCTACCTGGAAAATCTACTTACCTGCCTCTCATTCAAACTTATAAGTCTCGCTGAGGTTAGTGTGCGCCGTCTATTGTGACATTGAGTGTCACTGAGTGGGATGATGAGTGACTGCACTCTTTGAACACACACACACACACACACTTTGCAAAAGAGTGTGTGTGGAACTTTGTTTGGAACTAAAAGTCGTCATTTCAGACGGTAGATCCACTTTAGAGGTGCAAACTGTGTTGTTGCAGTAATTCTTATATTTACCCCACTCTCATTATCACCATATCAGGCTACACTCATGTAATCTAGTTTTTTAATACTGTTCCTGATCCTCTGAGCTTCTCTCCTCTCTGTCTGTATCATTCATGTCTCATCAATGCATGTCACTAATTCAACTTCTTCCCCGGAGTTGTTTGTGTTTTGTCGTCTCTCAGGTCTCTGCTGATGGTGGTGGCGCCTGCTGCCGTGGTCCTGCATGACGCTTCCTGCTACTATTATCACTGTTACTCATATAAACTGTCACTAGTCTAATAAACTATAACATTTGTCGCCATAAAAACACCATCAGTGGTGTGTCTCGCTGTACCGTAGCTGCTATTGCTGCTACTCATCATTGATCACGTTTGATTTGGTCGATGAAAAGATTCAAAAACAGTCGACAAGACGCACAAAAACGAGGTCTACGGAAAGATTTGTAAACGAAGCCATGCATCGTGATGACGTCATCAATGCGTGTGACGTGTTACGGCGTGATGACGTATAGGCAGCAAGAAGCATCCGCGCAAGTACAAACGGGCCTGGGCCGCGGGGGGAGAGGGAGGGGGGGACAAGTATCCTAAAGCACGGGGCACGGGACGGATGGACAGTGTGAGTGCGTCCTTAGAGTAAGGCATGAAAACCACTTGGTTAGGATCAGAAAAAAGGTTGTGGTTACACAGCAGTGTGCAGTGTTAGGGCATCAGAGAAGCCTTGAAATTAATACATACATCAAACATCTTCAACCTCTTGTCCCTGCCGGGGTCGCGGGGGGGCTGGAGCCGCTGACATCGGCCGTGAGGTGCGGTCCACCCTGGACAGGACGCCAGTCTATCACAGGACACATAGAGACGAACAGAGACAGACAACCATTCACACCTACGGGTGATTTAGAGTCATCAATGAAATGTGGTAAGACCGTGTCATAGTATTACACAGCAGTGTGCAGTGTTAGGGCGTCGGAGAAGCCTTGAAATTCACAGATCTGTTATTTAAACTTGGATTTCTGGATCGTATTTCCCACCTCACTGCTACGGGAAGCAACACACAGCAAACAACACACCGCAAGCAACACAGCCCCATGTGTTGTTTTAACCTGGGGCTCCTTTTGGTGCTGGTGCCTGACCCAGGACTTAATCCATCCTGTCAGATATTAGTTTTTTCCAAAAGTGTTATAACAAGTTGACGCTTGGTCTACATGACATGCACCACCAGGTCACATGTCAGTGGTTCCCATCTGCTGATCTGTTACAAAAAGCACCAGATTGCTACGTTTACAATTAAGTAGTTCAGTGGGATCGATACATTATTTGATGTTTCTCCGAGCTTGCAATCCACTCATTTTCAATTTTGCATGCGTTGCAGGTAACAATTACTTCCAAACCACTCCCTTCAGACACCAAGGGGCTGCTTTGCCAAGGTAAGCACATTACTGCGTTAGGTATGAGCGTTCACATGAAGACCGCATAGATTTAGATTCTGCTTTATTAGTAAATGCCATCACACGGACTTCCCATTAATCTGAAGATCCCGAGGCAGTAAAAAAGTGCACTTTAAGCTCTTTTTTGACATGCTAGCTGGTCAGCACTGTCGCCTCACAGCGAGAGGGTTCGAATCCCGGCTGGGGCCCTTCTGTGTGGAGTTTGCATGTTGTCCCCGTGTCTGCGTGGGTTTTCTCCGGGTTCTCCGGTTTCCTCCCACAGTCCAAAGACGTGCAGGTGTTCGGTTCATTGATGACTCTAAATCACCCGTAGGTGTGAATGGTTGTCTGTCTCTGTTCGTCTCTATGTGTCCTGTGATAGGCTGGCGTCCTGTCCAGGGTGGACCCCGCCTCACGCCCGACAGGGACAAGAGGTTGAAGATGAATGAATGAATAGCTGGTACAAATGTTGGTGGAAATATCTCAACAAATATACGTCGGACTGTCATTGAATCTGGGAATTTTAAATGAACACGTTAGATAAGAACTGATCTCTTCCTGCGGTGCAATCATCAGTGAAGTTGTGACATAACAGACGAAGCGTTTACCGTACAGGACGCTTGTTGGCGAGCGTTCAGCCTCAGTCCGTCTGCAATCGCCCCTTTGTTTTTGTCTCATTTGCCACCTGCAGTCAGGCCGTGACTGAGGTGGTTAAAGCCGGTGCCAGGGGTCCATTCACAGGAGATCAGAGAGAGTGCAAGTGGCCGGTCCTGGGAGCAGATGTTGGGAGCCGACATTAACGACGCATAATCACTAATTAGGGAGGAGCTCTGATGAGGCCCCGCTAACAAGAGCCCCAGTGGAGGTTTGACTCAGAGGAGGGATTGAGAAACAACTGTAATCATGTAAAAATAATTAGGGGAATTCATGACTGTAGTTAACGTACATAATTGTACATAAATACGTACATGCACTCCCTTTTTCCTTATGCTAATCTAACAAAGCCATATACACAGAGGGTCTAATACGAGGAAGGAAGCCAGAGGAAGGAAAACAAAGCTAGAGCTTTCCTTTGTTGTTTTTGGGCTGAGTCATGGGGGCAGTGACTGGTGGGGATTTGAACTGTACACAACCCGGGGGTCAATCTCCGCGTTTGTTTGTGTTGGAATATGACTGACTTTGGTCTGATGATGCATTTGCCCTGTGGACCGTTTGCAATGAGGAAATCAAAAGCGGGAGAGCGCCAGAGAAAGAGAGGACCAGATGGGAGACGGAGATGGATTGGCCGGGGCTAACAGGCAGATGTTTATGGGCCATTATTTACAAGCTCTTTAATCTGGGCTATTTCCTCGCCCTTGGCAATGGATAGGTCTATGGGTCATGCTGCCTGAACCTCTCCACCAGTGGTCATCCATCTCCCTCTCTAAAAGACAGGGAGGGAGAGAGGAAAGGAGGGGAGGGGGGGGGGGGGGGGCAGAGAGGGCGGTCGTGGAAAATTAAAATGATAGCTGTGTTTTTAACTCAAGAATAACTGGGGAAATGTTCTATTCACGGGCAAACACACCCGGAAAAGCCTCATTTTGCCACCCTTTTGGTTTAACTCTACACAAGATGACTGCTGTTGAGCATTATCACTAATTATTGCTCATGTTTCTCAACCTGGAAACAAAGAATCATCTGGATATGCCACAACAAAAGAAAGATGAGATTCAGAAAAGGAGAGAAATAAAGAGAAAGAGTGACGAGAGAGAGAGTGATCCATGATGAAAATAAGGATATCGCACGACAGGAAGAAAGCGCCAAAGACCCACGAGATGTTGCTTCATTAAAAAGCTTGTCACACCTATTTCCCTGTCATCCTCTCCTTGTCCCTCGCTGTGCATGGATTCAATTAGAGGAGTCTGAGTGATGCTGACCATTAGACCAACAGCGTGTTTCTCCTCTATCTCCAGCAGGCAGACTTGCGCCTCATTTTCCCATCTGCTCGATGAATATTAGCCCAATTGCCGTCTGTATCGATTCGTGCTAAGGTTAAAAGCTTGCAAGACCTTGGCTTGAATAAGGGTTGCCTGGCAACTGCTCCATTCGACCCCTTAAACCCCACCTTGTTCCAACCTACACGGACGGCTTCATGTGGGATGTGGATGGGGCTGGAGGTGATGGGGGTTGATGGGGGTGGGTGGGTCCGGCCTATAGCCAGATAGCAGAAGCCCAGGCCTTGATTTCCAGCCCCATCAGTGATTAAAAGCTCCCCCTTCTGCCTGACATTGTGACCTTAACCCCCGGACCTACGTGCTCCAGGGTCACTTAACCTTGAACCCAATTACAAGATAAGGTTACTTAAGTGTGACCCGCACGGTGCTCCTCACTCAGTTAATAGGACAGGCTCTCGGAGAAAAGGGCCAGCGTTGCTGATACGCCTCTAGGTTAATTCGCTGGGTTGACAAAGGTCGCGGGCAGCGGCCATAAAGCACGGGATTACACTTCGATTTCTCATGCAAAGTGCGACTCAGCAATACGATATCGCGGCGGGAGCCAAAGAGCAGAGACAGCAGAGCTTGTGTTCTGATAAGATGGCTTCATCGCCAGGTGCCATTGCTGAGCCCGGAGTTTGGTCCAACTATGCAAAGAGCTGCCTCTGCATAGAGCCACTCTCTCTAATCACTTCTGATATTTATCCCCATGGAAACACTACTTTAATGTTTTTGTATGAGTGGGCTGTTTGAAAAGTTCATCCTCAAATATATTAAAATTCCACGAAGTGCGTTATTTTATTATTTCATCTAAGCTTAACCCCTTAACCTCTGCGTCACACTAACATGTCCATCATTTAAAAATACCACCATTTTCAATCAAAGTGAGACGTTAATGGTGAATTATGCCGATTAAATTAATGATAAAAGACAAAATGAAACCGTTACCAGCTGAAAAACTCTCAATAGACTCTTTACAATATGGAATAAGTGCGGTAGACATATTCTTCATGTGTGTTTTAGAATAAAGAGTAAAGCCTCTTACGCTGTTTATACTCTTACCAACCAGGTGCAACACATTTAGAGTCAAGGCGTCTCTGCTTAACTAAGCCAATAATGTGTGACTGGTTTGTTTTGTCCTGCGTCACGTCCTGCTTGTATCATGTGGTAAACTCTTACCCTCCTCTAACCCTTTCAATCTGGCATTATCCCCCTTGGATCAAAGCCAATGGTGTGGCTTAAGAAGCTGCGGCGTATCGGAGCAGACAGATACGGAGGGTGAGGGTTTGAGGGGTGGGGTGCAGCGAGCAAACACGCGCTCTATATCACGGCGAAGCCCGCTGTGACACCGGCCGTGATTCGGTGAAGCCCAAACAACAACTGCTCACTCTCAGTGCTTAACGTTGCCTTATTGAGTTGTTCTTCCACTGGGGGAGTTTCACCCAAGAGCAACGCCACGGAGGTCATTTATCCATTAAAATGAATGATAATAACGCAAATTGATAGTTAATCTCCCAAATCTATACATTCCAATTAAGTGAATTAATTTCTCTGATATGCAGACTCGAACATCTGGTCGATTAAAGTGATTTATTTGAGATATTTAAGAAGTAAATCCTTAATAAAGCCTTACCTTCGATCAGGGCAGTTGCTAGGAATTCTGGGCCCCCTGAAAGAATATCGGTGTGGGCCCCTCTACCCTATTCCTTGCCACCTTCAATTGTATTGTTTTTCAGTGTTCTGCTGTGGGGTCAAACTCAGATGAAGCAGGCACTGCTGATTCTGGAGCAGCAGAGGATAGAGGTTTATTGTTAAATCATATATATTGTATACATTAATGGTGGGCGTCAGTAGCTCAGTCCGTTGGGACTTGGCTTGGGAACCTCCCTGTCACCTGTCAGTCGAGCTAGGCCGTCAAATGAGAGCCAATCAAATCGCGTATCGCTACCAAGAATCTACCAAGAATTGACCAATCACATGTCGCCCTGCTACCAAGAATTCCGAGAGCCAATCACCTGCCCCCGTTGGCTACCAAGATATGACCAATCGCAAGCGGTATCGCTACCAAGATATGTGAAGAAAGCCCGCCCCCTTATTTGAACGTCAAGGATTTCAAGCGCCGCTACGACGTTCAGAACGACATCATTTGCACTATCTACAGTAAGTTCCTTGCCACTGTATTGTTTAAAAATGTTAATATCATATCGTTATGTGGAGTTAAGATGTGGTATGCTAACGATGCTAGCTGTCGAACACCCTAACGTTAATTCTGAACATTTCATTCATTCGCGTTGTATGTAACCTAGCGGACATTTACTGTAAACTAATGACTGTAACATTAACAGACGGATAATTATCCGTGTATTAATAGCTAGCCGTTCACGACGACGCTTTATTTAAGCCCGCTTACGTTACGTTGTAAGCTTGTTTGCATAGGAAGTTATACTGTACTAAACGGGCTGGCGACTTGTTTACACTGTAGTTATACAGTACTAACGTTAACGTCGGTATAACAAGATGGCCGTGTCATAGTCATACAGTTTACCAACGTAACATTTGCTTTTATTTTTTATTTAGATAAGTCGATATGTTTTGATTGCTTGATGAATATGCTAATTTATTCTATTCTGTAGTAAAGTTTACAAAAGCTATGAATTTAACGATGACATTAAAAAGAAGATAAAAGCATATTAAACAAATACATACTGAATAGATACATAATATAGTATATAACAGAATACAGAAAAATATATTTGTAAGGCTGATACGATGTTAAAGTTGAAATAATTGTGTGTTTCATTCATATTTTAATTTTGTTTATGTGCTTTCATTTTCACTGTTATAGGTTTGCAACTTTGGAAAGTAATTACTCACACTGTCACAGTAATTTCACGAGAAAAGGTAAAAAAATATTTTATTCCAACAGTGTATACACAAACATACATTCATGTCTCTACACATGCATATACGCATACTTCTACTTCCACTTCCACTTACATACACACCTCCACACATGCATGCATCCACCCTTCCATCCATACATTACTGAGTGAGAATTCTACCAATACATGATTAAGTGTTTGCAGTAAGAGATCAGACCACGCATATTTTAACTGTTTATGTTTGTTTTTCAACCATGCAGAATGGATCCTAAATTCAGAAAGAGGGGTAATGGTCTTGCCAGCCTCTTTGATTCTGAGGATGCCAAGAGAGTCAAAGGGGAGCAAAGGCCATGGGCCCGAGCTCTGTCTCCAGATCAAGTCAGGGAGTCAGCCAGGCTGGCTGTTCTGAGTCACGGTGGAGACCCACAAAATGAGCAGCATCTTCTAGGCCAACATCAGCTGCAATTTGGAATTTTCAGGGGGCAAACATTTCAGTGGTTGGCTGAGAATGCGCTGGGGTATGCTGGGTATGTGCTGGCATCAATGTCAGAGGAATCAGGAGCCTCTGACTCACATAACCTCATCCTCAACAAAAGAGCTTTGTCCAGGTACATTTCTTCCTATCCTGAGGGACGTTATGCCATTCAGGTAAAGGTGGAGGCGAGATCCTCCAAAAGTCAGGGCAAACCAGCCAGCTCGACACAGTCTACCTCATCGCAGCCATCCACCTCATCCCAACCATCCACCTCATCGCAACCATCCACCTCATTTCGTCCGTCCTCGGTGCCTGTAGCCTCCCTGCGGTCATTGTTAACAGGGAAAGGTGTGTCTCAGCAGAGCATCCACAAGTCTGTCACAAGGCTGTTTGTGACTCCAAAGTTTCTGCCAAGTAAGTATACAATAAGAAAAAGGATTTTGTGTAACATGGAGTTGTAGATGTTTTCATATCTGTAATGTATTGTGTTTGGATGTCATTCTTTTTAGCTGTTCCTGCTCTGTCCCCTGCTGGATCCACCAAGGACACAGTGCCCACAAATACAGTTCCCAGTAAGCAAGAGCCCACTGACAGCGAGCTTCTGGTGGCTGTTCAAGAGGTGGAGTCACACATGCCACGTATGTATTTTTTATGAAATACTTGCACACAATTTTGTCTATATGTTTATCTATTATACTTGTTTTTAAATCAATGCTACGTGATTACAGCCATGCATGTAATCTGTATTTAGCTTTCATACATACAAACATATTTGTTTTCTTTTCTATCCATTTTAAAAATGATGGCTGTGTAATTTAAGAGCCATCACTCCTGATATTCTTAAATGTTTTTAGTCTCTTTAATCCACAAATTCTCTTGGCATTTTCATAAAATGTAAAGAATTAAAACCATTAACTATATTGTTATAATACTAAATATCTTTATAGATGTTCTTCTCTTCAAAATTAGGAGACTCTGGTTATATAAATTAATTTATTCCTTCATTCTCTCATATCTGTATAACAGAGAACCAAATTTGCCTGCCTGCTGGTTGGATCCCTGCCTTGCTAGAGGTTGATCAGCGCTGGATTGCCAAGGCCCTGTTCCGATGGTCACGTTCAAATCAACCTGAGCTGAACGCGGAAAAGGTAAGTAAAATGTGGTGGTATCCACCTCGGCCATCACTGACCTCTGGTGCTATACCAGCAATGGAGCAGTTCTTTGGTCACCCCCTTTTCCTGTGGATGCCGAGGAAGTTTTGGCGTGTGCGACTGCTCTGTCCACACCCAGACTGTGGCAAGTCAGAGCTTACCTCTGCTGGATTACATCAGAGAGTAAGGCGGGTGATTGGTGTCAGCAGCTCTTACTTCTTGGCATCAGAATATCTTGCCTGTAAGAGCTGCAAAAGGAAGGTGATTAGTTGGAGCCATGCCATCGTCTCCCAGCTAGATATAGGCCACCGCATCCAGTTCCCATGTCTCCTGACGCACAAGCTAGGATGTGACATGCAGGTAGTGCGCCTCATGCGCCAGCGGGGTTTAGGCAACAGCAGCAGCCAGCTTCAGAAGCAGCTGGAGGAGCAGCATGCGGAGAGCTGGCTTGGGAAACAAATTCAGTTTCTCACTGAGTACAGGGGAGTTTCCCATGCTATCTCTTCGAGCCTGATTTCACCAGTCCCGCTGGGGGACTTGCCAGCTATGCCTGCAGTGGCTAAACATCGCTGGCTGATGCAGGTGTATGCCCAGGATGTCCTTAGCCGGCTGGATGAAGTGAAGGCCTCTATCACATCACTCTTTGGCCAGGTTCTTAAGATGGACTCCACAAAAAAAATTGTGAGGAAGTTGGCAGGTCAGGCCCGGTCTACAGCTGCTTGGGCCACCAACATTGGCAACGAACATGGGCATGTGATCATGTCCGTTCTCACAGCCAGTGAGGGCTGGGGCCTGATGAAGATGGCAGAGGGTCTTGTGAGGCGTTACAAGGACGCAGGGGTGCCGGCTCCAGAGATCCTATATGTGGACCGTGACTGCTGTGGTAACTCACACCTTCACAAAATCTTTGGGGCATGGCCGGCCATGAGGATTCAGTTGGATGTATGGCACTTTATGAGGAGGTTTGCCACCGGATGCACAACTGATTCCCATGCGCTTTACACCAGCTTCATGGCCCAGCTAACCCGTTGCATTTTTGTGTGGGATGACGGTGACCTGCAGAGACTCAGGGCAGCCAAGCGGGCAGAGCTGGAGGCAAGTCACATGCGTCCCACAGAGGGAGATGTGACACGTATTATCACCAAGGCAGAGATGCAGTTTCATTGCAGGAGGACCGTTCGTGAAAGCAGGGAGATGGAAGCCATGCTTAAGGAGTTAATCGAGGCATATGATGGAGAGAGAGGCTGCAACACTCTCGGTGTGCCTCTGATCAACTCCGCAAGGATGGCGGAAATCTGGAAGGCCCAGTGTAAGCACATCCCCTGCCTCCAGGACCCTCCAGGTTTCCAGCTGTACACACAGACTGGGACACTGAAGAAGGGTGGTCACGTGCTTCCAACGTACCGGTGTGCCAGAGGTTCGACTTCACTGGAGAATTTTCATCTGCACATGAACAGATTTATCCCAGGTAAACAGTGCACATTGTTAGGTTTCCATGTTAGGTGTAAAATAATATTCATTAAATTGTTTAATATGTTTGCATGCATGACATCACAATGTAAATATTTCACATTTTTTTAAAGGAACCCTGGCAAGTGACACCTTTTTCCAGGCCTATCTGGTTGATGGTCTTGCCAGGTGGAACGAGGACAGGACCATGACAGCAGAGGGGATCGGAGGGCCACACTCCTACAGCGGCCTTCTTAGGCATGCAGCCAACCAGCTGTCAGAGGAGGTGCTTGGTCGAAAACTGGTGGAGTACAAAGTCCCAAGGAAATACACCGGTATGCACATAATTCATTATTAGTAATAGATTTAAGGCAGGTACATATCTTTGTCAGTATGTAATGAGGCTTATTTTATTGTTTCAGGAGAGCTTATAGGTATTGAATACCTATACAGCCAAAACAATGTTGTCATGGAGGACTACAAGTTGGCCCTGACAACTCTTGAGACAGAGGACATCACTGTGGCAGAAGGAGACTCTCTTTTGGAGCCATTTAGTATGGAGGATCCAACTGTACCCACCCTGGACACAATTTGGCCCCCACAGCAATGCACTCCATCAGCTCCGTCTCCATCCAATACACCTCCAGCTGCTGCAGCTGTTCGCAGTAGCACTACACTACCTGCATCTACTGCAACTGCGACTGCACTGCCTAGAGCCACTAGTGGTAAGTTTTTATTGAATGTTTAAAGGTTCCAATAATAATGATTTATGTAAAACATATTTAGCGACAACAATAGTCATCTAATTTGCTGACCAGCTGTTTATCTGGTGTCCTTCCCAAAGCAGCTGTTCCTGTGTGCCCCAGAGTTCGTGAGGACAGTGGGAGACCTGCTGGATCTGATCCCAGCCTTGGTCCCCAGCTCCAAACCGACACTCAAACTTCCCGGGATGGAGCAATGCTCGGCACTCATCAAGGTCAGAGGTCAAAGCATGTCCTCATCAGACAGATGCATAGCAGTCTAAAACATATTTTTTTAGTGCATTCTTGTTTTATCCATTATGAAAATATATTAACATTACTGATGACTTAAACTGGAATCTCTCTTGGCTTAAATTGTGTTCTAATTTAGCTCCCCAGCAAGTTACTCCCATCGTGGCAGAGGAACAGCCCTCAACATCATCATGCTCCACCAGTCATGATGTAGGTTTACATCTTTGATGGTGTTTTTAACCTCTGTTAAGTTGCATCTGTAATAACATCAAATTGACGTAATATATGCAAATACATTTTTTTAATCACTATTTTGCTAAATGTAGGACTCTGTTGGACCAGACAATATTGAGGGCTTCCAAGCTGTCCAGGACTTGATGGGTTACCTCTTCAAATTAAAAGATCACAGTCTCGCCCTGTCAAGAGAGGAGGCTGCTGAAATCATTGCCCTATGGGAGAGATTGTCAGAATATGACAAGAGACGGACAGTGTACCCTCCACGCCATCAAGACACAATCTCTAAAGGGAGATTCAGGGCCACAAAAAAAATTGTTGCACCTGGTGTGGAGAGTACAAAGCGGTATGTATGCTTTTTTTGAGCAAGTATGACAATGCTACATGCTATAATATAATGTCTTTTATGAACACTAATGCTGCCATTACCTTTGCAGATGCTTTGCAGGAGGGAGAAGCCCAGCGCAGTGGCCTGACTGCAATCGTGTGTGTGAGGCACTTTTTGTTCAGCTCTGCGAGGAGTATAGAGGACCGAGGCGCATTGATGGAGTCAGGCACGAGCGTTGGAGCCTTGTCATCAGAGCATACCTTCACATCCGCCAGGTCATATTGAACAATGCCCTGGTGATGGAGAAGACCACCATCCAGCTCCCTGTCATGAACACTGCAACCATTGCCAGTTGGTGAGTAACCAAATATCTTTGCTCTGTGTTGATATGTTGCATTCGTATAATACACTATGGAATACAAACACATGTATACTTATACCTAATATACTTATATTTTAGGTACTGTAAACGTCAAAAGAAGCAGGAGAAGAGTGTACTGGAGCAAGGCATATGTACTCCAAAGACCACCAACGTGAGCCCAGAGAGCTTGCCTCTGGCTGTTGAGAGGAAAGGCAGACCCTGTGTCCCTACCAGCAGTGTCGCTAATCCCCACGTCTTTGTCCTGCCCGCTAACACTGCAGGTACAGCGCAGCTTAAAAAGCGACTGAACCTGCCAGTGGCTCCATCTGCTGGTCTTTGGCCACCTTTCCTTGCAGCTCTCGAGCCACGTCTTCAACCAGCTCCACAACCTCCCCAGGCTGGGCCACGACCTCTCTTGCCTGTGCCAAAACCTCTCCGGCCTCTGCTGCAATCTCCCCAGCCTGTCCCACAACCTCTCTGGCCTGTGCCACAATCTTTCCAGTCTGTGCCACAATCCCAGCAGCCTGTGGCACAACTCTTCTGGCCTGTACCACAATCTTCCCAGCCTGTGTCACAACCCCTCCTGCATGCACCACAACCTCTTCTGCCTCTGGTTCTTTCCAAACCTACTGCTGATGTTCCTTACACCACACAGCAGTACCAAAAGAAAAAGAGACTGGAAGAGGAGAGTGGCAATAGGAAGAGGAGGTACACAAAGAAGAGTGACACCATCACCTGCAAACAGTGTCGGAAGGAGCGGGACCCTGCCAACCACCAGCAATACTTTGGCAACTGGTACTGCCAAGCCACAGCCACAATGACTCTGGCAGAGTGGAGGGCTTCACTTGAAGCCCGCGGTTACGGCAAGAAGAAAGATGCTCCACCTTGATAGTATCACTAATTGTATAGCCATTATAGACTTTTATATATATTTTATTATAGTAATATTAGTATTAATAATAATCTATTCTATTTATTATATTATATTCAGTTGTGGTAATATATATAAGCTATTCTAGTAATAACAGTATTATTAATAATGTATTCTATTTGTTGTAATATTCAGTAATGGAACTGTGTGGGTGTATATATATATATATATATATGCGCTGTTCTGTTTTATATGTATATATTAATGTATATTGCTAAGCTTTTCCGTTTATGTTTAGACCGTTCACTGGAATTGCAAATTGACTGTTGAATTGTTGTTTAAATGTGTATATATTTAATATGTTGAACACTCACTAACTGCACTGATTTTATTACTGCACTGGTTGTTTTTATTTGTTTGTAATAAATTTTGTATTAACATGACTCAATACAATAAGTGTTGTCTTTCATTCAAATACAGTAAACATCATAGTATACGATAGTCCTTTATTAGTCCTATGCATGAAGGACCTGTGGTGTACCAAGGAGCCTGTCACTGACACTCCTGACAGCACATGGAGACATAAAAAACAAGGTAAATAACATTAATCACTTAATTACTTGATGATTGACTATTGCTTAATCAAAATGGTAAGCTTATATATTTTTATTTTACAATCAATGCTTGTGTTAGACAATATTTATGGTTTACATTAAAAGAAACTGGTAACGTACTTTTTATATGATTGTTAACTGTAAATAATTGTGCTAAACAAAATATTTGAATGTTAACGTACAGCACACAAGGTAAGTAAGCTTAAGCATGTTATATTATAACGTTAACAGTCGTTAATTGTGATAACTAACTAACTAAATACTGAAATATACAAACAGCACACACTGCATAATTAATAACATTACTTAAGCACATCTGACAATATTGAAATCAACTTTAATGTCAGTTTTATGAGTATTTGAAGGGAAAATATATGTTATTGTAGATCCTAACTATCTATTTTTATAGTTTGCCAAATGTGAAATTTCGGGTAGACACGGGATTCGAAACGGGTACTGCAAGGGCATATCTTGGTAAGCGTTACTATTTATAGCAACATTAGCTCGACAAACGGGTTATTTCCTGGAACCAGAAGGTGACTGGTTCAAGTCCTGATATGGATAAAATATTTTTAAACCATTCAAAAGTCAGTGTAAACTGTCCAAAACTCTGAATAGTCTTTTTTTTACTTTGTTGTTGTCAAAAAAACAGAACAACAACGACAAATCTTTGAACAATTAACTCTTTTTGTATTTAGACTATTCAAATGTCCCACTAATGACACATTTTACAAGACCACATTGAACACATCATGAAAACGTAACTGACCTTCGTCAGATGCTCATAATTACTGAGTAGAAATTGAATGGGTCATAATACAATTGAATGCAGCCTCTGAATGGGCGCTTACTGGAGCACTGTCCGACAGTGTTATGTGCGAAACACACAGTCACGGTGGTAGCCCCTAAATTAGTAACGTTCAGTTATAGCTACTCTAGGAACCGTCGCTCTACAATGACCTGGCGATTTTTTTTTAATGAACTGGCGACCTGTCCAGAGCGGGGCCCGATGACAGCTAGCGTAGGCTCCAGCCTGCGCCCCGTCAAAGGTAATAT
>NC_139833.1:2815943-2835943 GCF_963691815.1 Echiichthys vipera
AAAGCCACGCATCGCCATGACGTCATCAATGCGTATGACGTGTCACGGCGTGATGACTTATAGGCAGCAAGAAGCATTCTCCGAGGCCCAGGTAGTGTGAGTACAAACGGGCCTGGAGGGGGGACAAGGACCCTAAAGCACGGGGCACGGTGCGGAGGCACAGTGGGAGGGCGGCCTGAGCTCTAGACTCGTTAATTCGCTCCAAACTAGTGGATGGAAACTCACCTAAATTCACTCTACAAGCTCCTGCACTTCCAGTCGCTGACTTTTGAATTTGAACTTTTTGAATCACACATTTATTCTGAAATACTTTGTAAACATCTGGTAAGGATGAACCCTGGGTGCCTCCCTAGGGAGGTGTTCCAGGCACGTCCAGCTGGGAGGAGGCCTCGGGGAAGACCCAGGACCAGGTGGAGAGATTAGATCTCCACACTGGCCTGGGAACGCCTCAGGATCCCCCAGTTAGAGCTGGTTAATGTGGCCCGGGAAAGGGAAGTTTGGGGTCCCCTGCTAAAGCTGCTGCCCCTGAGACCCGACCCCGGATAAGAGGCTGAAGATGAGATGAGATGATGACTTTGTAAACTCTGGTGAGCTGTCATCCCAAATCTGAATGGATGCTGCTAAAATGACGCTGTTTGAATCAAAGTCCAGTGAAAAACACAGGGGTTGTGGCAGCTTTTCATCAGATTGAGATGGACGAGGCGGTCGATCACAGACCGTGTAGATAGTGAAAGTAAGATGTAATGGGTCTGCAGTAATGCTACAACCCACTTTCCACACTGTACAGATGGAAGCTCTATATTCACCCGACCATACTGCCCCTGTATATATGAGTACAGTAGAAATGCATTAAAAAATGATTGAATTCCTGTTAGTAACCAAGTGATGTGTGTGTGTGTGTGTGTGTGTGTGTGCTCTGCCCCTTTTGTTTGACAGACTTCACACACTTAGCAAAAGAAATATTTCATGGCAGCAGAAACGCATTAAACGTCTCCTCTTATGGGACGAAACCACGTCCGCACCTTCCTCTCTGAGCCGGGGAGGTTTACGTTCAGCCGGTGGGTGAAATAAAGACTTCCCTCTCATGACTTATTCATATCCCGCAGGTGCAATGTGAGGGAGGAAGGGCCACGAGTGGAGGTCTGTATTCCTACAAATGGACCTTAAAAGGAAATGGTAAGTCAGTTGTCAGTGCCCTTTAATCTGAGAGCAGCGTTCTGGAGCATGCACGCTCATTTTCATTTTACCGCCGTACCTCACAGTCCTACTTTTACATATATTCACTCCAGGGAGCGGCTCGGTACAAGCGCAGCCTGCAACTGCAGCTGCAGACAGGCAGCTGGGGGTCAAGGACGTCTCCACAGCGGTTGCTGAGGGACAGATTGGCATCTCGGTTATACAAACACTTCTCCGAGCTGCTCTGGAGGCAGAGAGAACGTCCTTGGTTGAGTTGATTGCAAGTTTATTTGTATAGCAACTTTCAACATTAACATTAAACATAAAAAGACATTAAGATATAAAAGAAACTTGAGCGGATAGAGAGAGATATAAGAAGGGTATAAATTAATAAAACGTGGGGATAAAAATAGACCTTTTCTATGTGAATTTTGCACCAATTTTGCACCAATTCTGCACCAATTTTGCACCAAATTTGTACCATTATGACTCTGCAACAGCACTCAGAACGCTGCTTTCTTAAGCAAAGAACTGTATTTAAAAATATTTAACATTATTATACATACAATGTATTATATTGTCACCAATTCTTTAAATGAACACTGCGAAAATAAATCATAAATACAAATAAAATAAATAACTAAATAAACATCATGTTCAGCATCAGTCAATTGGAGATGATTTAAATAAAAATAATAAATAAATAAAATAAATTGCTAAATAAACTATAAATAGAATAAATTATTCCAGATCATAAACATAAAGATATTTGTGTTTTACAGACAAATGCGGAATCTATTGAGACGGCCCTGTGGGATAAAAAGAGGATTTGATCACTTGTTGTTTCATAACTCTGCATTAACACTGCTCTGCTGGGAGGTCACAGGGTGTGTCAGCCAGAGATCACGGGGACACTGTGTGTGTGTGTGTGTGTGTGTGTGTGTGTGTGTGTGTGTGTGTGTGTGTGTGTGTGTGTGTGTGTGTGTGTGTGTGTGTGTGTGTGTGTGTGTGTGTGTGTGTGTGCTGGTGTCTCCAGCCTGGAGGGCATCACAGAGTTCTGCCAGAACAAGTTGTGTTACTTGTGCTACCACACGCATCGTATGTGAAAAGGTCACGGACCTGTCCCTGGAGGAGCGGCTGGGAAACCCTGTGCTGTTCACAGACTGACATTGTGTCCCACTTCCATGGTATATATACTAAAACTAAGAAGACTACGTGTTCGATACAAGATATGTGTGTGCTGTTTCACTGTGTTAATGCTTAAAAGGCTGGGAAACATAATCAGATTTTGTTTAGCAGACGTTTTTTCCTGGTTTATTAAAATATTAGAAATAACCAAGTTAGTCAGATCTGTGCAGCTCACCAGAACCAAAACAAAGACACATCACAGAGTGTGATAATAGCATCCTGTGGATGAATCACGCCCCTTATGGTAGGATAGGGTTCATATATCCATGCTTCCTAACATTAGGTGCTCGAATACGAGAGTGAGTGAGGCTGGTCTATCTCGAAACGTCCCTTAAGGCGCACTCGTCCATTCATACCGTAGTCGAGTTCGTTTGACCAGTGTGAGTGCAAGCGTATCGTGTCGAGCTGCGGCCCGCTTGCTTGTTTGGGAGAGGTGGGCTTTTGTAAAGCACGTTTGCACATGTACGACCATGAGTGTGCGCACGTGTACGAGCACGAGGCTTACGGCGGTTCTGAGGTCATTTCCTGTGCGCCTGTTGGGACGTAGAAAAAAGAAGGAGGGACCATGCGCGGACAATTCAAA
This sequence comes from Echiichthys vipera, assembly GCF_963691815.1. Taxonomy (NCBI): domain Eukaryota; kingdom Metazoa; phylum Chordata; class Actinopteri; order Perciformes; family Trachinidae; genus Echiichthys; species Echiichthys vipera. The sequence continues at coordinate 2,818,891 of NC_139833.1, forward strand.
CAATGGCGGTGAAAGGTTCACGTTGGTGTGATGAGGAGGTGGAGTGTTTGCTGCAGATTTGGTCGATGAAAAGATTCAAAAACAGTCGACAAGACGCACAAAAACTCTGAGGTCTACGGAAAGATCTGGAAACAAAGCCACGCATCGCCATGACGTCATCAATGCGTGTGACGTGTTACGGCGTGATGACGTATAGGCAGCAAGAAGCATTCTCCGAGGCCCAGGTAGTGTGAGTACAAACGGGCCTGGAGGGGGGGACAAGGACCCTAAAGCACGGGGCACGGGACGGAGGCACAGTGGGAGGGCGCCCTAAGATCAGAGTGATGCGTCACCTCCAGAGTCTCCTAAATCCCTCTTGGGCCTTTTTTTTGTAGTGTAAAATAATGGTTATTACTTATGTCGAATTATTTTGTTCAGTCCCTGAAGCTATACTTGGGGGGAGGGGGGGCGGGTACATATATATACATATTCAGTATATAAATATATGCGTCGTTGAGTGACTAATCGCCCTAAATTACCAAGAAAATCCCTTGTCGGGGCAGCCTTATATATATATATCATCAGTATTTTTAACCTCTGTATTACCAACACTGTGTGGATGTGATGTGACTGCTGTCACTGTTGTATAAGCTGCTTTAAAGTAGACTTTTTCAGGGCTAAATCACGTGGTATCGGACCGGTGCATACACTCACCAAGCATTTTAGGCAAGCATAACCATCATACAGGTAGAACAAAATGTTTCTGGGCTTAACACGGCTAAATCCTCCAGGACCGATGCTTCACTCCCACGTAAACTTGTAGTGACGGCTCCAGCCCAGGCAGTTTACCCCGAGGTCGTGACAGGTGTTGGCGTCTCAGGGCCGTGACAGGAGAAACAACTGTCATGGAGACCAGGCAGTGGGCTCCCAGGCCGAGTGCAGACTGACAGGTGGTCAGTTGGAAGGCCGTTGGAAGGCCGTTGTCAGCGTTATCTATCATGACCTGGGAGGAGGTTTCACCTTTCGGGTCAAATCGGGGTCAGAGTGTCCAGGTCCAAGAAGTTTGAATCGTAAAAAGTCTAATTTCTGTTAATTCTTTTTTCATCTCATCTCATCTTCAGCCTCTTATCCGGGGTCGGGTCTCGGGGGCAGCAGCTTTAGCAGGGGACCCCAAACTTCCCTTTCCCGGGCCACATTAACCAGCTCTAACTGGGGGATCCTGAGGCGTTCCCAGGCCAGTGTGGAGATCTAATCTCTCCACCTGGTCCTGGGTCTTCCCCGAGGCCTCCTCCCAGTAATTATTTTTTATTTTGTTTAAGTTTCTACTTAACCATGCGGATGAATTTGTGTCCAGAATTTTTAAAACTTTCTTATCTTCAGTCTTTTTGGTCGACTGTGGCTGAGTGGTAGAGTGGGTCGTCCTACATTCGAGATATTGGCGGTTCGACCCCCACCTCCCCCGGTCCACATGTTGAAGTGTCCTTGGGCAAGACACTGAACCCCAAATTGCTCCCCGTGCTGCGCATGGGTGTGTGAATGTGGTGTGAATGGTCAGATTAGATGGTCTGTAGATGTCCACTGCCATCAGTGTGAATGTCTGTGTGCCCGAGTCTTTTGACCACTAGTTGGTGCAGTGTGTTTTATGGTGCATGCACTTTCAGTCAGAAAGTCTTTTCAGGTTTGGGTTCAAATAAACCCCTTCTGACAGAAAGTTTGTTTGACCAGTGTGAGTGCAACCGTACCGTGCCTAGGAGCGGCACACTTGCCGTCCACGGCCCGTTTGGGAGAGGTGGGCTTTAGTAAAGCACGTTTGCACATGTACGAGCACGAGCGTGTGCACGTGTACGAGCACGAGCACGAGCACAAGCGTGCATATGTATATGAGCACGAGGCCTACGGCGGTTCTGAGGTCATTTCCTGTGCGCCTGTTGGGACATAGAAAAAAGAAGGAGGGACCATGCGCGGACATTTCAAACAATGGCGGTGAAAGGTTCACGTTGGTGTGATGCGGAGGTGGAGTGTTTACTGCAGATTTGGTCGATGAAAAGATTCAAAAACAGTCGACAAGACGCACAAAAACTCCGAGGTCTATGGAAAGATCTGGAAACAAAGCCACGCATCGCCATGACGTCATCAATGCGTGTGACGTGTTACGGCGTGATGACGTATAGGCAGCAAGAAGCATTCTCCGAGGCCCAGGTAGTGTGAGTACAAACGGGCCTGGAGGGGGGGACAAGGACCCTAAAGCACGGGGCACGGGACAGAGGCACAGTGTAAGTGCGCCCTTATGTGCACACATGCAAAGCACAATGGGCTTTGCACTCTTCCACTGACTGTAGCAATGCACCAACATAAGAGGTGAAGAAGACGACAGTGAGCAAGCAAATGTAAATAATGCACAATTTAAAAGCCTTAGTGACAAAATCTGTTTAACTTCATTATCGTTCACGGGAATGTCCTAACCGGCCGCTGTAGAGACACATTGGGTGTTTAATAGACACTCGTTGACACTAATGACGTCTGGTGGACTACATGGAAGTTGGCTGGAGGGAGATATCCAGGGAGCTAAAGGTTTGTGGTGTAGTCAAGGTAGATGACAGCCAGTCATCACAGCAGCAGCCTACATGCTGGTACAGAGTTTAGAAAAAGCACCGCAGAATGCCGCAAAATCAAAATTACCAAAGGGAACTGTGACTGTGTATCTACATTAATTTGAGTGCATTATCCTGGTTTCAGACCGCTAAATCGCTGCCCGGGACTCTGATTTGGGAAGCGATTTTTACTAAGCCTGCCCCATTAACGGCCGCTTCACCCGGCTGACAAACAACCGACCACTCAAGAGTTTAGGAGGCAGGATAAAGAACAGGGACATCATCTCAGCTGAATGAGCAAAGCATCTATCACAGTCCACAGTCACATCCTCTGTTCCCTGCTCATGGGGAGATTTGTGAGGGTGTCCCACAGTTTACCTGTTTATTTTTGGCCCCTAACCTTAATCCAAAGTGCTCTTCACTGCTGCACGTTTGGGACAATGTAGGTAGAGAGGTTTTGTGAAGGAGCCAAGTTGAGTTTTGATCTGCCTCTTATCAAAGATGAGTCTGAGCGTTTAGAGCTAAAGCAGTGATTGTGCGCTAACGTCTTTGGAGTGGTCCAACAAAGGCACTCAGTTTGTAGAGCTCATGCCTTTGTAGCTCAGGAACAAACACAAGCCTGAAACAATTAGGAGTACACACACACAGCTAATACTGTCCATACACAACCTGTGTAAATCGGGAACAATTGTCCACAGATTGCACTGTACACACACATACTGTACACACACACAGCTGCATCGCCCAGCACCAATTACCACAGCTGTGACCTCACACGTCCGGGTCAGCGATTCCCACAAAACGGACAAAAAGAAACTTGTCCTGGAATCTCAGCTCCCAATTACTCGGCACTGAGCTCCCGGGGCGGACAATGCTGCAGGTGAGAAGTTGGACGAGGCGTTGTTACGGCTTGGCAGAGACACAATGGAGCCCTGTGGCAGCGCCTGGAACGGCTCCGGTTCTGTTTACGGACGAAGCGTCGGGTAGAACTTCCTTTGAACCGGGTTTTCGAGATGAGATAACCTAATTCTCTTTGTTTTATTTTAGTTTCAGTCTCTATCATGACACAAAAGTCCATATACAGTAGGTCTAGACAACACTTTGGTTTGCAGAGACCATAAAATTCCCCCATGAGCAACAGCAGAAACAAAAAACCTTCCTTTAAACGGACGTTGAATAGCAAGAATAGCCTTGCAAATCAGCACATACCAATGGCCGCGCCTGTGCACATGTAACGATGGCCAATTTAAACAAATGGTTGCAAATTGTTGCACATGACTTATGTGAATATTTTGTGATCTGCAGGAACTAGCAACAGCTAAAGCTACTTCAGACAATCTGACAATAGTCACAAAAATATCAAAGTCACTAAATATATTCAAGCAGTTTGAAACAATCTGAAGTTAAATTCAACACATTTAAACCACTTATTAAATAGATTTCTACCAATTTTGAAAGGGAAAATCTATAATATATCAAATGAGGAGATCCTGAGTGGAAGAAACTGACTTGATTTTCCCGTCAAAGCTGTAAAAACCTGAAGAAAGTTAGAGGTGAAATGAGGGCGAGAGAAGAGAGGAGCCAAGAGGGGACGAGCCTGATACTGTAGCAGGGCTGTCTTTAGGAAACAGAACGCAGTATGTGTTGCACAGAAAGGCTAAGGTCAACAACAGAGCCCTGCATTGATTCCACATATGTGGTAAGGTCAGAAACTATCATGGGACCTTTGCCCCCGGGCAGTTTCCAATCATTCTGTTTCTCATAATCTGTGGAAAACTTGTCTGCTGTTCACAGTTCAGTGATCGCTCGTCTCTGCAGCGATAACTGTGGCCTCTCTGCACCCAGACGGTTCGATACGCGGTACAAGTGATCTAATGGGATTCAGGTTTTCCCACACTACTGTACGGGATTATCATATCATTAATTAACATGTGACCGAAAGAACCAGGTCGCGGGTACAAGCGGCTGAAATGTGTTTCCTCAGGAGGGGGGCTGGAGTCTCCCTTAGAGAGAGGGGGAGAAGTTCAGCATCCGTGAGGAACTCGGAGTAGAGCCGCTGCTCCTTTGCGTTGAAAGGAGCCAGTTGAGGTGGTTCAGGATCATCTGGTAAGGATGAACCCTGGGCGCCTCCCTAGGGAGGTGTTCCAGGCACGTCCAGCTGGGAGGAGGCCTCGGGGAAGACCCAGGACCAGGTGGAGAGATTAGATCTCCACACTGGCCTGGGAACGCCTCAGGATCCCCCAGTTAGAGCTGGTTAATGTGGCCCGGGAAAGAGAAGTTTGGGGTCCCCTGCTGGAGCTGCTGCCCCCGCGACCAGACCCCGGATAAGAGGATGGAGATGAGATGAGATGAGATGAGATGAGATGAGATGAGATGAGATGAGATGAGATGAGATGAGATGAGATGAGATGAGATGAGATGAGATGAGATGAGATGAGATGAGATGAGATGAGATGAGATGAGATGAGATGAGATGAGATGAGATGAGATGAGACGAGACGAGATTAACATACCTTTAGCGTCTGTCACACGTAGTTCCGGGTAAATTACTGGGATAAACTTTCAAAAACTGCCACTGATTCACACCATTTACACATGAACTGCTTCAGGAACATTGCCGTCTTACGCCTTTCCGCTCATGCCACGGCAATAGATCAAGCTAAGGGCAGTCCAGCAGATGGTGGTAATACAACAAACGTTCCAACCGCCGTAAAACTAAAGCAGAAGAAGAAGACAGGCGGGGTCAAAGTATGCAAGTATGCGCATGAGGAGATGTCTCTTATTGTTTTCAGGACCACGGCAGGTGTTTGCCAATGTTCCTGTAATGTATTTAATATTCAACAAGTTTACGAGACAAGAACCGGAAACATTGCAGATTCGTCAGCCATGTGATTGGTTCGTGCCCTTCATGTGAAAGCGTCTAACGTCAGGTGAATGTGACCCTTTACGTGCTTGTCCCAGCAATGTTACTGCTTTCGTTCACACTGTCGTACAGGCGTTTCCCCTGATATCGTTCTCGGTGTCGAGGTGGGAAATGGGCCGTACAGATTTCCTTCGATATCAGTCCACGTTCCCAATCACACCTGACCCTGTGCAGGAAGTGTTCTTGAACGTATCAGGGATAGACTGCAAGTGTGAAAGGATCTTTTGATACACAGACGTCCCCCTGGGACTGTAGGATGTAAGAGTTTTGATGGGTTATTGATTTGCAAACAAAAACATCTCATCTCATCTCATCTTCAGCCTCTTATCCGGGGTCGGGTCTCGGGGGCAGCAGCTTTAGCAGGGGACCCCAAACTTCCCTTTCCCGGGCCACATTAACCAGCTCTAACTGGGGGATCCTGAGGCGTTCCCAGGCCAGTGTGGAGATCTAATCTCTCCACCTGGTCCTGGGTCTTCCCCGAGGCCTCCTCCCAGCTGGACGTGCCTGGAACACCTCCCTAGGGAGGCGCCCAGGGTTCATCCTTACCAGATGATCCTGAACCACCTCAACTGGCTCCTTTCAACGCAAAGGAGCGTAAACAAAAACAGCTTTATGTAAATTAGCAGACAGTGAAACCGAACTGACATTAGCCAGTAATAAAGTATCTTTAATGTTTAAAATAGTTGATACAGATCCTGTTTATTGTTGGATGTCTCAACCGTCAGTTGGCAACCAATTAGGGTCGCCCCCTTCTGCACAGAAAACTCAATTGATAAACCCCGGGGGCCATGTGAAGATGACTTAGTGGGTCAAATGCAGCCTGCAGTGATCGCAGATAGTGAGAGAGAGTCACACACACACACACACGCACACACACACGCACACACAACGTGCAGCGCCATCACAAAGTGGAAACAGACGGCGCTAAAAATAAACCATCTGAAATATTTAACTTACTGACCCAGAAAACAGCCTCAGCGTTATATGTTTGCACAAGCAGAGGACGCCACGGCGACAGAGCCATGATATCATTAGGGCTGACAGTTACTTCCAGATAAAATGCACGCTACTGCTACACGCTACTGCTACACGCTACTGCTACGTGCTGTTCTGCTGCGGCTTAATGTGTCCAGGTCACATGCAAATAACGCATGTTTGTCTTGGGTGTTAAGTCAAACATATAAGCATAAGTATGGTTAACTTCATGAATATGCATCAACTGGGTCATTAAAGGTCTAAACATTACATGTTAAAGCCAGTATGTGATTATTAATTACAGTGAGGAGAAGGTGGAGCATTACATGAGTGTATACTACTTACTTCTCCTTACTACAGACGTGTTTAACTGGTAAAATATTTTGCTGGTTTATTTATTTGTTTGGTTTCTTCGTTCACCAAAAATGATCTTTATCTCTGTGAGACAGGCGCACTGCGTTTGGGAAGCATGTGTCGTCTGTTTTAGGAGGGGAAACCTGGAACAGTCTTCCCTCCACAATAAGGGCACGCCCCAAATATTCCTCTTTTAAAGGTCGACTCCAAAAGTGGCTTAACCCTCCTGTTCTCCTAAGGGTCAATTTGACCCCATTTAATGTTTAACATCTCTAAATAATGTCATTTATTTGTGTTTTTTTGCTTTATATTTATGACTTTTCCTCATTTTATGGGGACAACTCATAAAAAAGCTAAAATTATCATGATTATATATATTTTTTTATTGTTCTTATCATACATGTAGTTGTGGCATCGGTGTTCCTTTGGGTCAGTTTGATCATCTGGATGATTTAATCATTATTATTATTGTTTATTTTACAATTCAAATCTTATATGAGGTCAAATTCATGCTGCTGTCCTTGATAACGGACGTTACTTTCATTCCAGATGTTACAAATAACACAAAATAGCACTTAAAATAACACACTTACTTTAAAACACACACACAGAAATCCCTCCATGCAGTTTAACATCAGTGATATTTTTCATTCTGGTAAATAAAAACATAAAGTACCCGACTTCACTTGAGTCACACATTGATTCTGATCATTTTCCAGATGTTTAACGGTCAAATTGACCCCGAGAATAAATGGTGTTAGTGAAATCTGAGGGCAACAGGAGGGTTAAATCAAATCAAAAGTGCGACCACTGACTCATCTGTATCATATCGCACATGACGTCTTATTCCATTGTTGTATCCTGTGTGGGTCTGGTGTCCTCCTGAGTATGTAATGTATGTGTGCGTGTCTTGTCTCTTCTATTTGTATTTTACTTATTTATTTAGTAGTATTTGTATTTTTTTTATCAGGGACTACGGATGCAAATGAGCATCTTTGCTATAACCCGGCACTTTTACAGTGATGTGTTGTTATCGTTGTTCATTTATGTGCACTGTCCCTAACAAATAAAGAAGAAGAAAGAAGAATTAATTTATTAGTCCCGCGAATGGGGAAATTCAATCTTCATTCTATTGTTTTTCATGTTACACACACACAGGCCTGAAATACACACACATGCACAAACAGGACCTATATACATGCAATTAATGGAGAGGTGTCAGAGCGAGGGGTCTGCCAGTGAACGGCGCCCCGAGCAGTTGGGGGTTCGGTGCCTTGCTCAACAGCACCTCGGCAGTGCCCAGGAGATGAACTGGCACCTCTCAAGCAACCAGTCCACACTCCATTCATGGTCCACACAGGAACTTGAACCAGCGACTCTGCGGTTCCCAGCCCAGTCACCTATGGACTGAGCTACTGCCGCCCCAAGGATTCAAGGATTGTTTGATTGATTGATTTTTCTATTCACTTTTTTTTCTTTTTCTCATGTTAAAAACAACAACTAAGGATGATAAGTTCATGCAAAGACACACTTGGCATCACATGTCCTTGAAGTGCCTCTTTTGTGACAAAACAAGAAGTTACAAAACAAGAGAACAAAATAGACAAAACAAATGTATCTTTCACAACAACACATTTTAAACAAATGTACAATCCTGATTCTCGGTCCCCAGTGTCGGTTGAGCTCCAAAAACACTGAATCCTAAATTCCCCATAATCAACCAGATCAACCAGACCTCAAGTGCAATCAAATGTATTTATAAAGTATATAAATGAACATTTATGCTACATTTTCCACTCCAGTGCTTCTAGACTTCAAAGATTATGCTAGCAGCTGTCTTAGGCAGAGCTATGCTCTGAGCTAAATGCTAATATTAGCATGCTAACATGCTCACAATGACAGTATTAGCGTGCTGCTTTCACGTCAATCCGTCCAATAGTTGTTGCGACGTTTTGCTTGAAAACCACAAATGTCAACTGCATCACGGCACTACAGAAAACCAGAGTCAGCAGGCCTAATCACCTGCAGAGCGTGAATATCTGTCTGCAAACGTCAACGCAATCTGTGCACTGGTTCTTGAGATATTTTAGTCTGAACCCGAGCGGCTGACGTCGCCGTCCCTAGAGCCATGGCTAAAAAGACAAAGTACATCTTCAGGTACCTTTGCCACAGGTTAGACCCATGAAATCTTTTTTAAATGATTCTTGATTGTGCGTCTCGGTCGGGTCTCCCCTGAAAAAGCATCTTTAACATCACTGCGAATAGTTCATTAGAAGAATCAAATGAAGTGCGAGTCAGAGTTCCTCAGTGACCCCAGACATGCCCTTCTTAGGTCGGCCCGGCTGACGAGGAGGACACGATGATTGGCATGGCCTCCTGTCCTGCTCGCAGCTAAACAGCCATGTCCATATTCAGCAATGATATTGGCCTCTAACCCCCGGTCCAGATGCCATTACCATTTTAGAGCGTCCGGGCTGGTGCACAACACCATCAATATTAATGTTCTGTGACTGAGGCGGCTTTGGAAGAACTTTCTCCCACATCAATATTGATGGTGTTGCCATACATTGGAGTCGAGGCCCTCTTTAAGGATTTATAAGAGGGACGCTGGTGGGGGTCGGCGTCTGAATGGGAAAGGGACCAATGCCATTTTTTTTTAGGTTTGCACCTCAATGATGTACATTTTCCTTCCGTTCAGAGCAATTTCCGTGGGAGAGGGGCGACTCCAACCCGCACTTGATGAGATCTGAGTGGAGAGAGGTCGTGGCGAGACGGATCCAATTCCCCCGCAATGCTTTGCCGGAGATGATAGTTATGGAAAAATGAACGTTTCATTTCAGGGGGATCTGGGAATGCTAAACGGGGGTGTGTTGATTCTGGAGAAGGCGGTATTGCTTTTGGGACATCTTTACAAACAGTCCACTGTCGGGGGCCACACACGTAGACACAGATCCAATTCATTATAATATTAGCTTTGGAGACGCATCGCTTTACATAGATCATGTGTCGAGAGGGCGTGCTCGCTAAAGAGTTTCAGGCCTGGCTCTTTTTTGTGATGCATTCAAATATAAATCATAAGGCGAGAGAAAGAAAAAACAACAAGAGGAAATTAATGAAAGTCAAAATGAACTTTGGCTTGGTCTCGTTCTCGTAGGCTGTTTGCACGGTTGAGATTTCCAGCCCGCGTTTGTCACGCTTCATAAAACAGTGTGTGTTGTAGACGCCCTGAGCAGCTTAAGGAGGACTCGGAGTGTTTTGTGAGGATGTGCCAGCTGGAGAAGCCGCTGAAGATCACTCAGGCTAGTACGACATACGTCTTTAAGCTTTAAACACACTGTATGGATACACTTTATACTGTGTTGTGATGGCTGCCGTGAAAAAGATTGTTTATCTGGAAACATCATTTAGTTTTCTTAAGGGATGATTTTCATATCTGGAATCAAAGTTTTAATGTTGCTTTTTTAAATTTTTTTTAAATAAACGGGCATTTTTGTGTGTGAGATGTTGTTTTGGAGTTTGAACCATGGACGTTTGATTTGGTTTGAGTTAGGGCGCACTCACACTGTCCTTCAGTACCGTGCCCCGTGCTTTAGGGTCCTTGTCCCCCCCCTCCAGGCCCGTTTGTACTCACACTACCTGGGCCTCGGAGAATGCTTCTTGCTGCCTATACGTCATCACGCCGTAACACGTCACACGCATTGATGACGTCATGGCGATGCGTGGCTTTGTTTACAAATCTTTCCGTAGACCTCGGAGTTTTTGTGCGTCTTGTCGACTGTTTTTGAATCTTTTCATCGACCAAATCTGCAGTAAACACTCCACCTCCACATCACACCAACGTGAACCTTTCACCGCCATTGTTTAAAATGTCCGCGCATGGTCCCTCCTTCTTTTTTCTACGTCCCAACAGGCGCACAGGAAATGACCTCAGAGCCGCCGTAGGCCTTGTGCTCGTACACGTGCGCACGCTCGTGCTCGTACACGTTCAAACGCTCTCTACAAAAGCCCACCTCTCTCTGACGGGCCGTGGACGGCCAGCTGGCCGCAGTTATGCCCGGAGCGGTTGCACTCACACTGGTCAAACGAACTAGGCTTGACCTGAAAAACCTGTTTTGGCCCGGTGCGGAAGGACAGTGTGAGTGTGCCCTAAAACGTTGTTTTGGCCATTTTGAACCTTTAACGTTTGAATTGGTTTGAGTTAAGCTTACAGTACTCGTTTATCTCACAGTACGGGCTGATTGAGGATAAACTCATGCTGCAAGTGGGTTTTGCAAGTGAGCATTTTTGCATAAAAACAGCTGCATGCTGGGGCCCAAATGATGCTGCGAGAGCCACGAGAGTGAAACGCATTCAGGATGTTAATAAATCTTTCATTTATTTCAATAATTGTTCTTTTATTATTATTAAAGACGTTATAATCAGGGTTGCCTTTAAATTATTTACTTTGTCTGAGCAAAATTCATAAAAACTCGTACTGTACAATGATAAGAAACATTAAAAGATTAATAATGTCTCTTTTTACCTGATGAACGACTTCAACAATGATCAGAAATCGAATCAATGCAGCTTCTAGCATGAGATTGTTGAACCCCTGCATCCCCAGACTGCAGTGATTCAACCTACCCACCACCGCGTTCCCTCTCTCAGATGTGCATTTCTTCTTTCCAGCTGAGCAGAAAGACTCGATCGTCCGTCTGTTTAACATTTAGATTAGAATTAAGCAAAAACAGCCTCATCACATCTCATCAGGTTATTGATCCCTCCGAGTGTCAGTGTCAGTGTCAGGCGTACACCATCTCACAGGACAACTGAGAGTAAACATGCTGCGGAACAGAAAGTCTCGCTGCTCCGACAAGACAAGGGTCACCGTTCCAGCTGTCCGGCCTCCTCCTCCTCCACACCCTCCCTTTCACCTTAATGCCCCGCTACATTTTGATGGTGAGCCACTAAGTGGGAGCTCTTTGGGGAGACAAAGAGTGACCTCAATTCAATCTGACATCCCACCTATCGATCTGGGCTGCCGTATCCCCCAGAGACGGACGTCTAGCACGCCCTTGTACTGCCAACATTCACGTTCAGCAGCGAGACAAAACATGTCTTTTTATTAAACAAAATCCCTCCGCGTGTCTCGCCTCCTCTCCCCGAGTCTAAATTACAAACACGACCCGCTTTCACAGGCTTTCCCCCGCCCACGTAGGGCGCTGTTCATCTTCGGTGGGGCCCTTTTGCTAAATTGAAAGTGTGTCATAACAAATAGAGGAGGTGTCGGGTTTAAATGCATGTGACTGGCGCCGATGTCATCTCTGTCAGAGGAGCGTCCCTTATATTTTTAACAGGGGGGGCCGTGACATGGACGCAGGACAATTACTGTCAGAGCACGCGGGGTGATGAATCTGCTGCCTTATTGTGTTTGTCATCTCGACCTCTGGCTGGGACCTGATTGGTACGGTCGCCTACCTACAGGCGGCTCAGACGGAGGACGTGTCCCCGTCCTGCATGTGTAAATGAGTGCATCATAGCACGGCGCAGCAACCTAACTGACCCTCCCTTGGTTCGGTGGAGTTCTCCTGTGTCATTGGGCGAAAATGGAGATTTAGAAACAAATGTGACTACGCTTTAAAACATGATGGGTAGCATAAATGTTGAGTATTGTCTTTAAATGCAACCCTGGCTTTTAATTATATATATTTTTAATAAACTCTAGTTTCTCATTTCACCATAAAAATACCATATTTTTAAAAAAGATGCATTTCACACAATTTTTTATGAGCATTGTATTTCAAAGCTTGGCCCAGAATGCATTGGCAAACTGCTCGACCGTTGACTACACTAACCTGCTGCAGAACGACTGTGGCTCAGTGGAAGAGTGGGTTGTCCTCCATTTCAACAGATCGGAGGTTCAATCCTTGGGCAAGACACTAAACCCCGAACTGCTCCTCGTGCCGTGCATGGGTGTGTAAATGTGGTGTGAATGGTTAGATTACATTAGATGGTCTGTAGATGTCCACTGCCATCAGTGTGAATGTGAAAAACACTGTGAAATAGTTGAAGAATTTGGGTCCAGCCCTGGTATCAGTACCTACGCTATACGCGAAGTGTCTTGAGATAACTTTTGTTATGATTTGACACTATAAGAAATGGTTAAAGTTGTAGCGTCATTTAATGATGTTTAATTGCAAATGACGTTAAAAAACAAACCCCACCTTGGTCTGTAAGGGTGCACTCACACTGTCCTTCCGCACCGCGCCAAAACAGGTTTTTCAGGTCAAGCCTAGTTCATTTGACCAGTGTGAGTGCAACCGCTCCGCGCATAACTGCGGCCAGCTGGCCGTCCACGGCCCGTCTGAGAGAGGTGGGCTTTTGTAGAGCCATTTGCACATGTACGAGCACGAGCGTGCGCACGTGTACGAGCACGAGGCCTACGGCGGTTCTGAGGTCATTTCCTGTGCGCCTGTTGGGACATAGAAAAAAGAAGGAGGGACCATGCGCGGACATTTAAAACAATGGCGGTGAAAGGTTCACGTTGGTGTGATGCGGAGGTGGAGTGTTTACTGCAGATTGGGTCGATGAAAAGATTCAAAAACAGTCGACAAGACGCACAAAAACTCTGAGGTCTACGGAAAGATCTGGAAACAAAGCCACGCATCGCCATGACGTCATCAATGCGTGTGACGTGTTGCGGCGTGATGACGTATAGGCAGCAAGAAGCATTCTCCGAGGCCCAGGTAGTGTGAGTACAAACGGGCCTGGAGGGGGGGACAAGGACCCTAAAGCCCGGGGCGCGGTACGGACGCACAGTGTGAGTGCACTCTTAGTGTTGTGTTATTCATCGACTCACTCTACATAAATAAAGTTATTCCAACAAACTAAAGTCCCACCTATTAGCACGAGTAGACCCTCAGTAACAAGCACATGTGTGTAACATGCAGAGTAATTGACCCACACAGAAACAAGCTGTAATTGCTGCACCTGGTTTGATATTTACTGACTCTAATTTGTATCTTGAAGCAACATATTTCGCTTTTACGGTTTGTGCTGAGCCCAGTGTTTGCCATAAATGGCAGGTGTGCAAAATTGAAGTGCAAAAGTAATTCAGCTCCTGCCATTCAAAGGAGCTGTGTCAGTTTGATTTACCTGTACACATAAACATGCACACACACACACGCGCATACACACACACACACACACACACACAAGCACACACACACACCCCTTTGGGCCACATGTGTTTTTTATATTCATATGGTGAAGGAAAAAAAAAATGTGCGCCTCCAAAATGGAGGTTGAGGGGTCATGGTGTTTGGCCAGGAGTGACAGCTCTGAAATGAAGGCATAAGTCAAGCGGCTACTCTTCATACACACATACACACACACACACACACACACATGGGGAGGCGGGATGGTGGTGGGCGGGTAGGACAGAGGGTGGGGATAGAGGGGATTGGGGGATGTGGTTGGAGGAGGGGAGGCAGGGTGGAAGGGGCACAAGGTTACCATGTGTGGGGGAGTGTGTGTGTGTGTGTGTGTGTGTGTGTGTGTGTGTGTGTGTGTGTGTGTCTGTGTGTGTGTGTGTGTGTGTGTGTGTGTGTGTATGTGTGTTGGTTGTGAAAAGGAGGGATTTGACAACATGTTTGAGAGTCAAAATGCACAAACCTGTACTTGTCTATGTTCCATCTTATCTTTTCTGGAGCTACCAAACTTGAACACACTCACACACACACACACACACACACACACACACACACACACACACACACGCACACGCACACGCACACCTACACTCACATGCACACGCACACACACACACACCTTGAACCCAAAGGTCAAAGACCATGTGTGTTCTTTCTCTCTCTGTGTCTCACACACACACACACACACACACAGGGTCGTGGTGTTTGCTTACTCTCTGTCACGCACCACGCGGGCCTGTATCAACATTTGGGCTGCATCCCAGCACGAGCGCGGGGCGACCCCCACTCTCTGTAAAAATCATCGATCGATCTGCTGTATTGATCGGCACATGCGGCTCTTTCCCTCAGTGAATCAAAGTGCACCCTGGGAAAAGAAGCATCTGCAATCAAACGACAGAATGATGCATCCTTCATGATCTCGGTGTATGAAACATGAAAGGAGCCTGCTACTAAAGATGGATGTAAACATGACCCCGAAGATATCTTCACGGATTCGAACACGGTCAATAAACGCCCACACACTCGCTTCTCTGTTGAACGAGAGGCAAGGTTTGAAAAGTACCATTGAAAAGATAAAAACGTGCATCTTTTTGTATTTTGCACTGAACGGGGCACAGCTGAGGTCGGCTGCATTCAGAAACCTTTTTCAACTCGCCTCTGCGGCTCGCCCTGTGACCATGGCAACCGTGGAAATCTCGGCGAGGGAAACAACAGTGGAGCTGATGATTTGACAGATATCCAGGTTCCCTTCAGCTGTACACTTCTCCACCAGCAGCACACACATCACAGAACATCAGTCGCTGTCTACAGTAGAAAGTCTAAAGGGGACGGGGGGGGAGAGACGGCTGTGGCTCAAGCTGTGGCTCAGTGGGAGGGTCGTTCTCCATTTGAGAGATCGGCCGTTTGATCCCCAGCTCCACATGTCGAAGTGTCCTTGGGCAAGACACTGAACCCCGAATTGCTCCCCGTGCTGCACATGGGTGTGTAAATGTGGTGTGAATGGTTAGTGTAGATGTCCACCACCATCTGTGTGACTGGGTGAATGTGACAAACACTGTGAAAGCACCTTGAGTAGTCAGAAGACTAGAAAGGTAAAGCTATACAAGTACAAGTCCGTCCAAGTCCAAGTCCATTTACTAAGAAACGCTGTCGTCTTGGACAACGGGGATCTTGCAGAATAGAAAGAAGAAGGTTCTATCCCAACACTTAACATGCAGTAAACCAGACCGGGGCACACATGACATCGCCCAAGGTTCATTTCCTCTCTGCTCTTATGCTTCCAGCTGTCCGATAACAAGCAAAAATGACCAATAATAATAATCAAACACTACAATAACGTCTCAGCATATGAAGCAAGCCTATCTTTGACAGTGGATTTCCACATTTCTACGTTTTACTCAACCTGTGAAAAGAGTCGTGTGGCGCTGGAGGAATGTCTCTAATGTCCAAGCAAGATGAAAGGAGAATACTTGAGTTAGAAAGTACTCGTTGTCATGGCGATACATTTTTAAACGTGTCAACATACACTAGTGCAGGGGTCTGCAACCCACGGCTCTTGGGCCGCATGCGGCTCTTCAGCCCCTTATCAGTGTCTCCCTGTAGCTTTGGCTAAAAAATATATAAGCAGCGTGTTTTTTTGCACAGTGGACAAGGTAAAACATTTGATCTTGGAGTTCAAGGTGATATTGAAAAATTAGTAGGTGAAACTGAAATATGCGTCACATCCTTGGTCTACAGCGCCTTTCCCTGCAGGAGGCTAAACTTGAGTTGGTGTGCTATTCTAGCCGCGGATAAGACCCCCAAAAACATTATCAGAGGAGAAGAGTGTTGCGTGGACATATTCATTTGCGTTCACATGATGGTGTCTTACCTGTGTGCCTGATATGTGGTGAGAAATTAGCCAACAACCACAGTTTTAGGACGGGTAATAATAGGAATAACATGTCAACAGTGACTATATATAAACCTTTATAAGCTGTGACATCAAATCTGTTTTGCGGCTCCAGAGAAATTTTATCTGGTGGAAGAGGCAACATGGCTCCTTTGATAGTAAAGGTTGCAGACCCCTGCACTAGTGGAATAACACCCCGGGGTCCACTGTGAGTGTCAGAGGTCTGGGACAAGGTGATGGAAGTAAAAATAAAAAGTATCATCATCAAAATAAACTTAGAAGAGCCAGAAGTAGAAGTCGTCATTATGCAGAACGCACCTCAGACACAGTTGGGTTATAATCACTGATGCATTAACGTGTGCATCACGTTCATTACTGCCAGGTGGATCATAATAATATGACATAATGTATTTGATTATTTATGTTTTGTATAAATAATAACTTAAAATAGTGTCAAAGTGTAAACAAAGGAGCCAGAAAAGGGAAGTTTTTAAGTAAAAGCATGAAAATGTACACGTTACTTTCCTCCCCTGCCAAAACAAAGACCCATTCCTCTTCTATAGATGGATATTAGCAGTGTGTGCGTACAACTCATCATCAACGATCACCTCCCTGAGTACGAATCCGCAACAATTCAGAAGAAAAGAGA
>NC_139833.1:2840943-2985943 GCF_963691815.1 Echiichthys vipera
AAGTGTAGCTTCTGACTAGTTTACAAAGCAAGTGCCTAAGCTTTTGTTTTTTCTTTACAAACTCCTTCTCTCCCCCTGAGACCCCAAAACAAGTCTAGTCAAACCAAATATTACATTTTCATCACCGACAATACCACAAAAATATCCAAACAAGATGCATTTTCTGCTTTGGCACAGGCTGCTGATAAGTGTTATGTTATTTGTAATGGGTTTGTCTGTTTGTACTGATATTGGCGTGTGTGTCCGTCTGTCTGTCAGTCAGTCTGTCTGTCTGTCTACCCACCTGTTTGAACCTGAGCTTTTCCCATTGAACCCTAATATGCTATAGATGCCTATGAATCGACGATATACTGTACATATGGACACAATCATGAGTTTTCTCTCCATATAAACAGTGCTAATACAAACACACACACATTTAAAACATGTCCTCTGCAAAAGTCCAAGACATTTTGGCATTTGTCTTTTTTTTTTTTTTAATGGCTTCTGGCTTTTTTCTTTTCAAAAATTAGTAAATGTACAACGGGCCTTGTGCTCTCAGTCGTAGAGTCCCATTGGCAAAGCCCTTGCTCAGTATTCATCACACTGAGATGCTTGTATGCGGCCTCTGTAAATGTAGGCATAGCACCAACAATAAAGCAAATGCGGAGTCCTTTGCTGCCCCTGTTTTCATGGGCGTTGAGACTGACATGTGAAGTTAGTCCAACAGACCTGCTGGTGAACTGCGCAATAACTCGTTCTACCAACTTGTCCATCTTGTGCCGCATCTCAAATGTAGACTGTGCCGTCGGCTGAGGGACTGCATCGGGCCATCGAGGTCTCTGCAATGGCCATGGTGAGTGTTTGGCTGGTTTGTGTAACCGGGACGGTAGCGGATCATATCGTCAGTCTGGGTTTTTGAGAGGAATGGTGAGGGAGGCGCTTCCCTTGCGAAAGCCGAGGAAGTTGATCGCAGAGGATGAAAGGATGGATGGATGGATGGATGAGTGGTCGGATGGACGTTCAGCCTGAATTTCTCCCGCAGCTTCTCCTTCTACGTCTGCTTCTCCACCTCAGGGCCCGTTCTCGTTGTAGTGGAGGGAGATGGGCCTGTCTCGCTGCACGTTTGGCATGTAGGGCCAGTTGTAGCTGGAGCCTGAGAGCAGCATGTCGCGGAGCAGCGTCTCGATGGGCGTCTTGCCCACCAGGCGGACGAAAAACAGCTGCTCGATGACCGGAGAGGAGACGATGCGCAGGGAGGGCAGGCGGAGGAGGAGGCGTCCGAAGCGGTTGGGCTGGCTGGGGTACTGGTTCCTTACATACTCCTCCAGGGCGCACTGGGATTTCTCCTGGATGCTCTCCACGTGGGCAACGTCTGACAGACCCATAGCATCTAGAGGGGAGGAAGAGAGATTTAGGGTTTATCACACAGAGTCCTTGTTATAGTTGGAATTACCCGGCAAGAACATAAACACGATCTACAGAACAGTACAAAACAATGGCGTCCTTCATGGGACAAATTGCCACATCTGATTCACTTTGATCAGGTCGATATTAAGGGTGTGGATGTTCTCATGTGTCCAGGTCGTCGTTCTCCCCAAAGCAATTCCAGTCCAAAGCAACTGGACTTGCTTATTTGTCTAGGAAGACGTTTCACCTCTCATCCAAGAGGCTTCATCAGTTCATGTACGCATCTGACCAGGACCAGGACCAGGACCAGGACCAGGACCAGGACCAGGACCAGGCTGGGACTGGACCAGGACCAGGACCAGCCTGGGACTCAAGTTGATATTGTGTAGTGTGATAACAGAGGCTTAGATTTTCAAGAAGAAGAAGAATTACTTTATTTGAAATTTGATTTTTTTCACTCTATTATTATTTATGTTACACACACACACAGGACCTATACACATGCAATTAATGGAGAGATGTCAGAGCGTGGGGGCTGCCAGTGGACCGGCGCCCCGAGCAGTTGGGGGTTCGGTGCACCTCTCCAGCCACCAGTCCACGCTCCCAGCCCGAGTCACCTATGGACGGAGCTGGTGCCGCCCCAAGAATGTAAGTCGGATTTAACCAGAGGTGGAGGACGAGTGGTTGGCTCGATGTGACGTCTTGACCTGAAACTGTACATGTACTTTAAATCTCATCCAGTTGATTGACAGAGATGCAAGCCGACGCAGACGGGTAACAAAATGAAATAAAAAAAGTTTCCAATTCCTCAAGTCAGAGAAATCTTGCTCAAACTTGAGGAAATTGGGTTTGTCACCGCGGAGATACGTATCTACTACGCCCCCGTGGTCTGTGTTCACAGCACACTACAGCGTTCCCTTTCCCCGCAGCCGGAGGTCATGTTCTGCCTCCCACCTCCTCACACCTCCCCTCCTGCGGGCCCCCACTTTGGCAAGAGTCTCGCACAACCGACAGAGTGTGTAACACTGTGCGCGATACTTTTCGCACCCTCTGTGTGAGAGGGAGAGCGCGGGGGATTCAGCAAAAGAGGTCAGAGATGTGTGAACTCAAAACAAAGACACATTTCACTTTACTCTGCCACATACTGTACATTCAGTGGGAGTGCTCTCTCACGCTGCCCCCTGAATGAACCCTCATTTGGGAGACAGGTTTCCGATGAGGGCAATTTCTTCTCCAGCACGTTCTTTTAGTCTAAAAGCGCTGGCCCGTAGGTTTTAACCTGTCACCTCGCACCGCGGGTCCCCTTTGTCATCTCACACTTTGATCTGCCCCTGTGTAAACCCTGCTGGGCCATGCAGCTAAAAAAATTAATAAATTAAATTACGTCATATTTTAATCGAGTGTGTCAACCCCTTCCGACCTCCAGCGGCCACTGTTCTCCTCATTCTGAGTGAGTAATTGCTCCCACTTCAGCTGTAGTTCCCTCCACTCTTGGTGCAGCTGGACTGCCTTTTTATCAGGCCGCCATTTTAGGTCCTGCGTGACAAGGCAGTCTCTGCCTGGTTAGGATTAGTAAAGCTGTCTGTGGGACTGAAACCACATCGCGTGCCGAAGCGACAGCTCTGTGGGCGCCCTTACACGCCAAACGGCGCGTTCTTTTGTCTGATTCTTGGGCACACACCGGTTCAGTGGGGGTGAGGGATCAGGGTGGCAGGACTGAGATGCCCGGTCTCTGATGTGCCTTGATGGGATTGGGCTTCACAGGGGGAGCAGAGGGCGGGGACTCAGAGGGTGGTGCCAGATGATTGGTGTTTGTCTGAGCTTGTTAACTCATCCTACCAGGTCTGCAGGAGTCAGGTTCATTAACGGCTCTGTCGAGTACGTGCGTGTGTGCATGTCGGTCTCCATTAAAGTCACAGGTCTGTGTTAAGATCTGCACGTTTCACTAAATGTATTGTCTCCTTTTTGCAGTTTTTTTGTACCTTGTATACATGTGGGTACATCTGCCCGCATAAAGGGAAGTCACATGGGATGCTCAGGGCTACAGGGGTTATGTAGGTCACGGCCGGGGCTGTTGCGAATCCTCCGTCTCACTGAAACCCACCATACATAATTCAACCCCCGTGGTGGGGGCAGGGGTCCTGGGGCCTGGGCTTGGGCTTGGGTTTGGGGAGCGCGGGGAGGAGGGGTGGATGACTGGTTTCAATAATAGATGGGATCATGAAGGAGAGATGGCTGATGAAGGCAAGGAAGAGAGGTGATTCCACAGCCACCCACACGTGGAGGAGAGACGCTAGGTGCACGTGGAGTGAATCCGACAAGCCATGCAAGAGGCAAAGACGCAATAAAAAATATATAAAACAGTGAGGAGAGACCTCTCGGTGTTGGCTTTTTTATCATCCGTTTCCCCCCCGGGCCACAAAGCATGATCTCTCAGTGAAGGATCCCAGATGTGACAGTATTTTGGCTGGCACTGGAGCCCAGTGACTGTCGGCATAAACCTCAACAGGATTTGTACGTAAGCGGTATCAAAACAATGCCCATCTCGTGGGTTTCCTCAAGATGTGACAACCTTCTATTTTGATTTAATCTTCACGTGACACAGTGAGGCGCAAGTCCCCTGCTATCAGCGCTTATCAGCCTCAAGCATCGGCTGCATGAATAGATAAATCCGTGTTTGGATAAAGGTATTTTCTTTGTCGTAAGTCCAACTGGGAGCGGTTTGACTCAGGCAAGATCATAAAAAATTACAAGATTACAGGCAATGTTAACTAAACGTCAGATCGCGGCTGCTGGTTCCTGTTTGTTAGGAGGTAAGGATATGGATTGGTGTAGATAATGGATCCGTCTCTGTGTTTTTAAACATGACCATATACCTGAGAGTCTACGGTTAACCCACGCATTTGAAAACAAGCCATTTAAGTGAAGCACAAGCAGCTACTCACAGGGTCAGAAGTGGTCTTTTACAGTACGAGAGCGATCGAATTACAGTGAAATTCATGGAGGGCAGAGACCGTGACTGACGAGTGGGAGGACTGCGGCGGCAGCATTTACATACGGAGCCAATGAGACGGTATCCGCCGCAGCGCTGGAGGTCACGTCTCGGTCAGGCTGAGCGGAGGTGAAAAGGTTGCGAGTTAAGTACGGTTGAAGTCGTCTTCACGCGTCTGTGAGCTGGAATCCAACACGGCGGAGGGAAGAAAGGTTTCACGGGCACTGAGAACTTGTTCTTGTGTTAAATCTTCAAAGCGATGGTCGAAGCGTACGATCGTGGTCGTCTCTTCATCTGCGTGTCAAAAAATGAACGCCTGCTAAAAAGTGTCTGCTACATCTTTGTGTTAAACAGCTTTTTGTCATGTACAAACGTTCCCTGTGTTTTCTCACTCACGGAGTTTAAAGTGGGTTTTTGCATCGAAGCTTTAATTTACAACCATTTTTAGAGCGACGCTCGCCTCCTCTTCCTTTATACCGTCCAACAGAACACGCACATTACTCACATTAACTCCTACCCGTGCACGGTATACGTAAACTATTTAGCTAGGTATCTTTGCACGGCCTACACTGGGGACATTTTTATAGACGGATTCATAATGAGATGCTTTAAGGCACGGGTGTCAAAGTCAAGGCCTGAATGAATGATCTTGGCCCCCGGGATGATGTTTGATTAGTATTAGAACCGGCCCGCACGCCACAGCCGCCAGCTGGTGTTTTCTTTCCACGCACCAAAACTACATTACCCACAATGCAACGGTAGCCCGCGAACTCACTGCAGCGCCGCAAGTGGGCCGTTCATTATTCATCAGCATTCAGGGCAGATGTCAACTTTCAGTCCCCCCCCCAATAACGGCTAAAGGGAAGGTGGACGATGAGAACAGGGTGTTTGAAGCACATGTTCACACAGCTGTGCGTCTTTATCTTGATATTAAGGAACATTTTTTAATTTTGACGGACATTTTCTTTTTTGCTGTTTGCCTGCTGAAAATGTGTCACCTGAAATTACTGACAGAGCCGTACAAAAATCTTGGATTATTCATTTAATCATTAAATAAAATACGGTACACTGTGTTAGGTCTTGGTTCAATAGGTTAAATGCAATCATTTCAGCCTGGTCTCACCAAAAGGCGTGTGAATGACACGCTATTTCTCTCAAGCCATCTCGCGTATAATTACAACGCATTTCATGATTTTTGCGTGTCATTTCACGCCATTTAGTCTCAATTGACTTGTATAGTGCAGAGATGGCGTTGTCATTTGACGCACAAATGTCATTGAGGGAAAACCCACGTGTGGGTTGTTTTTAAATCAATATTTCATGTGAAGGATGGCTGAAATAACGGGCGTTAAATGACACGCGAAAAGCTTAATATGCGTAGACATGCACGCGAAAAGTCATGAAAGTCACGAAAAGTGGCGTGCTATTTATACGCCCTCCCATGAGACCACGTAGATCATTTTAATATGTTTTAATTAACATTGAACCAGTCCGGCCCTCAGCTCGTAGCAAATTTGTTTTTTGGCCCTTTGATGTGTTTGACTTTGACATCCCTGCTCAAAGGGGTTCCTTCAGAGTCACATAGTAACAAACTAACCGATCACGGCAGATGTAGACCAGCACCTTCTGTGTTCTGTGAGGTAAAATAACCATTTTCCCATCCGCAGCAGCATGTTGCTTAGCTTCCGCGTCTGCACTCCTGCCTGTACAAACTATTCACGATGTTTCCTGGATTATTCAAGTGACTTTTGCAGATTCCCAATGAGAGAAACACTCGTCACAGTGCTCTCACTAACGCAGAACAAGTTCAACACGTTTCATCGTTCTCTTTATCTGTTGGCATTTAATTCAGACTTGTGCTGTGCTTAGAAGAAGTGTTACAGAAATGTTGCTCGGCCCGATCCAATGAGATTACTGCGTTTACTTAGACAGGACTTTGGTGGTTATTCCGGCATGAGACCAACGTGCGGAGTTACCATCAGGCTTACGTGATGACATGCAGCACATGTCGACAGCTATAAGGTAGTACTTTAAAGTTGTCTTGTTTTTAATAAATGTTCATTTGCATTTATTATTTAATTCAAGGGTTGCACTTCAGCCTGATGACAGACACAGAATACCTCCTGTTGGCCTCTTTAACTCAGGTTAAGTTGTTTACGTGTGCTTTGATACTCTGCAATTAAGTTAAACATGAATAAACCAATTAGCAGGATGTTCCACCCACGGCTAATTCCTCCCTTTCTGCCTGAGCCGTAGTAAAGTTACTAACTCAGGATCGACCCATACTCATCCGTGAGCCTGAGTTTGAGTAGAAGGGAAAGATCCAGTGAAAGACCAATGGAAATGCTAGTTAGCCTCAACACATAATTGATCATTTGAAACTTTTTATTGGAGCTAAAATGAACTTGAACTTACAAGTGTTTCTTACTAGAATCTGTATCTCATGTCACATCAATTGCATCCTTCTTAGGGAGCTCAGAGAGCCGTAATACCATAGATTTGACATTGTTTTAAACTTGCGATTCCCCGCTCTAACGCCTCTCACCGCTCATAAAATCCTGCTTCAACACGTCAAGTGACACCAGCGACATTTCATTTCATCTCCACTGTTTACATGACACACGTGCGCTTCATTCAAACTCACCGGACGTGAAGAGCACGATGGACTTGAGGCAGGAGTATTCGGCCGTGTCGACCTGCAGGGCCTTCAGCTTCTCCACCTGCTCTTGGAAGACACGGATGTGATCCATGAAGGCCACCACGCGCTCTGCTGACATAGGCGACGCGTGCAGGCCTGCCGCCGCCAACAGAGGAGCCACATGAAGCGGCATGGAGCACTGGGCGGCGTTGAGGACAAAGAGCTCGCTCCATGACATACGCAACAGCGCCACCTGGAATAAAGGGGGCATAGAGGGGTTATGACTCCTGCTCGACTGCCAGCAGGATATCTCAAAAACATAAAATCAGATTTAAATCACGTTTGGTCGACAGGATTTTGAATATAAGACAAATGTATCTGATGGGAGTGAAGCACATTTAGGAATCCTTTGATTTGTACACTTCAGGTGCCTTCCAGTGAGAGTACAGCAGGCTTTAGGCCCCGTTTTCACCCATAATTGTAATTATATGAGTCAAAATGCAATAGCACAAATAAACATTAATTTTAAATGCAAAAGGAAACGAATTGCACGAACTGTCCAATAAACCAAACCACCTTTGGACTTGGAAACTAGGAAGCTAGATAGAGGACAGGAGCTCCGTTCATACACAGATTTTCCCCGACTCGTAATATATTCATTAACTGAAAGAAGGAGAAAAACAAGCCAGGCACATTGCGAAAAGCTCCCAGAGAGCGTTTCAGTGTCAACAACAAACTGTAAGGACGATTGAATGTGATGAAACGCTTATTGTCAGTTTCAAAGGTCGTAACTATAGCGAGAGGATGTGACGAAGCATGTCATGACAAGAATAAGAGAAATATGCGTTTAACAGATATAATACGGAGGCACAGTGATCTTGATACATAACGGCTCAGCTCCAAAGTGCAACTCATTTGTGCGAATTATAGAAAACTGCAAAATGATTTAATGGTTTTGAGGGGAGCAACCGTTTTTATGTTTGAGGAAGAGCCGTCACGATACGCAGGTCTTCGGCGAGGACACGGATAAATGGGGGTTGACGTGGCCGAAGGTTGAGCATTCACGATCAGGCTCCATTGTTTTGTCTACTCTGGAAACACTGTAAGACGTAGCTGCATGGACGCGTGTGCCGAGTGCGAACGGTCTTTTGATAGAAGGTTGAAAAGAAAAGAGCAGGAGGTGCAACTCTAAAGTACTCACTGAACGAGGCAGGACCGGTGCACTCCGCATCTTGACGTGACGCTAATGATATATTAATGATACGGCGCAGCTGTAGCATGACACATTCGTGATGACTGTCTGCCCTGGGTGCGTGTGAATATTCATAGGTCAGGTGATTCCTCTGTGCTAAGACCTTACAGCCGGTATAAATGTATATGTGCACGAGAGAGACACCGGGTGTGTTGTGCTTCTGCCTTCAGTGGATAATAACACAACAGATTCACGAATATGGGAAAGAAAAAGGAAAGTGTCGATTATTTATAGGCTCAATTCTTCGTCAAAGTGTGAGCAGAGGGCGAGATGTAGGAAAGAATCTGTTCTTCATGAAGCTCTTTCATTGATTACAGCTTTATTTTGGTTTTTGATTACGTGGAACTGGATCATTTCATTATGTTTACGGCACTGAATATGTTTTACCGGCCCCCGTATTTTATGTACCGTAGTTCCTCGGCTCTCCCGGGTTTTCTCCTCGCATGCTTTATTGAAGGAATGATTCAACATTTTACGAAACACATTTTCTTGCAGAGAGTTCGATGATAAATGGAGGAATACTACTCTCACGTCTGCACACGAAATATGAAGACACGGGCAGCCGATCATTATCTTAGCTTAGCACGATGACTGGAGACGTCTGGCTCTGGCTCCAGGCCAGGTACAGTAAGATGGATTATCTTCCGACAGAGCCTTGCTAGCTCTTTCCCTCCATTTACAGTCTTAATGCTAAGCTAGGCTAACCAGCTGTTGACCGTAGTTCCATATTTACTCTGCACACACAAGAGAGAGTTTCAGTCTTCTCATCAAACTCCTTGCAAGAAAGCAGAGAGCCCAGAATTACAGTCGAACTGTTCCTTTAGAGGTGCAAGTTGGATATTTTAAGATATATTCCAGTCATTCATCAAAGTGGCTGACTCACCTGATCCATGAGCTGCAGATCGGGGAAGAAAGGGATGTTCTTGGCCCACTCCACAGCACTGAAGAGAAGCCTGGCCGCCAGCTCGCAGATGTTCTCGATGCCCATCAGGTTGTTTCCCTGCATGCACTGGGCCCCGTAGCGAGATGTGGGGTAGGGCTCGGCGCGCAGCAGCAGAGAGATGAAGCCAGACAGGTAGGGCTGGCCATTGTACGGGTCGGTGCCGTTGGTCAGGTACTGTCCCGGGCTGCTCTGGGAGTTCGATGTACGTCCTCGTTGAACAGCTGATGGAGAGAAAAAAAAGGCAGGTCAAGAAGAGAATTCAGCTGCATGAATATGAACTTTTAATCCATGAATAGGCGACATTTTTCCAGTGTTTCTGTGTTGTCTTCATCTCAGTCCGCCTGATATCATGTTATACACCTAAGTCTGGTGCCTCTGCACAGCCTGCATGTAAAGTGAAGTGAATCCTAAAAGCCTGCAGCAGAGGCAGAACAAACAGGACATGAAGACAGGAAAGAAAGAGTGAAATTGGGCATGTCAAATATGTCGGGTGGGGGGGTTTGCAGAATGAGGTCAAAGGGGCAAAAAGTGTGAAGACGGGAACATTTCTCTGACTCCTAAATATGTCAGCGCTTGTCTTTTCGCTGGAGCGGTGGAAAGTGGCCCGGCCAAGGCCATTCTGCACTGCTGTTGTGCATCAATGAGTAATGACAAGCAGCAGCTGGTAAAGATATAACCCTTCTTCACACCTACATATGTTATGCACCCGCGTATGCATACACACATGCACACACCACACATGAATGCATACGCTAACATGGCCTCCCACACCACCACCACCACCACCACCACTAGCCTCTCCCCTCCTCTGTGCTGGCAAATGGCTCAGCCTGAGGCGAAAAGGGCACGCAGAGGCCAAGCTCTCGTACACACATACGCACAAACGCCCAACCCCCCCGTGGAGCGATGATGATTCGGCGAGTGCTCAAAGGCCCATTTGGAAAACACCTGTTCAGTCATCCCCACTGTCTGACTAATAACTCCATCTACTGTTACACAGAGAGAGAGAGAGATGGGGAGGGAGTGAGGCAGCGAGAATGCAAAGAGGGGGCCACGTGTGCGGGGAAGAATGAGGTAAAAGGGTGAAATGGTGAGATAAGGCGGAGAGGGAGAGTGAGAGGTGATAAGTTGAGAGAAGGGAGATTGAGGGCAGAGAGGGGGGAGAGAGGGAAAGGGTGCAGAGTTTAATGTATTTGAATATAGTCGGAGATGAGGCTTCAGATAGAGAGCGGTGGTTTACATAAAGAGACAGGTGGAAGCAGGAGGTGGAGAGGAGGGTGAAATAAAAAAAGGGAGGAGGAGGAGGAGGAGGAGGTGGGGTTTAGAAAATGCTTTTCAACTCTGCATCACCTGTCACCTCACACACGGCAGCTGTGTCAATTGAACGCACCGCGGCACGTCTGAACAACCAGAGGTCGACTCACTCAAGAGCGTTATAAAAAACGACTTTAATTCTGTCCTGTCCTCCGAGGAGAAGAAATACCTCCGCACAAAAGGTGTTGACCTCAAACTACCAGTCTTCCCTGTGAACTTGTGTCGGCCCGTGTTTTCCCAGAAAAGAATGCGGTCTCCTTTGGCAAACAGCGCCGTCTCGCTGGGCTGAGTTATGAAGAGGTGTTGCCTGTCACAAAGACGTTGCACAATGGGACATTCCTTGTCACTCGCGCTGCGGCGGCTCTCGTCTTGCTGTGCAAAGGGACGGCTGTCAGATTAGCCGCGCACGTGTCTTGTCTTTGCAGGGTTTCGCAAACCCACCGCCTTGAGCGGCGAGGGTGAAAGTAGAGCAAAGGGGCTGCAATTTCCACACAAAGATCACCTGGTCGTATGTGTTTTCACTCGCCCTGAGGTGTTGTGACTTGTGAGTGGGAGGAAATCTTACAGTTTGCGAAAGGCTCAAACATCAAACTGTTTATTTGTAACTGTCCTTTGTGTCAGTTTCATGATCTGACCATGCTAGGGTTAAGGTTTGGGTCGCTTTAGGCCCAGAAACACTTGGTTAGGGTCGGGTACTCATGGTTCTGGTTAAGATAAGTACCCAGTTAAGGTCAGGGGGACCCTCGTGGTCGTGGTTACAAGAATCAACATGTGGTTAAGGTTACAGACGATTGCGGTCACGGTAAAAAGAAAACAACGTTGGTCGTTGGTAGGAAACAGGAAAGGTTTTGTCGGGAGGAGCCCCTGACCTCCTTCATCGCTTTGCAATAACGTCACCGGACTTAATCCTTTGCTCACTCGCTGAACGGCACCGATTCTGTCGCGTTCCCTGCGAACGGTCTCGAAAGACTCGACCCTGACTGTCCACATCCCTGTCGGAGCACCTCCATAACCTAAAACTGTCACTCTGCCCCGGCGTGTTCATATCATCTGATAAGAAATCTGTTCTCCGGGGGGTGAACACCCAGGTTTCCTCTTCTTCTGAGCTGACGTTGACTGCACAAACTCACTGTCCCTGACGTTCATGGAGAATACATCAAACTGTTCTAAATTCCACGTCACGTTTGGACCCCGCTGCCTTTCCAACGTCTCTGATCAGTGATGAATGTGTGAGTTAACAGCTATTAATCTGCTCTCATATTGATTAGTGGTTAATCCTGCAGATGGCGGCGAATCTACTTGATCCACTTGACTCTTCAAAAGCCTCATTGTGGGGGTCACTTGTGGCTGAGAGGCAGAGCACTTGAGTACTTCTGACTGA
The DNA here is from genome assembly GCF_963691815.1 of Echiichthys vipera. Lineage (NCBI taxonomy): Eukaryota > Metazoa > Chordata > Actinopteri > Perciformes > Trachinidae > Echiichthys > Echiichthys vipera. The sequence continues at coordinate 2,852,853 of NC_139833.1, forward strand.
GACACATCACGCTCTGTTATTCCTCAGCTACAGCTGGCTGGACAAGACCGAGGAGCGGAGAGAGAGAGAAAGGGAAGGGGATAGAGGGGGATGATTCAACGCATTCTCATAGGAAAAAAGGTCAGAACGAATAGAGGGGAAGACGGACACGTGTAGAGACGGAGAGATGCAGTGTATTGACAAAGAGGAGGGCGGCGAGCGAGCGGGAGAGGAATGACATTAGAGAGAAGCAGATGCCTGAGGATAAGAGGGGAAAAGTAAAGCAGGGTCAGAGATAGAGAATAAAAGGGGGATGGGAGTATAAAGTCAGATTTGGGTGTCTGCCATAAGCTGTTTCCTGCCTTTTAATTGGTGCACCACGGCTCAGCTTAGTGCAATTGACTGAGCTTGAAAATAGGAGGGAGGGGAAGGCTCGAAATCATAATGATACACAAACAAAGTCGTTCTTCCTCGCAAACAAAATGACTCCGGTACGAAAACGAGGGCGGAAAAAGCCCCAAAAAAGAGCTACAAATCCCTCAAAACCCCAAACACAACAGCAACCCGTGTGTGCGTGGAATCAGACAAGGGCAGATGGATGAACGAGAGGAGGGGAGTGCGCTCAAAGAGAGGTACCATGGGACATTTCAGCTGCGACTTTCAGAACGCCACTTCAGCAAATGGCAGCTGGCAGAGTGCACAGTTCGCTGCCTGCCCTGGATTAGCCTCTGGGTCAGACTGTTAGTGGAATTACAGCAGCTAAATACAATTAAGGCCTATCAACATTTGGACTAAAAGGTCACGGTGCCGGGGCAACACAGACGCATTATAGATTTGGCTCAGGATGAGTTTAATAAGTGGATTTCTAAAGCTTTGTCGGGGGGGAAAATAAACACGTCGCCCCCGCGTGAACCTGCGCTTCTCTCCGCGCCACATCTCGCCACGGCGTGCACATGTATGTGTCTGTGTGTTAGAGGGGTTTACCACGTTATAAAAGTATGCAATCCAGCATCTAAACACACTGCCTATGCGCACAAGCCTGTGTGTCGATGCACATGGCTGGGATCCAGCTCAGAGGGCAGGGTGCGACGTGATACCGAGGTAGTGTCCCTGCCGCTCTGCTGCCGGTTTTATTTTGGCTCTGAACTTTGACCCCGCAGGTCATTGCTCTGCAGCGGGGCGAAGCTCCCAAAGACGGTCGGACGGGAGGAGGAGAGGGGCTAATGTGTAAACTAGGAGAGAGTTTAAAGAGATAAGGGGACGCACAGCAGGACGCCACTGAGCAGAAAGGTTCGGGGGAATATACTCTGAGATCATTTGTCACTCAAACAGCAGGCGGGGGTCACTGAACTGCGACTACGATGCATTACTTTGTACTTATTTTATGAAAAGAATATGATATGTACGTGGACTGTGGCTTCACACGGTTGGGTTGAAGCCATGGTATTGTGCATGGTAGTGTTTATTCTACACACACATTTGGTGCCACCAGGAATAAACAACAACATTAAAAGTCACGCGTTAAACACTTAACACCAAACCAGGTTGTGTTCGGCAGCTCCGACGCATTCCACAACAGTTCTCCATTAAAGCTGCTATAATCAATATTGTTACATAAACGACGGATGAGATGTTACTAATTCACTTCTTCCCCTGAGTTGTTTGTGCTTTGTCGTCTCTCAGGTCTCTGCTGATGGTGGTGGTGCCTGCTGCCGTGGTCCTGCGTGACGCTTCCTGCTGCTGTTATCATCTATAACCTTAGCTGTGCTTGTTTCTACTATTCTGCTGTATTAATAAGTCATATTCACATTACTATAGATGTTATTATAGTTACTGGAAGTGTGTCTGTCTCTGTCTTTGTCTGTCTTTGTCTGTCTCTGTCCATCTGTCCGTCTGTTCTCTCTCTCTCTCTCCTTCTCTTCCTCTCTCCGGTGCAGACAGATGTGCGTCCTCCACAGAGCTGGGTCTGTCTGACGTTCCTGTCTGTTATAGTGAAGGTTTTCAACGCCACCGTACTCTACGGGGGAATTGTTGGGTCTCTGTAAATCATAAATAAGTCAGAGAGTGTGGTCTTTACCTACTCTGTAAAGTGTCCTGAGATAACGTCTGTTATGATTTGGCCCTGTAAATAAAACTGAATTGAATTGAACTCTACAGAGCTTTTTAGCATCTTCCAGCTCATTGTTTAGGTTTTTTTAAGTCTTGTTTTACTCTCGGAGAACACGGCGGCGCATTCAGCGGCTAAAGAGGCCGATAATTTCCCTCGGGAGTGAGTGGAGAGCAAAACGCTGGATGTGTAAACACGCAACAGATGCTGACCATATCCACTTTAAAGGAGGTTATATGTCAATGTTGTGTTTGCAGCTTGTCTCCGTTGTCCCCAAGTGCTAAAAAGAAGACTAAAAATCAGTTATTAGAGGTTTAAAGATACTTTTGCAATGAGTTGATACTAGTTACTAGTGTTGGTCTGTGCATCTTTGAGGAGAAAGCATTGAAAGTGTAAAATGAAACACATGTTTAGTGCATTTGGACTGCTGGGAATTGGTAATTGTCGCACCCCACTGAGGAGACACAGTCAAAATAAATCATATGCAATCAGCAATGGATATTTAATCCAATAAAAGCATTGCTGTGTCAACTTTACTCCCCGCTAACCCACTCGCGAGCCACTCCGCACACTGAAATGGGACAGCCCATGTCGTGTTCGACACAGCCGAGGACGGAGCGGAGGTAAACACGAGAGACACGACGCAACGAGAGTGCAGGGAAACCGGAGGCGGCGCAGGAACGAGAGAGGAAGGCCGTGACGCAGACAGAGAGAGACAGACACATGGAGGGTAGAGGAGGTTCGCGTGAGAGACTGTGGAAGCTTCGCTGAGTGTGGATGCATCTGCCTCCGTCTCTGCCTCTCTCTCTCTCTCCGTCTCTCCGTCTCTCTCAGACTTTGATGAGGCAGTTCCTGAATTAATTAGTAAACCAAATTCACCCCGAACTCAGTGATTCACATTATCCTTATTTACACTTACGCCTCAGCCCTGCCCTCTGTGTTTAACACACAGTGGAGACACATCTGGGCATACATGTGTTTCTTTAGCTGCACGGCTTTATTTGGATTTCCTCCGCTTGTGTTATTATTATTATCACACAGCAGAAATAGAGGCTGACTTGCATTATTTGAGTTTTTGAAACTGACTTTAAGCTGCCTTTACTTCACTAAATATCAAAGTAAGATGGGCGACACATTCTGAGGGTAAGTTCACTCATAACGTATATTCCCACGTATCCCTCGTGGTATTCAGCCGTGCACATATTTTTAATTGTTTTATTTTAGATGATGAGATATCTGCCACAAGACGTGTGCTGCCATGCCATTACACTGGCAGCACAGTGTGTGTGTGTGTGTGTGTGTGTGTGTGGGGGGGGGGGGTGTTTGTGGTGCTTATCCACCCCAAAAAAGAGCTGCTAACCAACCTATAGTGTCTAAAGTTTTAGCTTCACATCGACACTTTTTCACCCCGTCGTCCAGGAATTTATTATTTCATTTCTGGGGACACACAAAAAACCACATGCTTTTACATTTACTCGTATCTGCTATCTTGAAACTACAAGGTTTAGTGGAAAGAATTTTGTTTTTTGGGTGAATTGACTCTTTAATAATATAACTGTGGTCAGAGAGGAGCCTCCATGATAGTATGATGCGGAACATCGCTGGCTGATATCTCATATTTATTAAAATCTCAATATAAAACACAAAAAGGGGAGAGTTCTGGCTGCAACGTGGCTTCTTTTTCATCTGTTTCTGACGTCCCCGATGCTGCACCCGCGCTCTGAGGCCTAAATAAGATCATCAACTCAATGCATTAATTATAAATGCGTGTAGATTCCCCCAAAGCGTTATTTTAGAGAGCAAATGAGAAGCCGACTGAAAGAGAAGCCTCGTTGTGGGTTAAAAGTTTCTGCCTCTTTCTCTCCTGTGTGTGTGTGTGTGTGTGTGTGTGTGTGTGTGTGTGTGTGTGTGTGTGTGTGTGTGTGCGCGCTCGTGTGTCATCACAACTGACCCGGGTGACACACAAAAACAGGTTGAGCTACTTAAGTCTCAAGCAAAACAGTCTCCAGAGTCAGTGGGTGCGTGATTGACTGAACGCACCTGAGAGGGGTCACGTTACCTTTGTCACGTTAGCGACACGGGGGGGGGGTTGTGCAGAGAGAGACGCACCGCCTTTAAAGGGAAGAGGTCATTACGTGTTTTATTGAAGCCTCTTCACCTTGGTGTGTCCAAAAGCATTAAAAAGCAGCATCATTCATCTGTTGTGTAATATTAAAGTCAGCCTTGCAGATAACGCCTCAGGCTCCAGTGTATCACTTTAATGGAGGCTGGGCTGAGCTGGTGAGTGCGGTGACAGGGGTTAAGCATTTGAATTTGTCAATAGCTAAATTACTGGGATAAGTAAAGGTGTTCAGAGCCAAAAGGGGGTCAGGCTGCCGGGTTTTGGTGTGTAATTGCCCACCGTGGAGCACGGATTAGTCAATACACGCTGCCTGTTAGACTTTAGCGGGGTGTTTACTCAGCGAAGAGGCCCCGGCCAGGTCACACATTTGGACTTTGACTGGAGTCTGTCTGTTATTAATGTTTTAGTTTTGGGTGACCTATATTCAACGCCACTGTTGGTGTTTTGTCAGAGTGCAATATGGGTCAGAGGAGGCAGCAGCTTTCCCACTGTGCACATGGGTATGACTGATTCCTGCGATGCAAATAGATGCTGGAAGTATTTACTATCACTACACTCGACTCACTGCATGCGTGTGTCCGCGTGTGTTTGGCAAAGGGCGATATCGAGGCCAACGTCTCATATCCCACTAAAGGTCTTTTTACCGCATGTTCTCTGGTAATTCAACACAACAATACTCTATGTGAAATAACCACATGGCAAAGCAAAAAAGAGAATTTTCTCATTTCATTAAGAACTTTACTGCAAAATGAGCGTTAAAGTGCAACGACGAGAACGTAAAGTGTCGTCCAAATGACGTAAATGTTGTTGTCACTCAGGTTGCACGCTGGTTTTCTCAACATCCTGTTAGAAAGGATATAGAAAAACATATATAAAGGACATTTTGAGATCATTTGACTGTACGAAAGACGCACTATATCTCACATTAGCACCATTTCTGCTCACGTGTGAAATCATGAGCTGTTACATAATTGTGTAAACGCGAAATCTGGATTATTCACGCTTTCGATTCCATAAAAAGACAATAAACGATCATATAGAAGTATGGCCCATCCCTGCACACTAACGCTGTGTCTCTGCATGCATTCGGTGCGCTCGCAGATTCCCAGGTGTACGATTCCAGACACGCACACGAGATGACATTGTCGTTGCACGCGTGCATTAATCAGAGCCGTAAACCGCACGTGTCTTTTTGTCCTCGGCGAAGTCAACAGCTCGTCCTTGCGGGCTACTCTGAAATTAAAACATTCACTCCAGTTGAAAAGGAGCTGTCAGGCTGATTCTCTTCGCCTCCTATTCAACCCAGAAACTACCAGAGAAACAAGGGGAGCTGTCTGTGTAGCCGTGCGCTGAGATAATGACACTAATGTTGCACCAGGTTTTTTCAAGGATTCGATTCCCCGCCGAGGCCCGAACAGAAACGTTCGCTTCCACGGTGCTGGAGGATAAAAGCCTCCAACGCATGAGATTATGCTCGACACAGCAGTCGGCGAGAAAGAGGTCAAACGCCCTCCTTTGGGGGGTGCAAGAAACACTCACGAGAGAGCGAATAAGTTCTGAATCTCATGAAACTTTGAACGCGTTCTCTGAGAGAGCTAAATATTCATTCGGTCTAGTGTTGTTTTTGGCGGCCTGTTTGAGTTTGAGTCTAGTTTTAGTCGACTAAAGGTCTGAGCTCTCTCAGGGCGCCCTCCCACTGTGCGTCCGTCCCGTGCCCCGTGCTTTAGGGTCCTTGCCCCCCCTCCAGGCCCGTTTGTACTCACACTACCTGGGCCTCGGAGAATGCTTCTTGCTGCCTATACGTCATCACGCCGTAACACGTCACACGCATTGATGACGTCTTGGCGATGCGTGGCTTTGTTTCCAGATCTTTCCGTAGACCTCGGAGTTTTTGTGCGTCTTGTCGACTGTTTTTGAATCTTTTCATCGACCAAATCTGCAGTAAACACTCCACCTCCGCATCACACCAACGTGAACCTTTCACCGCCCATTGTTTGAAATGTCCGCGCATGGTCCCTCCTTCTTTTTTCTACGTCCCAACAGGCGCACAGGAAATGACCTCAGAACCGCCGTAGGCCTCGTGCTCGTACGAGTGCGCACACTCGTGCTCGTACACGTACAAACGCGCTCTACAAAAGCCCACCTCTCCCAGACGGGCTGTGGACGCAGCTAGGCGCGGTACGGTTGCACTCACACTGGTCAAACGAACTAGACTCTACCCGAAAAACCTGTTTTGGCCCGGTGCGGATGGACAGTGTGAGTGCGCCCTTAGTCTAGTTTAGTCTAGCTTTCTAAAACAGAAAGTATCAGTACGTTAATGTCTTGACTTACCTACATTTATAATGGGATGCCCTGAAGTGTCTCTAAAGATCTGCGGTGTTTTTTCCTCTGATTTTGTCGCATTTTCGTCTCGTCTAGATTTCGTCACGTGATAATGGTTCGTTGGCGACAATATTTCCTCATCATTGTCGTTGACGAAGGCGACGCTAATTCAGTCTAAACAGGGAAGTCAAATGTTGGTGTCATGTTTAAAACAGATATCAGACGTTCTCTCTGTGGTGGTGGTGGACACCACAAAAACATGTGTAGCTGAAATATTTGTGAATAAAGCCGACGTGCTCAGAAGGTTATGAATATACATAACCTTACACTCACCCTCAGACTCCTTTCCCCGGGATGTGAGGTCCATATATGTGCTGCGAGTACATTTCAAACTAAGTAAAAAGGGTTTTAAATGATTCATAAGATGCCAAAGTCTTTCAGCTCGACATGCGTTTCCACTTGTGACCCTCTGCTTTATTTTGACGGCGCGTTCTCGGGAACTCTCGCATCTTGTTTGCGATATAAAACGCACGTTACACCTGGATCGTAACGCGGGGTAAACACTGCGCGGCCCTCGACCACCTCGGGTGAACCCGTTGAATAATGCAGAGTGAAACATGACTTATGGATGCACCTCAGGGGAGGAGGACGACGGCGGTGGCTGCATGTGAGCTGCAACAGCCCGGACACTTTTCACTTCACACCCTCGATCTTTGGCTTCCGGGACGCGGCGGTGATTTAATTTACCGCAGATGTTACGATAAAACAATAACGCCCCGATTGTGTTTCAAATACCCGTGAATATTTACGGTTACACAAACATTCAAATGTGGCTTTGTTGTGATTCCTACCTCATGAAACTGATAGAAATCCTGATTAAATAGCAGCTGAGACTTAATTAAAGTGTAAACGCCTGTTATTTATAATGAATTACAAGCGTCACCTTCCTCCGCCTCTCACTTAACACGACTCATGAGAACAAATGCTGGTTTTTAACGATCTACTTTCCCCATCGCAGGACAAGTCTGTGTGACCTTTAACAAAAATGATGCTAAGTAGAGGAATGAATGCTGATAAACAGAAGTCAGCCGACAAAGAGGATTTGCGGACACTGTTTAATCCTGCTGACCTCAAACGCACCAACAGAGGAGCTCAGCCAATGTAAGTGCACCCCTCTGCGTTTAAGCAGCACTGTGGAAATAAAGAAAGATAATGAGCAGATGATGAGTTTTAAAACCTTATTATTTAGTTATTTATTATCTTTTTAATTATTATTATTGTCTCCAGTCAATTGTTATTATTGAACACACTAATCTGAACTGAAAGAAAGAAATTCAATGGAAATGTTTGTCACTTATTTTAAAATTAAAGCACTAATTTGTTGAGTTTTTTGCAGTGCAGAGTCTGAAACCTGCACTTTTATATCATCTGAACAGCAACACTTATTTAAATGCATGCTGCTCTGAAGGCCTGTTACATATCTCTCATAAACAAGATGAAGTCTTTAGGTAGAAGCTGCAAAAATGTATTTTTTTAAACAAAACTTTTACTAATTTATCTGAAATGCTCCAAACTTTTCCCCTCGGATAAAAAGTTTTCAGGGGTTTATTTCGACACAATAAGATGAAATGATTTACATAAAAACTGAGTAAAAAATATCTCCTCTAATGATGTTTTTTAGTCTGTTTTAAAAGCTTTAATTTGAAGTGTGACTGTAATCTATATCAGATCTCTGCGGCGGTAAACACGCTGCGACTCCCTCGGAAAGAACCGCGGCCGAGTGTGTGCGGCTTGCGGGTAGTTTTTACATGAGGTACGGCCTGTGTGTGCAGTGTACACACACACACACACACACACACACACACACACACACACACACACACACACACACACACACACACACACACACACACACACACACACACACACACACACACACACGCGGAGTCAGAGAGCGGCTGAGCACTAGCGGGAACCCTTGAGGGATCATCCCGTCTCAGGCTCTAAGGAGAACGGGTATTTCCAGCGCCTGTGTATTTACATTTGGGCTCAGGCGCAGAACAAAGGGCGGCGGGGTCGTTGGTTGGAGACTGTCTGTCCTTCAACATCTCCCCTGCCGATGCGCCCTTGAGCAAGATCGCTCCCTGGGATGCAGCTGCGGCCGACTCTGCTCTGCTCGGTTTCTCTGAGAGGAGAAATAAACGGGGCCAAGACTCGGACTTTTGCGGGTGAACGCGCTGTTTTTAGTGGAGGCAGTCGAAGCCCGTGTTGCCCGTGGCTCACCTGTGTTAAGGTGTGTGATAACGAGCCCCGTGCACGTGGCTGCTGCTCGTTAATTTCCCCAACATATTAAACAGAAAGTATAATATTTCTACAGCCTCACACTGATTATTGATTATAAAGGTGTCGCCTCTAAATCAGGAGATCCTCTAAATGAAGTTCTGAGGTCATTAGGTTATTTATGAGGTTATTTATGTGATATAATGCATGCACTCATATCAGATAAATAATTAATAAACCCATAAAAAGTGTAACCCATCAGTAACCAACACGTTTGAATAAAGAAAACGTGGCTCCATTTGTTTTTTTTAAGCATCTCTCGGGAGTGGGATGACGCTGCTGAGAGATAATTAATAAGGGCAGCGCTGCTCTCCGCCAACACGTTTCCACTGCTCCCCTTTGGCACCAAGTGACCCGTTGTTAATCCGACACAATACAACAAATGTAGCGGCATCCTCTTATGGCGGCTCCGGGTGTCGGTGAGCAAACAGCATAATTAAAGCAGGGGGACAAAGGGGGGATTTCACAGAGCAGCGCGCACCGCGGTGAATGCTGGAGATTTGGTAAATGAATGTGGAATAAGCATTGTGGTGCCGCAGGTGGTGGGTGATTATTTACCCATAACAACAGCGGATATAAAGTGTGTGTAGTAGCAGAAGCAGCAGCAGCAGCAGCAGCAGCACATGAGATCAACAGGCATCACCAAACATGACGCGTATTTTACGCACAGAATCTCACCGGGCACGTTTTTAAGGACATGTGAGAGGAGAGAACGGGGTGGAATTCACTGTTTCCAATGCAAATTTGTTTGTGTTCGGGTTTCTCTTAAATGTTTCCATGCAACAGACGAGTAATGGTGCAAATATAAAAGCAATACAATGAATAAAAGAGCCTCGGAAAGTAGATCCTCGGCCGATGTGAAGAGTGTCTTGTTTTGAGATTTACATGTTTTGCAGTGAGCAGCGTTACGCACAGGTTAACACACAGAAATAGGGTTAGTAAACTTTCTTAATGCACAAACTCGCATCGACATCCGTCACACACCTATGGTCTTACCCTCTCTTCTCATGCCGACTTTGAGGCACTTCTTCAGTCGGCAGTACTGGCACTGGTTCCGGTGGTGCTGGTCGATGGGGCAGTCTCGGTTCCCCCGGCAGGTGTACGAGAGGTTCCGCCTCACCGAGCGCTTAAAGAAGCTTTTGCATCCCTCGCATGTGAACTGTCCGTAATGCTTCCCACTGGACTTGTCCCCGCACACCATGCAGTCCACGTTGGGGATCTTGTCCCCGGAAAGTGCGTCGTTCCCCGGGGTGGAACCGTTGGGGGTTCCCGGCGCCCCGCCTGGCTCCTGGCCGCATATCTGGAGCTGAGACCCCGGATCTGCAGAAATGTTCTCTGGCCACTGGTTTACTACCATTGCCATGCTATCCCCAAACACTTTGGTCTTTGTTTAAATCACAGAAGGAGAGTGATAGAGATCCGTCCTGACGTCTTGGGAGAGAAAAAAAAACGAGGGAGGGCGAAAAGGCGCTTCCCACTTCCTCCAGAGGTCAATCTGAGCGTATCTGAGCGTGTTTAATGAAATGGTTTCTCTGTAATACTTAGTTCTTTAATATAAACATCTATCAAAGTTCACTGTAACAGCGAGGTATCAACATGATCGATGCATAAGCGCGTAGCCAACAACTCCCGGTGTTCCTCGCTGCGCAGCAATCCATAAACACGTTGTTCTTCAGAGTGAAGCCTCTCGGAAAAGTCAGTCCGGCGGGTCTGCGTGTCAGCTGTGAAAACAACCTTATCTTACTTCTCTCTTTGCCTCGGGAGCGTGAAACGCGGCGGGATACAACAGACAACAAGGTGTCGCCTCTCGGCCGAGTCGCTCCAGCCCGTCCGCCGCACCGAACGCTGCGTTTGGATTCACGCAAGATCAATTCTGCCTCCCGAGTGACGCGCCTCGAGTCAACGCTGAGCGCATTCCGCGTTATTCTGTGACGGGTTTATTCTGTAGTCCCGGCACCCTCTTGGAAACGGCATTGAGCGCAGCCCCGAGTCAATCCGCGTCCCTCTCGTTCGTGCGCGCCGCGGTGAGGTTTTTTGGAGAGCGACGTCTGGTCTTTATTTACCCAACATGCAGCCGGAATATCCTGGGCGATCGTCCGTGTGCGGCGAGGAGCGTCAACTGACACACTTTTACGCGCACAACAACCTTCGAGTGTATCGCTGCTTCCCCCTCCGACTGTCTGTCCTGTCTCCGAGAGTCAAAGCTACAATTTGGGGGAAAGTGTCAGCAGCAGGCTGCCTCGTAACGCTGCCCCCCTGGCGGCGCTCCAAATAAGGGCATAACTGCCAAATAAGGTCATATCCCCTCCCCTCGACGGGAGAGGTGAGACGTGAAGGGCCGCTCGTGATTGGCCCCAAAAGTCTGTTAAAAAAAAGTAAGGAGCTCTGTGATTGGACAGCGGTCGGTTCGATGGGTTTGACTGACAGGAGCGGTTGTTGTGATCCACATCAGTGTCCCGTTGGAAACACAGTGTTGCGCGCGTCGTGCGTCCACCCGGCACCGGCGTAATAATAACCCTGAACAAGAAAGTTACAATAAACTCCACTCCTGCCTTCTATTGGATCACCTTTGTGTTTTAAACTCTAACATATTTAAATATATAATAATCCATCTTCATGATAAGGAGGGGAGTGACCGGACTCTGCACACAGACGCGTTTTGATTTGTGTCACTTTGTGGGGATGTTTGACCTTCACTGAGCAGGAGGATGGACACTGAAATGTTGTTTTCACATCGGGTCTTAAATGTCAGACATGCAGACGCACGAGCACGGTTCTGTGGCTAGTTTCGGGGGCTCGTTCCGGTGTTGTTCCGTATTCATCCAATCACCTCAGAGCCCACACACACCATCTCTTATATCTCAGAGACATGTTTAAGAACATAAAATACTTTGAATAATAAGTAATAAACATCAACTCCAGGTGTTTTTTCTCTTTTACCTCGTCTACTGCTGGACTGAAATTACGCATCTGCAAATTCTGACATTTCCACCACTCCTCATGTTTCCACATCACACTTGAGCATAAACCCAACGTGGTCTCATGGGAGGGCGGGTGATACCAGGCTGATACACCGCATATTGGACCGGTGCTGTGCCGTATTCTGCACCCCAGCCTGCCGTGAAATGCACCCCCTCGCATTAAAGGTGATGTTCTGGATCAGAAGGCTGTTGTTTCCACCAATAGGAGTAGTTTATACACAGGTAACCACATTAAAAACACACTTTTGAACCTATGCATTGCAAGAAAAGCTGGGATTATATTTAGGAAACGCTGAGTCAAACACATTCAACTTGCACAAAAGATCCATTTCATTCATGTTGTAATTATGGCTGCAGTTTATTTCCACAGAACACACAAAAAGGTGTTGTTTTGTGTTTGCTATTATCAGAGTTTGTGATTTTAAACTCTTTAAAATAGTTTAAAGACTGTAAGTAACCATTACCTGTATACATGTATACCTGTATATATATATATATATATATATATACCTGTATGTATGTATATAAGCTACTCCTACAGGTGGAAACAACAGCCTTCTGATCCAGAATAGCACCTATAATGCGAGGGGGTGCGTTTCACGGCAGGGGTCATAAAACGCACCCCCCTCGCATTATACAGGTGACCCACAACGGTCAGAACATTGGTTCCTTACAGTCTCTGTAACTCTACAGTCAAGAGTTTAAAGTCACAAACTCTGATCATAGCGAACACAAAACAACACATTTTTGTGTGTTCTGTGGAAATAAACTGCAGCTGTAATTACAACATGAGTTAAATGGATCTTTAGAGCAGGTTGAATGTGTTTGACTCAGTGTTTCCTAAATATAATCCCAGCTTTTCTTGCAATTCATAGGTTCAAAAGTGTGTTTTTAATGTGGTTACCTGTGTATAAACTACTCCTATAGGTGGAAACAACAGCCTTCTGATCCAGAACATCACCTATAATGCGAGGGGGTGCGTTTCACGGCAGGGGTCCTGAATACGGCACAGCACCGGTCCAATATGCGGTTTATCAGCCTGGTATCACCCGCCCTCCCATGAGACCACGTTGGGTTTATCCTCAAGTGTGATGTGGAAACCTGAGGAGTGGTTGAAATGTCAGTATTTGCAGATGCGTACTTTCTGTCCAGCGGTAGATGCGCTTTTAAAAGTTTCCAACGAGGTAAAAGAGAAAAAAACACACCTAGAGTTGACGTTTATAACTTATTATTAATCGATTTTAATGTTTTAAAACACGTCTCTGAGATATAGGGGGTGATGTGTGTGGGCTCTGAGGTGATTGGATGAAATTAAACAAAGAATGACGGGTGTTTTTACCCTGGAAATATAAAGTCATGTTTATAGTTTCACCCTCTGAGACACAACGGAAGGTCACAGTTTACCAACCGTTTTACGCACCGCGTCATCAGCCACTGCCTTCATCAGCCACTGCCTTCATCAGCCACTGCCTTCATCAGCCTCTGCCTTCATCAGCCTCTGCCTTCATCAGTCTCGGGTCAGTGTTAACAACATCTCATCTAACCTTACATATAGAAATATTGCACACCGCTGATAAATGCATGTTGAGAATACTCCAGACTCTCCCCTCACCGCGCCACAACAATAACAGAAGGTGCCAAACTTCTCACTGTGCCATGAAAGGCTCTGCCTGCTCCACCAGTGGAGAGAGTGTCGGTTGTGTCGGTTGTGTCGGTGTGTTGTGCTCTACGGTCTCGGCCGTGGCACAAAGGCCGTGGCGGTAATGAACAGTGACAGTGTTGTTCTCTAATGGGGCTTTTTCAGCGCCGGGAGCCGCGGGGACCTGCTTCTCTGCGCGGATACTCTGGATTCGTCATGTGTCGGTGATTCCCGCGACACCGCTGCCAGGTGGTCGAGTGCCCCACCGCCCCCGAGCTGCACGAGTGCCCCACCGCCCCCGAGCTGCACGAGTGCCCCACCGCCCCCGAGCTGCACGAGTGCCCCACCGCCCCCGAGCTGCACGGGACAGAGGTTAGAAGAGTGATGCATGGGTTTCTATCCATCTATCCGTCTGTCTGTCTATCTATCCATCTTTCTTTCTTTCTTTCTTTCTATCCATCTATCCATCCATCCATCCATCCATAAATCCATCCATCCATCCATCCATCCATCCATCCATCCATCCATCCATCTATCTATCTATCTATCTATCTATCTATCTATCTATCTATCTATCTATCTATCTATCTATCTATCTATCTATCTATCTATCCATCTATATCTATCTATCTATCTATCTATCCATCTATATCTATCTATCTATCTATCCATCTATCTATATATATATATATATATATATCTATCCATCTATCTGTCTGTCTGTCTATCTATATATATATATGTATCCGTCTATCTATCTATCTATCCCTCTATCTATCCATCTATATCTATATCTATCTCTATCTCTCTCTGTCTCCATCCATTTATCTATATATCAAAGCGACACATTGTAATCTACTTGACAGCTTTAGTTTGTAATTAATTTGCATATTTAATACAAAATATATAATCAAAAAATTAATTCCAGTGTTTTACTGCAGGTTAAACTACACAGCAGCAGGTCTGTGCACAAGGTATTCAAACGTGCCCCACTTTTACCAGCTGCAACATTAACGCCGTGCATGAACTCATGATTCATTCAGTATTTCTAGTGATATAACAGATATACACACACACACATATATGTACTATACATATACATATGCAATGGTTCATTTTGCATCATGACTGCTATCTCTGAACCCTTATGTCTATTTTGATGCTAACATGTTTGCACTTTTACTTGTAACAGAGTATTTTTACACTGTGCTTTTACTACTTTAACTTCAGTAAACACCCTGGATCCTTCCTTCACCAACACACTAAACTAAATATTCCTGTTAGAGTCGAAACGATTTGCAGATAAACTGAAAAATGATCTGAATCTATTTTCAGAATTAATTGAGTTTTCATGCAAAATGGCACAAATTGCATTTTTCAGCCTCTCAAATTCAGATTTCTCACATTTTTCCTACTATTTTCTATGATAATATGAATATCTGCAGCCCTGATGTCCATCCATTCATCATTTCATCCGTCCACATGTCGTGTTGTAGTGCTTTCTCCCATTAAAGCACACACACACATTTATAATAGTGACAAAATACACATGAAACAGCTTCTAAGTAAGTATGTTTTCACCTATATTCACACAACCACGGTGCACACAAAACAGCAGGACCTCACATCCTCCTCACACACTCTTATCTACAGACACAAAAAGTAACAGCACTTCCCAACTTTGCTTTGCTCCAAAAGGGGAAAAAAAAGTGCTAAAAAGACAAAACCTCACTTAGAGGTCCTGAGTGCAGAGCGGGCTCGCCTGAGGCCGTGAGGTTGGCCCTGCGCTCGGCTTAATTGCTGTCACATGTAACCTTACCTGTCTCCCAATTAGCCCTGTGACTCGCTATTAGGGGATTCCACGAGCTGTAGGCCAGTGACCAAGGGGCACCTCAGGGTTTGGGGCCTGATAATTAGAGTGTAATTCTATACAGCTGAGGCTTATGATGAATTTGACCAGAAAAGGGGGTTAATTAAATGAGGATCAGCCACAGGTTTAGTAATGTATGTGATGTCCACCCATTAATCCCTCCGTTAAGACAATACCCACGCTGGCATAGATGCGGTCACTCTTTCTTTTTTTAAATTTAGGACACAAAGTTTTACAACTCAAACACAAAAATCTAATTGTATTGAACACATATAAGTCACTACATGGTCCAGGGCCGAGGTATATCACTGATATGCTCCCACTGCATCAGCTTTCTAGATCACTGAGATCCTCTGTGGTTGGCAGAGTAAACTCAAATCAAGGGAAAGCATCTTTCAGTCATTATGCAACAAACAGCTGGAATAAACTTCCTGAAGATGTGAGACTTTCACTCTGACCACTTTTACAACTACACTGAACACTTTTATGTTCACCTTAGCTTTCTGCTAAATCTCTGCACGTTTAACGTCCGCCCTGTTTTTTATTATTGTCCTTGTTTTTATCCTCTTTGTCTCTGTGATGCATTTTAACTCATGACATGTTGCTGTGACGCACTTTGAGTCTGACTTGTGTATGAAAAGTGCGTTACAGATAAAGTTGCCTTGCCTTGAAGAGTTCTCCCTGGAGCTGCACGGAAACTGTAAACAGGGAACTTTAATGTGTATTGTCGGGTGTTTTCAGGGGTGGAAAAAGTATCTAGATCCTTTAACTACTGAAGTAGAAGTCAGAATTAGCAGCAACGTGCTTAAAGTATGAAAAGTAAAAGTACTACAGTAACGTTTACCTGTCAGTGTTTTTCTGGATTAACCTTCCTGTGTTGCATTTTTACTCCTGTAGGTGTTTAAGGTTGTGCTCATTGGAACCCATTTTTACACTTTATGGCGGTTTAATCTTCATTAATACCTCAAATTCTATAAGATCGTCATGTGTTTGTAACGACACTGTCCTGGGAGAACCACCTAGCTCTAAAACGTCAACTTTTCATGGTGTCAGGAGTCCCGCATCGCCGTCTCCACAGTGCTGTGTCAGTGCTGGAGCATGAGTCAACACACTGGGATAGGGGGGAAACATTCTGGCTCGTTTGTGTTTCTTTAAACCAATAACAATTGTCTTCGGTGGCGCTAAGCCCCGGATGCAGTGACGGTGCTCTTCCATAATAGATGGTGGAGACAGCTCAAAGGGAGGAGAATGAAGCCTGAATCAGTCGTCCAGTCGGCAGCTTTTATGAGAGCTTTGTGAGAAAAACAGCCGTGTTTTCAGCTTTCTTTCTCTTTTCCAGCTGATCCAAGAGGCTTTTTAGCTTTTTAGGAGGTTTTTCTCAACACATGCAGGAACACTCAGAGGTGGCACCATAGCTGCGTCGGCACGTAGAAGAAAATAACCTTATTTTTAGTTTATAAAATGCACTCGAGTTGATTACTACTTCCTGTTCTTGTGTCTCAACATTAGCTTCTGGAGCAGCTGTAAAACAACAGATGTTCACTTTTAACTTCCTATGAAATCTTTAAAACAAAAGTTGTTTTGTTATAGAGAAGCTTTTATCAGTGAAGCAGCTAAATCAGAAAAATGTTGACTTCTCATCAGCAGTAACCTAACACTTTAAAATGCCTTTCTCTCCCGTCTCTTGCACGCACGACCTGCAACACACACACACACACACACACACACACACACACACACACACACACACACACACACACAACGCCACTTAAGTATCGACTCAGCTCGCCTGGAACCTCAGCTGAGGTAAAGTATTAAAAAAAGTAACAGGTACCAGGTTTCATCCAACAACTTTTGCGAATGAAAACCCCCCAAAAAACGCGTTGAGTGAGGTAAAAGAGTGGCGTTAGTTTTAGCTTAACTTCATAAGGTTCCCCTTTACTAATATTAGAATTGGATTAAAGGATCTTGTCTTCCCCGTGTGGACCGGAGGAACAATTACAGCGACCAAACACTGTTTCACTGCACGTGTGAGTGTCGTCGTAAGGGGGACTGGAAAACTGTGGCCTACTGTTGTAAAATATAGTTCAAAGACGTAAATGTTTGTTTCAAAAGACACTTTTTCAAGATCACAAGCAAACCGGATTCAAACCGCACTTTTAATTTTCATCCTGCATCGAGGCTTGAGTCCAAGGTCACATGACTCGGCAAAAATATTCTGTACACTGAGAGGGAGGTGGACGATGAGTTTAAAATCTTTTCTGACCTTAAATCGCTGCTGAGTCGCTTTGCAACATCAAACCTAAAAGTATCTTAATGCACAGAACAGTTTTGCCAGTTTGTATTTGATGCTCGGTGACGGACAGCTGGACCAACTGGTGCGGTGGGGCTGTGACACACGAGGGTGTCAGGGTGGGGGCACGGAGCGGTAAACATGACCGCACCGGATGGCCTAGGAAATGCAGAGGCCGCTGCTTTTCCCTTGTTAATTTATGGACGGCCTGACAACACCACGGGGCCCCACAATGCATCGCTCCGCTTGCTAAATATGATCCCATTGAGGAAAGGAGCCATCAATCGAAGCAGGTATGTAACCGGAGCGCGCTACCGAAATAGAAATTCAAAGCTAAGAATGACACGTTTGTTAGGAGGTCTTCACGTCTGCGCTCCGTGTCGCGCGTGACCCGTGAACAGATACTATCTGGGCGCTCTTGTGCTCACAGGAGGTCAACCGCTGACGCACGGCTCTAGAGAGGCTCACTGATGGACAGACAAGGAAGAAGAACTAAGAAACGTGTGAGAATGTGCAAAAAAAAGGACACGTAAAGGGCTTTTAACCTTCATTTTATCACTTGAATCTCCTTCAGACTGCGGATGAACTACAGGGACCGTCTTGTAAAGTGTGTTGCGGTTAAATCCTCGTCATGCGGGAGTGAACGACCCCTCATTTCCACACACACACACACACACACACACAGACAGCTCTGGTTTACACTGTGCAAATGTGCGAGGGTGTTTGCTCACCGCAGAGACGCAGAGCTGAGAGTTTCTGAAAGTCAGCGCCGTTTCCTCTGGCCGATCGGGGTTGATTAAGAGGTTAACTGTGGAGAGGCATTGGCGTCTTTAAGGGAGATTTATCTGTTCCTGCTCTGACCCCTCGGGGGTAGCTTCCCTCACCCCGCAGTGTCCCCAGGATTTATTTAGTTATTTGTTTATCCGCTCGAAAGGGGTCAGCCTTTTCTCTGCACTACATCTCAGTCCTGTTTGTGCGTCTCAAGCCCATTTTTCATGTCGTTCCTTGTGGGATTATGGCGCTGGTGCCATTTGCTGAGTAAGCGAAGAGGACACGAGCGAAGGCCCCGCCGTGTCTCGCGACCTTTGGCATTTGGCAGCGATACACTCCCAAAATTGGTTATTTTCATTTAACACGTATTTTGCTATCTGTTCAACTTTGGCCCCCGCTCAGAGGAGTTATGGTGTTTTCCTAATTGCGTCCTGACAGTTTTAATTCAGCCGCACTTTAATTTATGGGCTTTTATTTCCTATTTTTTGCATGATTTCATTTGAGCGCGCATGTTTCACAGAGGCAGCGACCCGGAGCTCACAGTCCTGACAGACGAGACTTTACTTCATCATTTCACACAGGAAAACGCAGAACCTTCCTCAAACATCATCCATACACATCACCGATTTATTATCACAACCCAGCATCTTGTGTTTATTTACTTTCCCCCCTAAAAAGATTCATCAGTGTCAGGAAAAACAATTTGTAAGAAGTGAAATGTACTTGTTAAATAATCCGTTTTACTGCAGGGAATCGAACAGACTTGCAAGAATGCAATGATTACATTGGCTTTTTAGATCATTAGCAGTAATTCACAGCTTCATTAGCATCTTTTACTACCAAGCTAACTGTTTGGAGTTTCATTTTGTGTTTAAATTTGGCTTTTATTTCATTTTAGAGGCTTTTTCCTTTAACACCGGTCGTCACACAACATCTCAAAAATCACCTTCGGCGACGTAAAATCCTCAAGTGATCGCCAGTACTCACTATCTCTCAAAATGTCACACGCGCTTACTCAGCCGCACATACTCTCACACCTCTTGTGTAAGGGGGTTTGTCACTGTTAAGAGGCAGCGGGGCCTTTTGCTGGGGATGAAGGGGGGTCGAGGGGGGAAGGGTGAGGGTGGTGGGGGCTATACAGGGAATGCTATGTGGCTTGCATGACCTGACATGTCTCTGAAGCTGGAGGGGGTCTCGACCTTTGACCCAGGGCTCCAAAACTAGGAAGATGAAAAAAGGGAATAGAGTGGGAGGGTTTCACCTCTAAACAAGGGCTTCTGTTTCGACCACTCCAGGAATGTCAGTTCCATAAAAAGATGCCTACAGAGAGAAAGAGAGAACGAAGGATCAAAGGAGATAGAGACGAAGAGGTAGAGAGGGGGAAATATCTATCTATCTATCTATCTATCTATCTATCTATCTATCTATCTATCTATCTATCTATCTATCTATCTATCTATCTATCTATCTATCTATCTATCTATCTATCTATCTATCTATCTATCTGTCTATCTATCTATCTATCTATCTATCTATCTATCTATCTGTCTGTCTGTCTGTCTGTCTGTCTGTCTGTCTGTCTGTCTGTCTGTCTGTCTGTCTGTCTGTCTGTCTGTCTATCTATCTATCTATCTGTCTATCTATCTATCTATCTATCTATCTATCTATCTATCTATCTATCTATCTATCTATCTATCTGTCTATCTATCTATCTATCTATCTATCTATCTATCTATCTGTCTATCTATCTATCTATCTATCTATCTATCTATCTAGTCATAGCAGAGACATGCAGTCCTGTTTGGTCAGTTGTGGTCAAGCAGCCCCGATAACAAACCGCCAGGCGTTCAGACTGTGTCCAATGCACTTAACCAAGTGGTGGACTCTGATTCTCCACCCTTCCTCCACTGTCATAATGCAACGTTTACTGCCATTTTTTTACTCCAAACTGCGGTCATGCGATCAGGCAATAAATTAACCTCTGGACCCTAGCTGAAGGCTGAGCCCTTGTGACTCTCCGGTCGAGGCGAGCCGCAGCCGAACAGTGTTGACTCTGCACTGCAGGGGTTGGGTCAGGAGATAACCTTGTTTTGCACAATGTCTTCCTGGTCGTGAAGCGAAGTCTGGACAAATGCCCAACCCCGGTGAAAATGAGGCCAGAAATCTGTGGCCCCTGCAGAGAGACGCTGGACACGAGGACTGCAGTGTATCTCAGAGGGCTCGTGTTGTCAGACAGGGAGGTCGGTGTAGAGAGACTGGAGATAGCGAAGGCACTTTGGATTCATCTCCAAGTGGCTCCTGAGTGACTTGAAGGGTCTACAGATCCTTCTAGGGTGGGCTTTGTCAAATGGGTAGGGAAACGATGGCGTGCTTCTTCGATGGTGTACTTTCAACTTTTGTTCTGGCAGTGTACATTTATGAAAAACCGCAGATATGTAGAGGGACAAGTGAAGTGGATTTATGTTTTATGCTTATTGTTACTCTGACCCTTTCCCATCTTTGTATTGAAACTGTTGCACAACAATAATAAATAAAGCTTCTTGAATCTTGAATCTGTAAATATGTATTTTTCTGTGTCTCATGCTTGGTGTTTATGCGCTGGAGGCTTCAAGTCACCTCGTCACACGACTTGCTTCTGTAATAGTGATGTCACAAACTCGTGCTTGTACATCCACGTCTTAAACTTTAAGGGGAGCACAGAACAACCTTCTAGCGTCAAACTCTGCTCAGTGAACGTCAAACATCAAATAACACTAAGAAAAAAAAACAGCATATCTTTGTGTTTGTTTGGGACCGACAGAGGAAGAATCATCTTGCACCATTTTCCACTATTTTCCATACTAATCAATAATCAAATTAACCAGAACAATGATTAATAATGTTAATGATGTCATGTTGCAGCTCTACTCTCCTGCCTGCCTGTGGACGCATCAGTTGTCTGAAGTAAAGGTGAGATCACAAAGCATCTTGATGGTGATTTTGATGAAAGGTCAGAGGAGCTAACTTGTTCCTACAGCTTCTATTTGTGGATCTTGAATCCCTATTGAATGTGCCAGCAACTAATCAGAGGCTCATATGGGGGTTTCAGAGTTGCCTCGGACCGATCGCAACCTCTGATTGGATCAGCGCTAATCCTGCAGCATGACGTCCCTCCGATGGAATTTCCACAGGCGTACCATCCGACGGTAATTACATGACCCGAGAGATCTTCAGTGCTCTGAGTGAGCGATGCGAGTGACGTGAGGATATTCTCTCGACGTTGCTGCGCGGTTGCTGTGCAGCGCTGGTCAACACGCAGGGATACAATCCCCCAGAATCATTCAGAGAAGCTGTTGAAGTTGAGACGACCGTGCGGAGCCCAGGGGTGTCACTACGCTTATCTTCTCTGCACTTCAGCGTTCGGCCGCTAGCACGCGGGTCTACCCAGAGCCTGTCCTCTAACGGCTAAACGTGTGTAGGGGTGGAAAAAGGCCAAATTCCCCTCCCGGCAGTTAAAATCTCAGACGGTGGTCTTTAACGCATACTCCCACTCCGGCTCCCTCCCTCCTGCAATCCCAATAAAAACCTCTGACCAACAATTGACCTTTTGCATAGCCCCCTTCTCGCTGCTCCCCGTCCTTCTCCCTTCTTTCCTTCGCTCTCCCTCTCTCCGTCCATTCCTTCTTCCCCTCCACGCCACAGCGGCCCACAGCGGGCCAATGAGAACCAGCAGCTGTAGGGGGAGAGGGTTGGGGTTTTGGGTTGGGCAGAGGGGGGTGTCAGGGTCAAGGGGGGTCACAGTACTGGTAAAGTCATCGCAGGGGCTCCAACGCGGGGGCATCGCTACCCCCTTCAAAGGCTGTGCAGTGACGTCCATATACCCCTTTGCACTCCTTCCACCCCCCCACCCCCCCTCCCACCTCTCACTCCCTTGTGGCCCCCTTTGGCCCTGCTGTTCCTTGGCTCTCAGGGGTCAAGACAGCCGAGGGTTAATAAAGTGATACCAGGTGTTGGCCAGAGAGAAGCGTTTTCTTCCCCCCTTCTACTCAACTTAACTCCCACCAGCAGCGAGCTGTGGGCCCCCCATTTCACACCACTGAATCCTGCTGGGACGTCGAGCCTGAGAGCGAGCCAGTTGGAAGGGGTGGCCGTGCATGTCAAAGCAAAAACAAGCTTCAGGTAGCGTGAGGGACATGCCCTCTCCGTGTTTGTGTGCATGTGTAAGTGTCACCCATTTCCTGAAGTTGTGTGTGTGTGTTAGTGTGTGTGTGTGTGTATTCGCACATGTATGTGCTGCACAAAGCTGCCACCACAAGCAGAGGGGGGAAGAGATTGGCCTCTGGGACAATACGGGGGTTAACCGACCCAACAAAGTGGCCGCTTATGTCTCAGCGGAGGAACCTTGGAAGTAAAAAAGATCCCAAATCCTAACACTGTCATCCCCCTGGATCAGTGGACACACAAACACACACACACACAGGGAGGGGGAGGGGGAGGGGGAGGCTACGGTCGGCTTTTGGGGGCTGTGTAAAGAGTTGAAGTGGGGAATGGTGGTTTCTTCTCTTGACCACTAGAAAAAGAGGAGGCTGAATAGCTGCGAAGATCAAACCCGGTGAAAGGGAGTCACTGTGGCGAGAGCAAACGGCCTCTGACAACGAGCGGAGAACAAACAGAGAAGGAAGCCGTCAGCGTACGGACGCTAGCACCGACGAGATGCTGAGATTACGGAGAAAGTACTCCGACTTGTGCATGAGTTTGTGTGAACCATGTGTGCGCGGACATGAGCCAGGACACCGCAGCTCACCTCCTCTGCCTTTCAGTCCGAGCCGCTAAATGAAGGGGGGGTCCTAATTAACGCTAATTAACATCAACGACAAGTCGGGGCCATTAGTCCGGCTAATCCCCAGTTTACATTTTCCCCTCTCACAGGAACCCTGCTGGCCAATTCTTACCGCGCCACAGAAAGGACGCATTGTTAACGGGCTCACCATCAAAGATATGAGCCCCCCCCCCCCCCACGAAATGAGTCGGCTCCATTAGGGCCTGAGAGCCGGTGCTGATCCGAACACCCTGCTCAAACAGCCCGGGGAGTGGAAGGAGGGAGGGGCAGGGAGGGAGGGGCAGGGAGGTCAATCCCCACGTTTAGACTGCTCCGTCCGATCCATCAATGACTCGTTTGCACTCTTTCATGATCCCCGGCCGCGCAGAAGAAGAAACTACGGCGACGCGTGAAAGGGGCAGTAAAGGATCTGATGCTGTAAAGCAGACTCGAGTGCAGAACAGTACGAGTGTACGACAACGTCCCCACGTAGAGAAGTTAAAGCAGCGAGGCGTGTGAGCGGATAACGCGTTCATGCTCTCGAAGAGAAGAGCAAGAAAGAAGAAAGAAAAGAGTGACGTCATCAGAGTTATCGCGCATTAGTCCTGAGACTTCAAATATTCGGGGACCTGAGGTAGAAACGGGTGTGTGGACTTCAACAGGCAAGAAAGACCCAGGTGCATTATGGGAAATGTAGGATCCACCATTGAGGACTACGGCCTCATTTTCACCGAGCAGTCCAGTCCAGTGTAGTGTAGTTCAGTTCGGTTCAGTTCGGTT
Organism: Echiichthys vipera; assembly: GCF_963691815.1. Taxonomy (NCBI): domain Eukaryota; kingdom Metazoa; phylum Chordata; class Actinopteri; order Perciformes; family Trachinidae; genus Echiichthys; species Echiichthys vipera. The sequence continues at coordinate 2,876,855 of NC_139833.1, forward strand.
CAGTTCGGTTCAGTTCGGTTTAGTTCGGTTTAGTTAAGTAAACTTCGGTTCGGTTCGGTTCGGTTCAGTTTAGTTTAGTTCAGTTCAGTTTAGTTCAGTGTAGTTTAATTAGGTTTAGTTTAGTTCAGTTTAGTTTGGTTTAGTTTAGTTCGGTTCAGTTCAGTTTAGTTCAGTTAGGTTCAGTTCGGTTCAGTTTAGTTTAGTTTAGTTCAGTTTAGTTCAGTTTGGTTTAGTTCAGTTTGGTTCAGTTTGGTTCAGTATAGTTCAGTTCAGTTTAATTTAGTTCAGTTCGGTTCAGTTTAGTTCAGTTTGGTTCAGTTTAGTTCGGTTCAGTTCAGTTTAGTTCAGTTCACTTTAGTTCAGTTCGGTTGAGCTGGGTTCAGTTTGGTTCAGTTTAGCTTAGTTTAGTTCAGTCTAGCTTAGTTTTGCTTAGTTAGGTTCAGTTTAGTTTGGTTCAGTTCGGTTCAGTTCAGTTTAGTTTAGTTCAGTTTAGTTCAGTTTAGTTTAGTTTAGTTCAGTTTAGTTAAGTCCAGTCCAGTTTAGTTCAGTGTAGTGTAATGTAGTGTAGTTCAGTTTAGTTCAGTTTGGTTCAGTTTAGTTAAGTTCAGTTTAGTTCTGTTCAGTTCAGTTTAGTTTAGTTTAGTTTAGTTTAGTTTAGTTTAGTTCGGTTCAGTTTAGCTCAGTTCGGTTCAGTTTAGTTCGGTTCAGTTCGGTTCAGTTCAGTTTAGTTCAGATTAGTTCAGTTTAGTTTAAATCAGTTCGGTTCAGTTCGGTTCAGTTTAGTTTAATTCGGTTTAGTTTAGTTTAGTTTGGTTCAGTTCGGTTCGGTTCGTCACATTAGAAGTTATGTTTGTGTTTCCACTGTTCAGAGTTGTGGATAGCACCAACAGTGCCGCTCTATTCTATCCTGTTTTTCCATAGAACAGAATAATAATCTTTATAAATACAGATTTAAAGTACGCGTGGCTGCAGTGTGAGTTTACAGCGACCGGTGCCCACGCTCCGGCTCGTTAACGGGTTAAATTCATTTGCATACACTATTTGTTCTGCGTGATTGAACCGATCTTTTGAACCCGATGTCTCCCCCTGAAAACAGCGAGCGACAGAGAGAGAGAGCCGCTTGTTCTGGATCTGCTGCCGCTGCACAGTCAGAGTACGGCACTTCCTCTGCCCACCGCGGAAACCGCAGAGCGCCAAGGGCACAAACCCACAACTCCTCATATTGTGCGGCAGCGTACGAGTCAAAGCGAGTGTCATGAGGGAGCCGGGCAGCTTTCTTTGTCACACTGCTGAAACCGCTGACAAAGGGCTTTTATTATAACGTGAAGCCTTTGACGGCGTGTTTTGCAGCTCGCTGATCTGCTGCAGTCTCACAAATGCAAAGATTCAAAGTGTCTTTTATGAGTTTAGCTGAAACCTCAAGGTTCTGGCGTCACGTGTAGTTGTGTAGTCGAGGCAGAGGCTTTCATTGAACGTCTCTCTTTTGTATTTAAACGTCTCACAGTGAGACACTTCCGCTCCTGACAGACTCCGCGCTGCCTTCCCTGCACTCTCTGCACTTTTCACGTAACACCGCCGTCCCTGAAGGAACTTTTACACCACGCCGGCATAAATCACTCCATGTTTGTTCCGTAAAAGCGCTCTCGTTATCCTCCTTAACGTCTCCTACGTGCTTTAACCGCCATCTTCTCTCTCCGACCTTTGCTTCTTCACGCTTTGGAAAGTAAACACAATAAATTCCAGCACATAGCGAGGGCTGCGGTGTTGTGTTATTTTTTCGGCACCGCGGGCAAGCACAATAGAAACACAGCTGTGGCGATCAGTCCGGGGCTCCCCGGGAGCCACCGGAGGCCCGGAGCACATGTTCGTTAATGATCGCTTACAAAGGCCACAATGGGAGCTGCTACTCGCGGAGGTCCGTGCCGCTTTGCATCTGAAACCGTTTGAAAGACTGCGCCTTCTGCTGAATGTTTAAAGCGGAGGATGCGTCTCCCGCTGGATTGATTGCGGTTGAGTCGACGGTTTAAACGCTCACCGAGTGTTAAAGGTTATTGTTGGTTAGAGGGAGACTCCTCCAATCAGAGATCTCCGCAGAAGCTCTTGTTGTCTGCTGAGATGCAGCTTTGGATGTGTTTTTAAATAGTTTAGTGGATTTTTCCGTTCATGTTTGAGACCGGAGACGACGCAAGAGACGTAATCTGCAGCGTGAGCGACCGGATCGTCTCTTCTCTCGGTCCGTTAAGAACTTTAGCTTTGATCCTTCAGCCCTGGTTCAACTCACTTAGTTAGTTACTTATAAACTTATAGTCTCCAAATACGATAGAATCTGAGGGCCCCTGAAGTTTAGTCCAGTTTAGTTTAGTTTAGTTTAGTTTAGTTTAGTTTAGTTTAGTTTAGTTTAGTTTAGTTTAGTTTAGTTTAGTTCAGTTCAGTTTAGTTTAGTTTAGTTTAGTCCAGATTAGTTCAGTTTAGTTCAGTTTAGTCCATATTAGTTCAGTTTAGTTTAGTTTAGTTCAGTTCAGTTTAGTCCAGATTAGTTCAGTTTAGTCCAGATTAGTTCAGTTTAGTTCAGTTCAGTTTAGTTCAGTTCAGTTTAGTCCAGATTAGTTCAGTTTAGTTTAGTCCTGATTAGTTCAGTTTAGTTCAGTTCAGTTTAGTTTAGTCCAGATTAGTTCAGTTTAGTTCAGTTCAGTTTAGTTTAGTCCTGATTAGTTCAGTTTAGTTCAGTTTAGTTTAGTTCAGTTTAGTTCAGTTCAGTTTAGTTTAGTTCAGTTTAGTTTAGTCCAGATTAGTTCAGTTTAGTTCAGTTTAGTTTAGTCCAGATTAGTTCAGTTTAGTCCAGTTTAGTTCAGTTTAGTCCAGTTTAGTTCAGTTCAGTTCAGTCCAGTTTAGTTCAGTTCAGTTCAATCCAGTTTAGTTCAGTTCAGTTCAGTTCAGTTTAGTTTAGTTTAGTTCAGTTTAGTCCAGATTAGTTCAGTTTAGTCCAGATTAGTTCAGTTCAGTTCAGTCCAGATTAGTTCAGTTTAGTCCAGTTCAGTTCAGTTCAGTTTAGTTCAGATTAGTTCAGATTAGTTCAGTTTAGTTTAGTTTAGTTTAGTTTAGTTCAGTTTAGTCCAGTCCAGTTTAGTTCAGTTTAGTCCAGTTCAGTTTAGTTTAGTGCTTAAAACCAAGCACATTGCGAATAAGACAAGTGAAATTTCTACTTTGGTGAGAAAAATGATCGTGTTTTTGTACAAATCGTGACGGGTTTCAGAGCCAACGACTGACAAATGGCCCGAAATGGATCTAAAGCATTTTTGGAATAGACGTCTTTCAACTGCGGACGACGTGACATTGAGGTCAGGGGAGTTTAGGTGTTGCCTTATGACGGGTGAGTCTCCTCCAAACGACTCCCACAACGCAGTAAACATCAAGAGAAAGTTCCAAATGCTCTGAGCACTAAAGCTGCAAGAAGACGCTTTAAAGAAAGGGGCTGCCCGAACAAGCTCGCACATAAACACGTACGTGTGCACGCGCGGGCCGAGCACACCAACCACCCCTGCACCTACATCTCTATATATATATATATATATGCATATACGCGCGCACACACACACATACACAAGTACCTATCCCTCCAGGGCGATCCGTGACCCTCCCCCACCCTTGCAACCCGATCTGTCGGCATGCAGCGCGGAATTCTCCAATCGCCCTGACTTTTGACCTCTGCCCTTTTTGGCAGTGCACACAAGAGAAGATGAAGTGCCCAAGCCTCTCTCTTCCCTGACACAAAAAATCCCCTGTTCTAGCAGCCCTCCCACACATGAACGTGCACACACACACACACACACACACACACACACACAAACTGACACACACACACACACACAGACACACATTTGGGACGCATTTGAGGCCAAACACTCTCTGTGGTTCCTGTGATGATCAAAATGATTCTTGATAAGTAGGTAGTTCTCTCTCTGTGTGTGTGTCTGTGTGTGTGTGTGTGTGTGTGTGTGTGTGTGTGTGTGTGTGTGTGTGTGTGTGTGTGTGTGTGTGTGTGTGTGTGTGTGCATGTGTGTGTGTGTTAAAATCCCTTCATTGTTCACATAGCAAAGACACATGACAGACATGTTAAAGCTTTGAGGGTTTTAGTGAAGAGACAACAGAACAACAGGGACTTGTTTATCATTAACACCATCATCTTCATCTTCATCATCATCATCATCATCATCATCATCATCATCATCATCATCATCATCATCATCACAGTGATCATAATCGCGCTCATCAAAAAAGAGAAAGAGAGAGTCACACACAGTGCCACAGCCGTGCCTGTCCGTCGGCTGAACTCCAGACTCGGTTAACGTGGCGTCAGTGTGTAATTCACGTATCTGTAAATAACGTTTTTTGCGTGTTTGTCGTCTCAAAAACGCAAAAACACAAAAACATCAAAAGCCTCCGTCACTAACTACCGTCCCACATGGCTGAGCTGTGGCCGTAGGACGTCATGTTCTGATGATCTGGTGTAACTAATGTAACGTTCCTGTTTGGGGCAATGACGGTTGTTTTCAGTATGACTCTCGTGGCACTTGGTTGCATATTTAGTTTCGGTTTCTTCCGCCCAGACTTTGAGATGTGAGAGATTTCTACCTCAGCGCGAACACAATCAGGCTGTCCGCATACGCCGTTCTTACGTTCTTACGTTCTTACGTACACCCTCCCAAAGTGATGCGCTGTCACTTGTGTGTAATCTGCGTATTTACCATGTTAAAATTACACACAGAACAAACACGGCCACATGTGTGAGGGTGCCAGATCCCTTATACAGGAAAATCAAAGATCTGAGACTTTTTCCATGTTTAGTTTAGTTTAGTTCAGTTTAGTTTAGTTCAGTTTAGTCCAGAATAGTTCAGTTTAGTTCAGTTCAGTTTAGTCCAGAATAGTTCAGTTTAGTCCGGATTAGTTCAGTTTAGTTTAGTTCAGTTTAGTCCAGAATAGTTCAGTTTAGTCCAGTTTAGTCCAGATTAGTTCAGTTTAGTCCAGTTTAGTTCAGTTCAGTTTAGTCCAGATTAGTTCAGTTTAGTTTAGTTCAGTTTAGTCCAGTTTAGTTCGGTTTAGTTTGGTTTAGTTCAGTTCAGTTCAGTTTAGTTCAGTCCAGTTTAGTTCAGTTTAGTTCAGTTTAGTTCAGTTTAGTTCAATTCAGTTTAGTCCAGTTTAGTTCGGTTTAGTTTGGTTTAGTTCAGTTCAGTTCAGTTTAGTTCAGTCCAGTTTAGTCCAGTTTAGTTCAGTTCAGTTTAGTCCAGATTAGTTCAGTTTAGTTTAGTTCAGTTCAGTTTAGTCCAGTTTAGTTCGGTTTAGTTTGGTTTAGTTCAGTTCAGTTTAGTTCAGTTCAGTTTAGTCCAGTTTAGTTCAGTTTAGTTCAGTTCAGTTTAGTTTAGTTCAGTTCAGTTTAGTTCAGTTCAGTTTAGTTCGGTTTAGTTCAGATTAGTTCAGTTCAGTTTAGTCCAGTTTAGTTCAGTTTAGTTCAGTTCAGTTTAGTTTAGTTCAGTTCAGTTTAGTTCAGTTCAGTTTAGTTCAGTTCAGTTCAGTTTAGTTCAGTTCAGTTTAGTTCAGTTTAGTTCAGTTCAGTTTAGTTTAGTTCAGTTCAGTTTAGTTCAGTTCAGTTTAGTTCAGTTCAGTTCAGTTTAGTTCAGTTTAGTTCAGTTCAGTTTAGTTCAGTTCAGTTTAGTTTAGTCCAGTTCAGTTTAGTTCAGTTCAGTTTAGTTCAGTTCAGTTTAGTTCAGTTCAGTTTAGTTCAGTTCAGTTTAGTTCAGATCAGTTTAGTTCAGTTCAGTTTAGTTCAGATCAGTTTAGTTCAGTTCAGTTTAGTTCAGTTTAGTTCAGTTCAGTTCAGTTCAGTTCAGTTCAGTTTAGTTCAGTTTAGTCCAGTTCAGTTTAGTTCAGTTTAGTTTAGTTTAGTCCAGATTAGTTCAGTTTAGTCCAGATTAGTTTAGTTCAGTTCAGTTTAGTCCAGTTTAGTCCAGTTCAGTTCAGTTTAGTCCAGTTTAGTTTAGTTCAGTTTAGTTCAGTTTAGTCCAGTTTAGTTCAGTTCAGTTCAGTTTAGTTTAGTTCAGTTCAGTTTAGTCCAGTTTAGTCCAGTTCAGTTCAGTTTAGTCCAGATTAGTTCAGTTCAGTTCAGTTTAGTTCAGTTTAGTTCAGTTTAGTCCAGTTTAGTCCAGTTTAGTTCAGTTTAGTCCAGATTAGTTCAGTTTAGTTCACATTATTTCAGTTCAGTTTAGTTTAGTTCAGTTTAGTCCAGTTTAGTTTAGTTCAGTTTAGTTTAGTTTAGTCCAGTTCAGTTTAGTTCAGTTTAGTTTAGTTTAGTTCAGTTCAGTTTAGTTCAGTTCAATTTAGTCCAGATTAGTTCAGTTCAGTTTAGTCCATATTAGTTCAGTTCAGTTTAGTCCAGTTTAGTTCGGTTTAGTTTGGTTTAGTTCAGTTCAGTTTAGTTCAGTTCAGTTTAGTCCAGTTTAGTTCAGTTTAGTTCAGTTCAGTTCAGTTTAGTTCAGTTCAGTTTAGTCCAGTTTAGTTCAGTTTAGTTCGGTTTAGTTCAGTTTAGTTCAGTTCAGTTCAGTTCAGTTTAGTTCAGTTCAGTTTAGTTCAGTTTAGTCCAGATTAGTTCAGTTTAGTCCAGATTAGTCCAGATTAGTTCAGTTTAGTTCAGATTGGTTTAGTCCAGATTAGCTAAATTTAGTTCAGTTTAGTTTAGTTTAGTTCAGTTCAGTTTAGTCCAGATTAGTTCAGTTTAGTCCAGTTTAGTTCAGTTTAGTCCAGATTAGTTCGGTTTAGTCCAGTTTAGTTCAGTTTAGTCCAGATTAATGCAGTTTAGTTCAGTTCAGTTTAGTCCAGATTAGTTCAGTTTAGTTCAGTTCAGTTTAGTTCAGTTTAGTCCAGTTCAGTTCAGTTTAGTCCAGATCAGTTCAGTTTAGTCCAGATTAGTTCAGTTTAGTCCGGATTAGTTCAGTTTAGTTCAGTTCAGTTCAGTTTAATCCAGATTAGTTCAGTTTAATCCAGATTAGTTCAGTTTAGTCCAGTTTAGTCCAGTTTAGTTAAGTTCAGTTTAGTTCAGTTTAGTCCAGTTTAGTTCAGTTCAGTTTAGTCCAGATTAGTTCAGTTCGGTTCAGTTTAGTCCAGTTTAGTTCAGTTTAGTTCAGTTTAGTTCAGTTCAGTTTAGTTTAGTCCAGTTTAGTCCAGATTAGTTCGGTTTAGTCCAGTTTAGTCCAGATTAATTCAGTTTAGTTCTGTTCAGTTTAGTCCAGATTAGTTCAGTTTAGTTCAGTTCAGTTTAGTTCAGTTTAGTCCAGTTCAGTTCAGTCCAGTTTAGTCCAGATCAGTTCAGTTTAGTCCAGATTATATCAGTTTAGTCCGGATTAGTTCAGTTTAGTTCAGTTCAGTTTAATCCAGATTAGTTCAGTTTACTCCAGATTAGTTCAGTTTAATCCAGATTAGTTCAGTTCAGTTTAGTCCAGATTAGTTCAGTTCAGTTTAGTCCAGTTTAGTTAAGTTCAGTTTAGTTCAGTTTAGTCCAGTTTAGTTCAGTTCAGTTTAGTCCAGATTAGTTCAGTTCAGTTCAGTTTAGTCCAGTTTAGTTCAGTTCAGTTTAGTTTAGTTCAGTTCAGTTTAGTTTAGTTCAGTTCAGTTTAGTCCAGATTAGTTCAGTTCAGTTCAGTTCAGTTCAGTTTAGTTTAGTTTAGTTCAGTTCAGTTCAGTTTAGCTCAGTTCAGTTTAGTCCAGATTAGCTCAAGCATTAGCAGCTAGCATCTTTATTTCACAATGCACTTCTGCCATGACCCGCCCCCGCCGAATTCTGATTGGTTGACGTGTGTGTGTGTGTGTGTGTGTGTGTGTGTGTGTGTGTGTGTGTGTGTGTGTGTGTGTGTGTGTGTGTGTGTGTGTGTGTGTGTGTGTGACGATTGCTGATATACGCCTCGTCTCTTACATGAATGAGATAAATAATAGCCTCGGATATTCTTTGATATTTTACGGTAACGTGTTACTAATTTCACACAGAAGTCGCTCCAGAGTATAAGTCGCACCCCTGCGGCCAAACTATGACAAAAACTGCGACTTATAATCCGAAAAATGCGGTACTTTTAAACTGATGACCATTTAGCAAAAGAAGCTGTGATATTTAAATATATATGTATGATATTTATCTCACTCATGGAAGTTACGTGCCTCTGCGTGATGTGCTACTGTACTCCGGCTGTGAGAAAGTTTCCCGTACGTCTGACCCTGGATCCCAAAATGCGTCTTTAAAATCCCTCCTCCAGCATCTGACCGCTGCCATTTGTGCATTGTGTGTGTCCGGCATGACTGCTCTCGTCATTTTCCCCTTTGATTGGCCTTCGCACAATGTAATCAGTGTTGCAGCTGTCTGAAAAGGCCTCTTGTGCAGTATCTGAGCAATGTCGATCACCCCGACGCGTCCACAACTTTGCTTTTAGTCCCATTCAGACGCTGTGACAAACGGCAAACTGTCTGCTGAGCATGTGTCAGGCCACTTGATTTAGTGCTTTGTTTGACTGCACTGGCCCTTTTCTGAATGTCGCCTCCGTCTTGTATGGCCTCACTGTATTGGTAAAAATTGCCATGGCCGTAAGCTTGAAATTCTAATGTACAGACAGACGGAAAGAATCGTCCCACTGTACGTGTGAGGCATCAGATGTAGTTCCAATCCACAAAAGCCGACTTATTCCTTAATTTTCTGTTTTTTTGAACGCGAAATCATTGACTGAAGAATCAATCGAGATCATCTTTTGGTGTAATTGCGCAAATTCAGGCAGCTCTCAAACACAACAATAGGATCAAAAATCTTAAACCCAACGTATTTTTTGGTTTCCAAATGTGGAATAAAGATCCAAGCGTGCACGTTGCAGAGAGGTGCCATGTGGTTCCAGTTAGACTGTTAGCGAGTGATGTGCTTTTAACTAGGTATAACTCGGTGTGCTGGACCCTTAAACTGTAGCCAATCCATTAAGACAAAGCTCTCTTGATCCCTTTCTTTAAATCCTCCACCTTGGCTGATTAAATGTAGCCGATTTTCACGCCTGTGCTGTGGCGACTGCGAGACCTGAATGGCTCCTCACTGCACGACCACAGTGCGCTGTCACTCCAACAGCCCGGGGAGGAAGGAGAGGATAACCAGCGCGCTGCTTAGAGCCCCTGAGAGAGGGAAGGGACACGTTTGAGATCCTTGTTAGACCTCGATCCTCGATGTGTGACGAGGAACGGCACCTGTGGTTGCTCGTTCTGAACGCACAAACAAAGTTTTTCTCGTCTAAAGACACGCCACGCTAGAGGTTTGTTGGTCCGTCTATATCTAAACAATTATTCAATGATGTGACGTCCCAGTTAAATTTCCTGTGCACTTGATTAAGTGGATGTCATCAAACCGATGTCAGAGCCGGACGGAAAGGAAACAGAGTGAAAGACGATAAATTAGAATAGAGATGAATTGAATTGTCTTTATTGTCATTGCACCAGTACAGCGAAGTTTACAGTACAATCCCTTAAAGTGCAGAAATAATTTAACATTAAAAGCATCAAATAGAATAGACTCGACCTTAAAAGACACATTTAAAACGACAAGCTTACACACCAACACGCACACACACGCACACACGCACGCACGCACACACACGCACACCGTAGCAGCTTAAGGAGACAAAACCAACAGTAGATTGCAGAGACCCTGAGCATCGTGTACCATCATAGGTAAAGGTATTTGCGGTAAAGGTATTTGCGGTGTTAAGCACTGTTAAAGCTTTTGGATAAAAACTGTTCTTAAGTCTGTTAGTCCGAGCGTTCAAGACCTGAAACATCTGCCCGAGGACGATAACTCAAAGTGTTGCTCAGATGCCGTCCGCCTCGACTGTGCTTTTCATTTAGTACTAATAAGCAAAAGTTAGCATGCCACCACGCTAAACTAACATTGTGACCCGGGTGGGACGAATCCCTCAGAATGTTTTTATCCTTTAATATAACTCTGTTGGAACATAATTGAATTGTGTACATTACATTTATTGACTAATAGCAACACAAAGTGAGCTGAACTGAACACACACTCAAAACCATCACAAAGACACAAATGCATTGGCTTGCTGCCACTTTCCACTGGAGCTAAACTCAAGTTACCGTCTCCTCCTTCAGTGTTATTGATCATTTATCATTTGTGTTACTGTGCTCTTTTAATACTTTGGTCATTCCCGTCCACCTCGACTGTGCTTTCCATTTAGTACTAATTAGCAAAAGTTAGCATACCTCCACGCTAAACTAACACTGTGATCCTTATACGTGCTGAACATCTGTGTGTTAACATGGCCTTTATAAGCATCTATTGGTATTTGGGCTGTTTTATGGCAGGGGTGACCAACCCTGCTCCTACTGTCCTGCATGTTTTAGGGTCCTCTCTGCTCCAACACACCTGAGTCTAATGAGTATCAAACCTCTGGGAGGCTTCAGCTGCTTGATAACGAGCAGAGCATCAGACTCAGGTGTGTTGGAGCAGAGATGAACCTAAAACATGCAGGACAGTGGGGGTTGCCTACCCCTGTTTCATGGACTCCAGATGGAGCTTTCGTCACAGGGGGTTGGAGATTATTTTCAGTAAATTCAAACATTTATATTAAATCACCCGTAGGTGTGAATGGTTGTCTGTCTCTGTTCGTCTCTATGTGTCCTGTGATAGACTGGCGTCCTGTCCAGGGTGGACCCCGCCTCACGCCCGATTTCAGCTGGGATCGGCTCCAGCCCCCAACGACCCCGACCCCGGGGATAAGCGGTTGAAGATGAATGAATGAATGAATATTAAACTAATGATTTGTTTTACAGGCATTTCTGTCCGTCTTCAGTGCGTCTATGTGCACCTACATCACTGCGATACCTCGATTACTTCACTGTCATGGAAACAAAAGACCCGGTTTCAGTTGTTGGGGGAGATTTTTTTCTTCATTCATTCATTCATCTTCATCCGCTTATCCCGGGGTCGGGGTCGCGGGGGTGCTGGAGCTGATCCCAGCTGACATCGGGCGTGAGGCGGGGTCCACCCTGGACAGGACGCCAGTCTATCACAGGACACATAGAGACGAACAGAGACAGACAACCATTCACACCTACGGGTGATTTAGAGTCATCAATGAACCGAACACCTGCACGTCTTTGGACTGTGGGAGGAAACCGGAGAACCCGGAGAAAACCCACGCAGACACGGGGACAACATGCAAACTCCACACAGAAGGGCCCCAGCCGGGATGCGAACCAGGAAAGCTCATTTCTTGGTCATGCACAAATAACTGCAGGTTTCTAATCAGGTACTCAAACATGCAGGAAAGAGACTTAAAACAAGAACTTATACATGGAATAAACGAGTCTATCACTGTGGCAGCAGAGCGGGAGGGTGAGAGACTTGGTCATAGCAATAAAACCTATTAAAATGGAAAATACGGTGAAGCTCTGTGAGTCCTGATGCTTCACAAAAGACGGGAAAAGAAGAAGAAGAAGAATTGCTTTATTTATCCCGCACGGGGAAATTTAATTTTTTCACTCTTATTATTAATCATGTTACACACACAGGCCCGAAATACACACATGCACAAACAGGACCTATATACATGCAATTAAGGAGAGATGTTAGAGCGAAAAGATGTATAATTAAAGCAGGACGCAGCATCTTGTATCAGAACGGTGCACGTCTGATTTCCTGTGACCGTGTCCGATATCTCCCAGTCACCCGGTTCCCTGAATGCATCTTTTATGCGCTCACACCTTCAGTTTTACTTGTGCGGTTGCAAACGGACGAATAGATTTAGATTTCATCGCTGAATAAAGCATCAATTCAGATATTTCCGACCATTTCCCCGAGTGTTATACGAGTTCCCATGATGCATTGACCCTTTTCACCTCTTCAATCTTTGTTTCACGAGCGCTTTCAAAGGAAAATAACCCAATTACAGACAAATCCAGTAAATTCCTTCCCCCAGATCAGTCCAAACAAAGCATTACTTATGCATCACTTGACTCCCAATACGTGACCCTTTGGACAACAAACCTCCCTCCTCCCTCCCTCCCTCCTCCCTCCTCCCCTCTCCAAAAGGGTGTTAAGGCCTGTCCCTGCTATCCCAGGGGAATGCTGGGAAAGGAAGGCCTCCACATCTGTCCCAAGCCTCGGGCGGAAAGAGAGAGAGAGAGAGAGAGAGAGAGAGAAGGATCAAGACGGAGAGGAAAACATTCCTTCACCCACGAGAAAGAGAGGAAGAAAAAAAAGAGGCAGGTGACGGACAGAAAGTAGACGGGGAATAAAAGAAAAGGAAAGAGAAGCGAGGGACGTTATCGCTGACGTCAGGGAGAAACTGAGACGGACCCGAAATGAAAGAGTGGTTTAAAGAGAGAGAGAGAGAGATCTTGTGAATGAGAGATGGATCTTGTCTCCTTATGAAGCCATCCATCACTTCTTCAATAGCCCAGTGGGCAGAGAGGGGGGGCAGGCACCCCGGGCCCTCCTTCAAAAGGCCCGGGGGAGAGGAGGGAGGAGAGGAGGACGGCTGCAATGTGCTGCTGGAGCTGTGATCTTTACCTCCCTCCCTCCTGTGAAGTCAGCAGGGAAAGTGATTAGGCCTCCCTCCTCCTCCTCCTCCTCCTCCTCCTCCTCTCCTTCCCTCCATTTTCCCCTCTCATGCAGGTTGTAACAGTTCTCGGCCTCTCAGTGAGGCCTGCTGCAAACTACTTCACCTCACCGATGCAGACTTCCTTTCCTCAATACACAACTAATACATCTGCAATAAACTACTGAACAAACAACCCTCCTCCTCCTCCTCCTCCTCCTCTTCCTCCTCCTCCTCTTCCTCCTCCTGTTCCTCCTTCTCCTCCTCCTGTTCCTTCTCCTCCTCCTCCTCCTTCTCTCCTCCTCCTCCTCCTGTTTCTCTCTCCTCCTCCTGTTCCTCCTCCTCCTGTTTCTCTCTCCTCCTCCTGTTCCTCCTCCTCCTCCTGTTCCTTCTCTCCCTCCTCCTCCTCCTCCTGTTCCTTCTCTCCCTCCTCCTCCTCCTCCTCCTGTTCCTCCTCCTGTTCCTTCTCTCCCTCCTCCTCCTCCTCCTCCTCCTTCTCCTTCTCCTCCTCCTCCTCCTCCTCCTCCTCCTCCTCCTCCTCCTCCTCCTCCTCCTGTTCCTCCTCTCCCTACTCCTCCTCCTCCTCCTCCTCCTCCTCCTCCTCACTGGAATCCAGAGTTTTTAACATATTTAAGACGCATCGTCACATTTGATTTTCAACAGTTTTGCACGATTTTGGAAAAATCACTTCTCCCGCGGTGTAACACTGAACGCCAGAGGAAGTCTTTTCTACCTGTGACCATCAAACTCTTTAATTCATCTACAGGTGAGGTAAGGACCAGTGGAGACACTGTGTCCTGAGAAAATGTCACTTTATATCACTTTATATCATCACTGCATCACTTTATATCACTTTATATCATCACTGCATCACTTTATATCACTTTATATCATCACTGCATCACTTTATATCACTTTATATCATCACTGCATCACTTTATATCATCACTGCATCACTTTATATCACTTTATATCATCACTGCATCACTTTATATCATTTTATATCATCACTGCATCACTTTATATCACTTTATATCATCACTGCATCACTTTATATCACTTTATATCATCACTGCATCACTTTATATCACTTTATATCATCACTGCATCACTTTATATCACTTTATATCATCACTGCATCACTTTATATCACTTTATATCATCACTGCATCACTTTATATCACTTTATATCATCACTACATCACTTTATATCACTTTATATCATCACTGCATCACATTATATCACTTTATATCATCACTGCATCACTTTATATCACTTTATATCATCACTGCATCACTTTATATCACTTTATATCATCACTGCATCACTTTATATCATCACTACATCACTTTATATCACTTTATATCATCACTACATCACTTTATATCACTTTATTTCATCACTGCATCACTTTATATCACTTTATATCATCACTGCATCACTTTATATCATCACTACATCACTTTATATCACTTTATATCATCACTACATCACTTTATATCACTTTATTTCATCACTGCATCACTTTATTTAGTTGTACTGTAACTTAGTTCAGTCAGAAATGCTGCTACACTTTAACACTGTTATCACTTATTGCTCCTTATCACTTATTTAGTTTATACACACACACGCACGCACGCACGCACGCACGCACGCACGCACGCACGCACGCACGCACGCGCACACACGCAGCTGCCAAAGGTCGGGGAAATGTTTGTCGACTGACAGACTAATAATAATGATAATAATAATGATAATAATAATAATAAAAACAGTCTTTTAAGTTCCTGGATTAACCATAAAGACCTGAAAATGAGACCAGAGTCAAATAAATTCACCATCACATTAATGAAGAGTTTACACGGCGTCGTCTTGGCGACAACGTCTTTAAAGGTAAAGACCCAATAAATCAAAAACAAGGCAGAATGAAAACAACATTAATACAAATATTGAACCTTTAAAAATTCTCCAGACTCCAGAATCAAATAGATATAAAAAAAAAACACCTAAATTATAAAAAAAACACAAACTATCTGTATACGTATGCGCTCATTTCCCTTTTTATCATTCTAACAGTCAATTTGCGTATTTTCCGACAGCATTGCTGCAGAAATGAGACGTAGACACACTTTCACGTCGGCGTGTGACAAGTGTGAGATGCTGTTGACCCCTGTCTGTCCCCTGTCGTTCTGCTAAGGTCCCTTAACGTTCAGGTCACAACCCAGCGGTTTTATTGGCCCTCTAAAGTCATCAGCGCGCTGGGATTGGATGAAAGCCGTCTAATGGAGTCAGTAATTGGTGCGGTTGATCAGTTTATTAGGTGCTCTGGCTGTGGGAACAGCTTTGGCGTTTAAAGTAAAGTATACATCATTAGCAAAGATCCGGATCCTTCAGTCTTCACAGAGTGAGCGTCGCTGCATGACGCATTGGGAGAAAATGGTTAAATATAAATATTTTTACGTTTGTTGCACCCTCCTGTTGCCCTCAAATTTCACAAACACCTTTTATTCTACGGTTAAATTTGACCGTAGCAGTTTAAACATCTGGTAAATGATCATAATCAATGTGTGACTCAAGTGAAGTCGGGTACTTTATGTTTTTATTTAACAGAATGAAAAATATCACTGATGTTAAACTGCATGGAGGGATTTCTGTGTGTGTGTTTTAGAGTAAGTCTGTTATTTTAAGTGCTATTTTGTGTTATTTGTAACATCTGGAATGAAAGTAACGTCCGTTATCAAGGACAGCAGCATGAATTTGACCTCATATAATATTTGAATTGTAAAATAAACAATAATAATAATGATTAAATCATCCAGATGATCAAACTGACCCAAAGGAACACCGATGCCACAAGTACAAATATATATAATCATGATAATTTTAGGTTTTTCATGAGTTGTCCCCATAAAATGAGGAAAAGTCATAAATATAAAGCAAAAAAAACACAAAAAAAATGACATTATTTAGAGATGTTAAACATTAAATGGGGTCAAATTGACCCTTAGGAGAACAGGAGGGTTAAATCACAAACTTCTCACTTATTTATTAAATAGTTAAAGCATTCGTTGTTTCAGTTTTTACTTTTCTCATGAGTTTGACCCAGAAATAATGAATACATAATAATACTGTGAAGACTTATCGACAGGAACCATCACATCTGTCTATTCATCAGCAGCCGACCCTTATCGCCACCATCTTGTCCTCATCGTTTTACCGCGCGTGTGCGACATGTCTGATGTTGTTTGTCTGAAAGGCTGATTAACCCGTCTGTTACCCTCAAATTTAACTAAGCCTTTTTATCCTTGGTCAATTTGACCCTAACAATTTAAACCTCCAGAAAATGATCATAATCAAAGTTGTTACTTAGGTTTTTACGTCAGGTACTCTCTGTGTGTATTTGTTGACGACCTAAATAACGTTTTAAATTAAAAACAGCACCAAACACCTTCTTATACACACATCCAGAACACCTTTAACGTGACTTTGGGAAATACACAGAAAACAAAATTAACTATCGTACAGATGCACCTGAGTCCACGGCCCGCTTGAAAGAGGTGGGCTTTAGCGGAGCCGTTTGCACATGTACGAGCACGAGCGTGCGCACGTGTACGAGCATGAGCACGAGCACGAGCCCTACGGCGGTAGCGTTATGTGCGCCTGTTCGGACATAGAAAAAAGAAGGACGGACCATGCGCGGGCATTTAACAACAACAACAATGGTGGTGAAAGGTTCACGTTGGTGTGATGCGGAGGTGGAGTGTTTACTGCAGATTTGGTCGATGAAAAGATTCAAAAACAGTCGACAAGACGCACAAAAACTCCAAGGTCTACGGAAAGATTTGGAAACAACGCCACACACACGCGATCAATGCGTGTGACGTGTTACGGCGTGATGGCGTATGGACAGCAAGAAGCATTCTCCGAGGCCCAGGTAGTGTGAGTACAAACGGGGCTGGGGCGCGGGGGGGAGAGGGAGGGGGGACAAGTACCCTAAAGTCCGGGTCGCGGTCCGGGAGGACAGTGTGAGTGTGCTCTAAGTCATGTCAACCATGTTTTTAGAGATGTTAAACATTGAATTGGGTCAAATTGACCCCAAGGAGAACAGGAGGGTTAAATCATCCAGATGATCAAACTGACCCAAAGGAACACCGATGCCACAAGTACATGTATGATAAGAACAATAAAAAATATGTATAATCATGATAATTTATGTTTTTTTATGAGTTGTCCCCATAAAATGAGGAAAAGTCATAAATATAAAGCAAAAAAACACAAAAAAAATGACATTATTTAGAGATGTTAAACATTAAATGGGGTCAAATTGACCCTTAGGAGAACAGGAGGGTTATAAAAGGTGAGGAACTGGGACACTGCAGCAGGATTCTCCGTCTTTAATGTAAAGTTTTTGCATCGGAGACTAAAAAAACAGACGTATTTTGCAAAAAAGGCGTCAAAACTCACAAGAAACCAGCAGCTCATTTATTCTTATTTATGTTTGGATCCATCTACGGTCTGACAACTGCGTGAGTACTTTCTTTCTATACCTGCGAGAGAGTCGGTTGTAAATGAAATCACCAACGTAAGCTGTCATGCAGATATATTGTGTCCTGTTTGTTGTGTGTTGTGAGTGACAGGCCGTCAAAGGCTCGGCCCACGACCTCCAGTAAAGAGGGAAGCTTCGCTCTTTGGTCTTTTCTCTCGGGTTCCCCATTATCTGCCTGACCCGTCCCCTTAAAACACTTCGGACGAGTGAAAGGTCCTGACTCTGCGCTGAGCTGTGGCATAGATGTCAACCTTTGCTATTTAACCTGCGCGCTCGCTCACACACACACACACACACACACACACACACACACACACCCGCTGCAGCAGGACGAGGAAGTGCAAACACACCACACGTGCAGAAACCTACGAGTTTGTAAAAACAATCATATATAGGGTAGATTCTGTAGCACGCACACAGGCACAGGCACACGCACACACGCGCACACACACACAC
Source organism: Echiichthys vipera (assembly GCF_963691815.1). Lineage (NCBI taxonomy): Eukaryota > Metazoa > Chordata > Actinopteri > Perciformes > Trachinidae > Echiichthys > Echiichthys vipera. The sequence goes on from NC_139833.1 coordinate 2,894,481, forward strand.
ACACACACCTCACACACGCACAACCCCCCCGCTGCAGGACGAGGAAGTGCAAACACACGGGTTTGTAAAAACAATCATATATATAGGGTTGATTCTGTAGCACTCACACACACACGCACGCGCACACGCACGCACACACACACACACACACACACACACACACACACACACACACACACACACACACACACACACACACACACACACACACACACACACACACACACACACACACACACACACACACACACACACACACACACACACACTCTTGATAAATCTATTGAGGCTTCATGAGAGCACAAACCTGGTTCTGGATGAGCTGTCAACAAAGCAGAGGGAAACAACTGTATAAAAGCCCCCCCCCCCCCCCCCCCCCACCAGCCCTCTCCTCTCCTCACCCACGGACTCCTTTCTCCCACTGACCACTGTTCAGAATTGCCCCCTCACCCCAGTGACCCACCCATTGGGCCCTTTCACTCCGTGACAATGGCTGCCGGGGGCCGTGTTATTTGAGGCACTAAAGACCCATCCCACCGCCCGCCCCCAGGACAATGGCCACCCCCACTGAGAGCTTTCTTCCCCTCACCTCCCTAATGACAGGTTTCATCCTCTCTGCCCTGACCCCCAGGAGAGGCTGCGGCTCCCGGCGCGGCCCACCGCCTTTCTGCCCGCTGACCTGCTCCACCAACAGACCCGCCTCCCGCTCACTAATACACACATACACACTTTCACTCTCTCACAGAGACGGCGTGCAGGTATAGTGAGCAGTGGTGGAAAGTAACTAAGTACTGTACGCAAGTACAATTTGACATTTTTACTTAAATATTGTACTTTTTAATCCACTACGATGCGAACTGTTGGGTCCAAAGAACTAGAGCGCACTAGAGACTCATCCAGGCCGAGACAGCTACTTCTGATTTAGCGCTCCACTAACTTAAACAAGCATTCAATCATTTTATCCTGCGGCTGTTCTAGACTTTCATAATGTTATCGGACCGAATGAATCAAATTCTAATAGTGAAACATGATGCTCAAAAAAATATTTTTTGGGGGGAAAAGTCTCTTTGGGCCCAATGGTTACACGTGACAGAGGCAGAAGTGGATTCGACCCACCTGTTTTTTTATGCTAAGTGTGTTAAAAAGCATTTCCTGCCCACGTCATGACAGCATAGCCTCGCAACACCGTCCTGAGCTCCACTGTATTTCAGTCAGAGATCAGTCCGGTAACGTGCGGCAGAGGAAATCTCGAGAAGGTTGCCCAAGCGACTGAATCCGCGTTGGTTTTGCGGTGGCTCGAAGTGTGACGCAACGAGAACAGTGGCTTCCGCGGATGAGATGAGCGCAGCTATCGAGCTAGCCGTTTTTTTTCTCCTGGATCCTTCTGTTGAATATGGACCGGGCACCTGAAATCGCGCCTTTTATCAGTAAATTCACATTACACAAACGGAAATATCCTTTACCCACATGTGTTTACTTTGCCCCGATGCTCTGTTAGTACGCCATGCGCTTGGTTGATCTGATTGGTTGGGGGTGTTGAGAGATGTGCTCTCATTAATCAATTATTGTGCCCCTTTTATGAATGAGTCTTGTTTTGTTACGGCTCTGATTTATGTTGACGACGTAATGTGGTCATGTGACTCACCTGTTCTGTTGATTACCTGCAGCTGTACAGAATAAAACTAGTGTGTGCCGTGATTGCGGTTGTTCGCACAAAGAGAGCAAACGCGTGCAGTGTGATACGTTAAGCTGTGAAACCAAACTCTGTTAACAATTTGGCCTGTCTGTCACCAACATAGGTGGTGTTCGACAGATGATTTATCCAATCAGCAACCGGTGTTTTCCGCCTCTTCCCAAAACATCTCCAACCGAGAGTTCCCAGATGGATCTGCAGAGCAAATTCGTACTTCGGCGGAGTCCGGTTAATGACAGCAGTCCTCAAATGTGACTCTGCGTTACATCCACACACACCTTTGCTCTCAGATGTGTTCAGACGACACATCGTGCAAACTTGCCTCAAGACGCAACTGATACGTCCCCGTTTGAATGGAACTGGGGACTTTTCTTGCATGTCATCTTCCTCTTCATCCCACATTGTGTGCATGCACAAACAAGACAATTGAATGAATTAAGAAGTTACTGTCGCAGTCAATGCTTGGTTGGCGGGTGTCAGGTAAAAAATGCATAAACGGGATTCCTCCACGAAGTTTGACAGTTTGTTAAATGACAAATAGTCGAAGAAATGTAGATTTGTCTTTAAGTTGGCAACCTTTCCTTTAACCTTTATTTCATCCTGCTAGATATGCACAGAGGAGCTCACAGCAGCCCGTTCACCTCGTCCAACCTCTCCTCACACACGCTTACGGCTGTTGATAGATGAAAACCACCTCCTCTCGTACCCTTTCAGCGCCCTCCGAACACCCACAGGGTCACGCAGCACGCTCAACACATTCAGCGCCTCAGAAACGTTCAAATTCAAGTAAAGAAAAACACCAAAATTCAGTCAGACATTCTTCCGTGACAGCTGCATTATGCTCCCGGACGGCGTGTTAAAGGAAACCTCTCTAAGTCATCTCTTACAGGTTGTCACTCAGTGGAGCGAATAGTTCTCTGCTCATTCATTATCTGAGCCTGAACCAGCGCAACACCTTAGCTCACGGGGGGAAATCAATCCCTCTGCTCTTATGTAACGTGTGTCGTTGTGATGATGATGTATCACCGTCAGAGAGGCCCACGTGTATTGGCTAGTTTAGCAATTAAGCGCGTGGAAGGTCAATTACCTCGAGCCAGCAAAAAGATTTATTGAGATTAATTAAAGTTGGTGTTGTTTTTGTTCGGTTGCTTTCCAGATGGAGACACGAGAGGTTCTTCCTTTGCTGTCCTGTCCCGACGTATACGTCCTCATCCTTCATGACTTACTGTTATAACATCTCTCCATTAATTGCATGTATATAGGTCCTCTTTGTGCATGTGTGTGTGTGTGTGTATTTCGGGCCTGTGTGTGTGTGTGTGTGTGTAACATGAATAATAATAATAGAGTGAAAAAAATCGAATTTCCCCGTTGCGGGACTAATAAAGGAATTCTTCTTCTTCTTCTTCTTCTTCCATTTTAATCCTGAGTAATTATTTCCTTGCCCCAGTCACAAGAACATGGGTAGGTCTAATCCAGGGGGGGGCAATCCCGGTCCTGGAGAGCCACTGTCCTGCATGTTTCAGGTTTCTCCCTACCCTAACACACCTGAGTCTAACAATAATCAAACTGTGACGAGCTTCAGCTGCTTGATAACGAGCAAATCATTAGACTCAGGTGTGTTAGAGCAGAGAGGAACCTAAAACATGCAGGACAGTGACTCTCCAGGACCAGGATTGCCCACCCCTGGTATAAATACAATAGTTTAAAAAAGACGTTTGAATTAGTTCAACTTGCCGCCCCGAGCTAATCTGTGCTAGCTTCATTTGGCTGCTAGCGACTGTCCTTACTGGATTTCTCTGTTAGTTGTTTGTGCATGACAAAACTGTCTCAACGGCTTATTTGATGTATGAAGGTGCCGATGAGATGAGAGGATGGTCATTAACGGGTCAACTTATATCTGTGAGGCGGATACGACTCTTTTGGGAGTATACTCTGACATTAAATAGAAAATGCATGGTGAGCTGACACAGCTAATAAGCTACTTGCTCCATTGCCTCAAACATCAAGCAGCACTGTCAAGACGGCTTGCTATCGGTCGATATTGCCAAGTTGAACTCGGAGCAAAGGATTTTTCGACCCTGCGAGTGAATCCTCTTATCGGGTCAATTCTAAAACGGTGAAATGGTTTTGCCAGCAAAATTTCAGTGTTTTCACTTCTTTTTACACCCAGATATACTTATATATTGTGTGTGTGTGTGTGTGTATGTGTACGTGTATGTGTGTGTGTGTGTGTGTGTGTGTGTGTGTGTATCTAGTCCAAACCTATTAAAGATACTTTTTCAAAAAGGCTTTAAATTGTTTACCCGGTTCATCAAGAATTTGCATTATTGGCACCAAAGCTTCAATGAACCCGACACTTAAAGTGCCGGGAGAAAGAGAGAGACGGTGGCTTCCATTTAACCATTTAACCATTTAACAGGAGTGAGTGGCGGTGGGCGTGGTGCTGCTGCAGGGCGCTGAGGTGGAGAGAGGGCGAGAAAAGCCGCTGTGCAGAAGTGACGTGAAGGCGACAGGGTGTGACAGGAGGAGCCATCACACTGCGGGGCGCACAACTCCGAAGCTTTCACTTTCATTCACACACACACACACACACACACACACACACACACACACACACACACACACACACACACACACACACACACACACACACACACACACACACACACACACACACACACACACACACACACACACACACACACACACACACACACACACACACACACACACACACACACACACACACACACACACACACACACACACACACACACAAAGACATTTAGATTCCAGTGCGCCCGACCAACGACCAATCAGACGAGGAGTGTGTGACGCGTTGAGAGAAGCATATAGGTGTAAAAGTAGAACGTGGGCTGGTGGGCGAGGCTTAGTTTGGACCCAACTTAGTCACAAACGCTCTCAATTTACAGCTAAATGGTACACTAAAGTACTTTTTTGGATAAACTGTGAGGAATAGGTCGTACATTCATGTAATATTGATTTAACCGTATCTGATCAGCGCTGCCTGTAGTTTCACAGTTTGATTGAAGTTCACAGCAGTTGTTGACCCTCCGTCGCAGACTCCTCGGCTCTGAGTGGTTGTTTTTCTTCGGGGCGCAGAGAGAAGGGAGCTGATCATGTAACAGAAGCCATTAAGGAACACTGAGAGAGGAACACTGAGGGCGCACTGACACTGTCCATTTCCTGTGCGCCTGTTGGGACATAGAAAAAAGAAGGAGGGACCATGCGCGGACATTTCAAACAATGGCGGCGAAAGGTTCACGTTGGTGTGATGCGGAGGTGGAGTGTTTACTGCAGATTTGGTCGATGAAAAGATTCAAAAACAGTCGACAAGACGCACAAAAACTCAGAGGTCTACGGAAAGATCTGGAAACAAAGCCACGCATCGCCATGACGTCATCAATGCGTGTGACGTGTTACGGCGTGATGACGTATAGGCAGCAAGAAGCATTCTCCGAGGCCCAGGTAGTGTGAGTACAAACGGGCCTGGAGGGGGGGACAAGGACCCTAAAGCACGGGACGGAGGCACAGTGGGAGTTCACCCTGAGAGAGCTCTGGGACAGAAAGTCGAGGTAGAGATGACTTTTTCCCAGATCGTAAAAAAAATACGTGTTTCTTATAGAAAGTTACCGACTTCTGCTTTAAATAGTAGATTCATAAAAAGTGCTCGGTAAAAACAACAAATGGACATTGTTTGGTGAAAGATGAAACACACACACACACACGCACACACGCACGCACACACACACACACACATTAAATGAACATGTATACTCATGGAGGCAAGCCCAAACAGTCAAACTCACGCATGCACACACCTGTACACAGCTGCATTTCTACCTTCACCCCAATTAGACGTACTCGCTGCATCTTTGCCTCAACATGTGGTCAGTGTGCCCGTGAATGTTCGACCTCCTCGTTATCTGAAAGTGCTTTGGGGATGTGGTCAGTTTGACAGTTTTCTCCTCAGAAACAATCTGATGTCTGCGTTTGAAGCCACCTGCCAAAAGAGATCCTCTGACAGGACGTTAAAGCGCCTTGGCTTGGACATCCTAAACTTCCCTCGGGGTGTCGGAAAGTTCACTGAACCATTCTCAGTTGTGTTTGACAAACACGTCACTGAGCCTGAGGTGAGGCTGGTGTTTGCATGCTCAGGCAAATGCTACGTGGCTACTAACCAAAGAGTCCATAAAATATACGTTTTTCAATGTATTCATGGGTAAAAAACAGAACAACGGTTGGTAAATGTTACACCAAAGCTCAATAAACTCACCTTTGTTGCAAATACTATTGGTGTAAGTGGACAGGTGTGTGTTTCATCTAATAGGTACCAAGAAATAGGCTTTCAGGCACAGATACTTGTTGGTCATGGAGCGTCATGTACTGTAGCTACACGCTATGCCCACATCTTTACTCCACTCTGCTACAACACACACGCCTCATTGCGCGTCCACAGCTCCTCCCTGGGGGGTCACAGTGGCAAGGAGGGAGGGATTTCACGCTTGACCTTCCCCTCACAGCTCTGCGAGCCCCTTCACTCCCGCCTTGATTCTCTTGACCTACTTGGTCATCCCGGAGCAAGCCACTTATAATACCTACATCTTACCCAGCATCACGCTCTCTCTCTCTCTCTCTCTCTCTCTCTCTTATACACACACACACACACACATCTGTCTCACACATCTGTCTGTTGGTTTCTCCCTCTGCAGGGATCTGTAACGTCGACCTCCCTCTGTGACTGATGAAAAAAGTTTAGAGATGAGGGTTTAATCCCTTTGTGCCAAATTTTTTTTTTTGACCGCACACTGTATTCTGGGAAATGCATTGCCCTCGCTCTCCAATCCTTTTGTTTTGTTTGTTTTTTTAATCCAAATCTCTTGGGATCTCTCGTGTTTTCACATGTGCAGGGCCGCGACGCTCACATCATCTTATATGGAGATGACTTTCGACCACTAAATGCTGAATTTCATCCCTCACAAACTCAATTTGTTAAAGTAGAAATCATGAAAAAGTGCAGCCGTGTGCTGTGCAGACTCCACTGTTCGGTCTGTCTTTGTGCCGAGCTCTGGGGATTCCCCTCCGCTTCCTTTCTCACCCTCCCTCGCCCCTCTTCACCCCCCCCAGAGGCGGTGGATGGAGCGTCTGCAGCACTCAGCGGCATCCAGAGCCCCTCTTCTCTTCCCCCCAGCGAGCACCACTTAAGGCCTCCTGTCTCACACTGCGGCCCCGCCGGTAGTTGTGAACCATTTTCTACTCAGATGAGCGCAAACAAAGACATGCATGTGCGGGAGCGGGGAAAGAGGGGAGGCGGAGGAGGAGGAGGAGGAGGGGGCTGTCGGTGTGTTTGGTAAACAGCAAGAAAGCCGAAGGGAGCGGCTACACGGGAGGAGAGGAAGAGGGGAAGGGGAAGTGGAGGAGAAGGAACACAAGGAGGAGGACAGGGGGGAATCGTACACTGAGGTATGACTGAGTCGGAAGCCGGTAAAGAGTTGAGTAAAGGAAATTGCAGGGGCTTCCATGTCACAGACCGCAGTCGGTCTCATCACAAAGGCGGGGGACGACACACCTGGCGCTAAACAAACACATATGCATACACAGATACGCAGCTGGAGCTGTACGTACATCAGTGGCACGCATGCATCCTCCTGCACAAAAACATGTAAACCATCAGATACTAGAAAGTGCGATCAGATGGGAACAACAACCAGAACGCACTCGTTCTTTCACACACACTCCGCATTCAAACAGGCATCGCTCCAGACACTACAAACAGAGAAAGTGTGCGCACCCTTTGATGACACTGTGAGCTCTTCACTGTCACCCTGAGCCGTGTCCTATTCTGAGGATATGAGGCTCGAGAACCCAAAGATGACAAAGTCCTCATATCAAAGCCCACACACTCCTAATTGACCCGGCGCTCCCCCCCTGACCCCGTTGTTTTATTTGAGCCCTAATAACTCTCCTCATTAAATCCCCTTCCTATTATTTTTCGCCCTGCACTCCCCTGTAAAAGGCCTGGGTTTCAAAGTGCTAATAAAATAAACTGAAGGGGGCCCATTTCTTTATTTGTATGTGTGTGAAGAGTGTGTGGGAGAAGGAGGCATGGAAAGGAGGGGCGAGCTGGAGGGACAGAGGTTTTAGGTTCAGAGGGGGGTAAAAGAAACAGAGGTCAATGGAAACAAAGGAGTGCGAGACCTCAGGGTCAAGCTGCCTGGTGTCCACAGTCACCAGGCTGGCGTTGTTGCAGGGCGAATGGCCCCGCTTGTATAATCGCCGGGGTACGTTTTGTCCACGAGTGTAGGATAGAATATATCATGGCGCTGCTGACAGATGAACAATAGATCACGTTTTGTGGAAGTCCGAGTGGAGCCTTTCGCAGCTCCTTTGAGTTGGCCGGTACATCTGGAAGAGCCAAGATTAACCCCGCGTTTACTGGCCTCGCGTATGGCTGACCCCTATGACCCAAACTGCTGCTTCAACAATATCGCTTATGGGTTAATATAGGAGTCAAAGACACCCTATGGATGTGGCACCAGTGAATCATCCTCTTAGAAGCGGATAGAATCGATACAAAGGGGCTTCGTGTTGTTGGAAGATTACAGCAGCTGTTGGGACGGAAAGCGAAACACGACTCAACAACAAAAGTCTACAGCCACAGCGGCTCTGTGAGGCTGTACTTTAGCATGCTAACATGCTCACAATCACAATGCTAACCATCTTACTGCAATATGTTAACATGCTAACATGCTCACAATCACAATGCTAACATGCCGATGAGTATGATATTGACCATGTTTAGCATCTTACTGCGATATGTTAACATGCTAACATTTGCTAATTAGCACTGAGCACCACCCAGCACTTTGGCTTGGTACCAAACTTTTAGACTTTTAAGAACTAACTGCCTCATCGAGAAAGAAATATTTTATAATCAAAGTTCAACATGTCACAACAGTAAGGACTGTGTTACGGATCGGCCGCGGGTATAATCTGGCCACACTTCCCCGCTAAAAGTTAAACTATCCCCAACTTTGAGTGTGGTTGCACTTCGCTGCAGACCGTGGCAAGCCGAGCTTGGAGCAGCCGCAGCACGTTTTCATAGACATTACGCAGCAGCTTGACGCAATTCTGTGCCGTTCGGCGTGTTTTTGCTGTTACTCGCAACAGCGTCAGTGAGCCAATAAGAATGCAGCGTGCTTTTACCAAGATCTAATAATGCCGGTGATTGGCCGTCTAACATTACACATCACACAGGCGTGCAGGAAAAATACCAGAGACGGGGCTCATGCGTGTGTTGTTGGATTTTCAGAGGCTTGACTCTGAGTGTGCGTTACATAGGTAAAAACAAAGACTTGTACTGTAATGTGCAATGTTGTAAATCTTTTTGTTAAAATGGATTTTAGTGAATCAGGGCCGTCGGAGGCTCAGTGGTTAGAGCAGGCGCCCCATGTGATGAGGCTGAAGATCCCCGAGGCAGCAGCCGTGGGTTCGACTCCGACCTGCAGCACTTTTTCTGCATGCCTATGACATAAAGGCTTGAAAAACTGCCAAAAATTAATCTTTAAATGAATAGATTTTAGGAAATAGGTTTTGAAAATGGAAGTGTTTGAATGATAGCCAGCCCTACTAATCACGAACTGCAGCTGAAGCTGGTGGGAATGACACTTTTTGGTATTCATTCATAAAGCAATGTTATTAGAATTCCTCCTGAGGGGAGGACGAACGTCTCAAATTTCATGTAAATCCATCCAACAGTTGTCGATACGTCGCGCTCAAGACCACAAATGCCGAACGTCACGGCGGAGCTCGAGGAAAAGTCGGGATCACCAAAGTCACCGGGATAAAACCCTCTGGGAACCATGAATGTCCAAACCAACTTTCAAAGCCATCCATCAGATAGTTAAAAATACTTCAGTCTGGATCAAAGCGGTGGATGAACGGACATTGAGCCACGCCGCTAGCATCTCAGAGCTAACACGAACATTTACCGTCTGTCATCTAACACTGAGGTTCAGCAGGTTCAGCAGGTGCAGAGCGACGCCACTGCCCACATGAGAAAACCTGGTGCTAATCAATTCTTCTTTTTTTATGATATTTGAAGCTGAGCCATAAATGTGCTCAATCTCTGTTAACTCTCCCTTTGGTTTTATGACGATAAACATGTCGAGGTGCAGGTTTACGAGTGTGGCCGGGTCCACTATTAAAGCAGCTATGTGAATATCATATGCTTCGTGACTCTGCTGCGTGTCCCTGTGTGCCGGCTGTCATTCAAATACCGCAAAATATTTCTAAACACCGGTGTTTGAATAACTTACAACCTTTTGACTAAAAACATCAGCACTGAGTGATACCCAGGGGGAGAAGCAATAACATAATACGGTGATATGATAATGGCTTCAGGCTGTGCATGAGATATAAACATGATCATGTAGGGTGTTGAGTACTCCGGGGGGGTTAAGTGAATGTAATCCTCATTCAGACACAGCGCTTAAGGAGGAGGGAAAGTCATGTGTCAGGGTTCAGCCATGAGCAACTGGGAAGAGGGAAGATTTGGGGCAATCGTCGCACACAGAGAGGACTGTTTAAAATGTCGAATGAAAGATGATAACAGGTCGAGAGAAGTTTATGGAGGAGAAAGCCGCTTAAGGCGAAGGGTAACCGGCCCAAAGTGTGCAAACTGGGTCACGGCTCGCACAGAAAAACGACGTGATTGACAGCGAGTGGAGACGGAGGGGGGTGTAATAGGAATGAGGCACAGGTTCAAAGCTAGCGAGCAGGAGTGGGAAGATCACAGAGGTTGAACAAAAAGGTTGAGAGAGGGTGCAGAGGGAGCCTCTGAGAAGGCCTTGAAAGAGCCTTATCTGTGACCCATCTGTCTTGACATGCACACTCCTCTGGTTAGTGCCCTGGAGGGGAGGGAAGGGAAGGGAAGGGGAGCCGCATGCGTGTCAGTAACTGAGTGTGCAGGGCTCAGGGCTAAGGCCTTGGCCTGTGCACTCTGGCCCCGAAAACCAGCCCGACCAGCCCTCTGCTTTAACCCCCCCCCCGGGAGAAACCTCTCATGACTTACTGCTGCGATCATGTGATTGACCGAGCTCCACAAGAGGAACAAAACAACGCATTAACCAAAAAAACAGGGCTGTCACACATCAGCGGAGTTACAGGCGCTACTTCATTTGACAATTCACTTTTCATTTTGGCCGTCAGCTGATTTGTCACACGTTCTTCCGCGGTGTCTCTCTTGTGTTCGGTCACTCAGGGAGGACGCAGGCGCACCAGACCTCATGTGACCGGGTGTGTGTTCACGGAGCCATTTTGTTATCGATCTACAAACTAACTAAATAAATCACGTCCATCAAGCTTTGAAATACCAACACACGATTGTTTCCTATTTTTCCTCCATAACCAAACCGCTACTAGTTTGACTTTCTCTTTTTCGGATCATCTGAAACACTGTCACTAATCACACAGAACTATAACATATAGAACATGCTCTACGTTTACCAAACACTCTGTCACTGCTAATCACACAGAACTATAACATATAGAACATGCTCTACGTTTACCAAACACTCTGTCACTGCTAATCACACAGAACTATAACATATAGAACATGCTCTACGTTTACCAAACACTCTGTCACTGCTAATCACACAGAACTATAACATATAGAACATGCTCTACGTTTACCAAACACTCTGTCACTAAGCACACAGAACTATAACATATAGAACATGCTCTACGTTTACCAAACACTCTGTCACTGATCACACAGAATTATAACATATAGAACATGCTCTACGTTTACCAAACACTCTGTCACTGATCACACAGAACTATAACATATAGAACATGCTCTACGTTTACCAAACACTCCGTCACTGATCACACAGAACTATAACATATAGAACATGCTCTACGTTTACCAAACACGCTGTCACTGCTAATCTCTTACTCCACTGAACTCTTCTTCCTCGCTGTCACTTCTGAACAACTCCGCCAACTCCAAAGGTGGACAATGCGCCGCTTAGCTCAAGCATTAGCAGCTAGCATTAGCAGCTAGCATCTTTTTTTTCACAACGAACATCTGCCATGACCCGCCCCCCCCGGATTGTGATTGGTTGACGTGTGTGTGTGTGTGTGTGTGTGTGTGTGTGTGTGTGTGTGTGTGTGTGTGTGTGTGTGTGTGTGTGTGTGTGTGTGTGTGTGTGTGTGTGTGTGTGTGTGTGTGACGAAGGCTGATATACGCCTAGTCTCTTACGTGACTGAGATAAATAACGGCCCGGGCTATTATTTGATATTTTACGGTAATGTGTTAATAATTTCATACAAAAGTCGCTCCAGAGTAGAAGTCGCACCCCCGCGGCCAAACTATGACAAAAACTGCGACTTATAATCCGAAAAATACAGAACTTTGACTTGATCCTACCTTATTTCTTGACATATTGACTCTCAGCAGAGTGGTTAGACTAAGGGAAAGTAAAGATACTAAATAAATATGTTGTGTTTATATACATGTGAAACCTAAAGACTGTCGATCAGATAGTGGTGTTACGTCATGCTTCACATACAGATGTTAAATCTGAATTTAGAGCCACTTTAAAACGTCATTTTGACTTTTTAGTTCATAGTAAAGGAAGTATTTTAATGCCTCAACGCGGTGCAGAGGTCTACCTGTGATCCTGTATCTTATTTCCTGACCGTTCACGATCATCGGGACATGTACGGCTGGTTTTCCTGCTTTTATACACGTCGCTAAATAAACACTTAAATAAACGGGGGTCAGTTTGCGCGGCCCCTGGTAGTTCCCACCCTTACTGTCCACAGCAAACATCCGTCGGTCCAAGTTGTTCTACATCTCATCCAACCTCCTAAGATGTTGGACTTCACTCGCATGTAGAGCGCACCTGGGAGATTTAGCGTAATGAATACCTGATGTGGTGGAGCAGTTAATGCCGCCTATAAAATAACTCCCTTCCTCCTTCCTGTGGGCCCTGGCTGTTGTTTATCAAACGAGGTAACGTCCTGTCATGTGACCCCTCCTCCCTCCCAGAAACCCACCTGTGTGGACTTTTCTCTTAATCCCTCTCCAGCTCCCCCCGTTTCTTTTTTTTTTTTGTGCTGTGCGCTTTGCATACTTAGACTACTGAGTGTAACTAATTCTCCCACACAAGGATATTGTCTTCTCCCTATCTCTGCCTTTGTCCTCCCCTTTCAAGCCGGCTATTCACTGATTTCATTAGTTGGCGGTGTGTGGTGTGTGAGAGAGAGTTGGCTAAGCTGGGGGGTGGGGGTTCCCAATTAAAAGGCCTTAATAGCCTATTACCATCACCTTAAGTTCAACTCTGTTTTTTCTTTTTTTACAACATGAAACCAGCTAAAGATGAATCACCTGACCAGCGTGGGAGCTTTTAAAATCCACTCTTTGATTAATTAACTGTATTTAGGACTTGTGATTGTGAGCCGCCGATTTTGATTTGACTACAAAAGTGAGAAATGTGCTTTTCCGGTATTACAGCGACAACGTTGTGCTACTTTTTTAAGACGGTTTCCTTAATGAGAACTCATTCCTTCCATGCAGTGACATGAGGTTTAGCATTAAAGACAATAAAGGTAACGACTGTTGTTCCTAGAGGGGGTTTAGATGAAATGTGTTTAACAGACTGCTGTTCCTGCACACATGCTGCACAGATCCTGCAGCTGACCAGGGGGCCTGAGGATGAGGCCGGTCCCCTGGGATGACCAAACCACCCTTTCTCAGACACCCATTTGTCGTCCCTCCCTCCCTCTCTCTCTCTCTCTCTCTCTCTCTCTCCCGATGGATGACCCTGCAACCAGCAGGGGTCAGCTGCGCAGAAGGAGCCCCCCCGCACCCCTGCCCCGGGTCCGGAGCCGCGGCGTAAATCAGCGGCTGTTCATCGCGGGAACCCTGCCCTGCCCGAGGTCTCAGCCCAGCCTGGCACCATCTGTCCCGGGGCTCTGACGCAGACGCAGCGCTGCCAAGGTGGGTTCCCACTGACCCGCTGCACCCTCCGGGCCACATGGGCCAGACCTGGGCCCGGAGACGGATCCATCACCACGGAGTCTCAGAGAACATCTAGTGTACATGGACTCTGGATGAGCTGATACAGTGGACGCAAAATTGAAGTAAAGGTGGACACAGAAAAGCTGGTGAATAGAAATAATGCCAATAGATTATTTATGATATTTAATTTAGAGCTAATTTAACTGAAGGGACACAATAAAGTGCTGTACTTCCATTTCATGCTACTCCACTATACTTTAAAGGGGAATATTGCAATTTTTACGCCACTATATTAATCTGACAGATAACTTTCTTAATGTTTTATGTAAAAAACATATGATACGCTTATAAAATACAATACATACGTGGTTTTTGACACAAATCAGTGTCCAGTCGTGGGTCCCCTTTCACATTTCAGATGTCTGAGCTGTTAGCAGTTACACCAGAGAGGGATTTTCTCTCTAAACGTCTCAGATTGTTTTAAATAACTTTGAATTTTACAATATTTAACCATGTCTCTATGTCTGGAGCACTGTTGCCACTGTTATGTTGATGTCTTCTTGTTTGTTTGTGTCATTAATGTCATTTATGTCGTCTATGTGTGTGTGTGTAAGCAGCCTACTCTTTTTACCTGCAACCAAATAGGGCACAATAAAAGTTACCTCACCTTATATTCCATAAAAAAGCAACAATTTAACTTCCCTCTCCTCCATGACCCGACGTCATCAACAACAGTGAAATGCTGATTACACATCGATGCATCAGTCTCTGTCAAATCGTTCCCTCCGAGGTGACTGCTGTTACTTTAGTTTCTGCTAATGCTACGTACACGCAGGGGTTTGAATGCACTTCTGCTTGTTATGGAGTATTTCTACATTGTTGCGTTGGTGCTTTTACTTAAGTGAGGACCTGAGTTCTTCTTCCACCTCTGGTAAGACTAAAATAATTAACATTTTAAGCCGACTGCATTTATAAACGTGCCATCCTATTATGGAAAGCACTTCTTAGTTTAATAATGTACACACGTGTATCAGCTTCTATACGTATTAACTTTAATTCAGCTTTTTTAACTGGATGGATTTAATTAGAAACGCATTCATGCATTCAAGTGCTACCCTGCTAATGAAACTACCCCTTTTTATGATCATTATTATTCTGATAAATCTGAGCGATAACGTCTTAATAGACCCTGGCATGGTGCAAACCGACTTCAGCTGCACAGGGAAGCAATAACAAAGGGTTATTAAAGACCACTAGAATAATGATGTACTGTGACTGGACAGAAGTACTGCTGAAGTGGAAGATCACGCGTGTGAAAAGCTCCTCACGTGGAAAACACAACGGTTCGTGTGAAAGGGCCGATGTGGCGTCTTAATCTTAAACATATTTCGTTAATAAGAGTTTTCTTAGAGATGCTAAATTAAAAACAAACTCATGATGAGGCCTTAGTTACTCTCACATTGCTGCTATCCTCGACAAAAGTAGGAAATAACCTTATACGCATTAGTTTAAATGAAGGCAAAATCACCTGTGTTAGAATACAGTTAAAGAAAAGTGCACTTGTAATTCCCCCTCTGGCCCAAACAGTCACAGTCCAATAATGAAGGTGCACTGGCCGACCTGTTTTTGTGCTGCGTAGCTGCCACGGTCAATAGGTGATGTACTACTCACACATGTAAAACAGCCCGGGACAAGTCTCTGCACTCCACCTCATCACCCTTGACGACTTGACGTCTTTCCCCTCTCCATCATAACAGCACCTGGAATTGTGACACGTAAATCTTATCGGCAGAGACAGTCTGCGGGTCCCCGGGCAGTGCGGCCCGGCTTATTGCTTTCTCCCACAGCCCCGACCTTGCTGCTCGCCCCCTTAGGCCCGGCTCTAATGGGCGAGCAGGGGTCGTAAAGTGGTTGTGTTACTGTTTTCCTTTTTCCAAACCAGTGACACCAGTTGTTCACCCTCTTCACCGGGGCCTTTTGTGAGGCCTGACAGGCTGTCAATTCCAGGCGGAGGATGATTGCAGAAGACGACACGCATTACCTTGAGGTGACACCGCATTCCACCGAAGGCTCGTCTTTATGAGCCAACAATGACTTTGAGTAGTGTTTGCAGCAAAGCAGGAAAAGTTCTCGTAGGCGCTGGTGTGTGTGTGTGTGTGTGTGTGCTCGGTGCAGTCTCATTCTTGCTTAAAAAACGGAGTCATCTCGCAGAGTAATGATAACTGGGGTAAAAGATCGTTGTTTGTTTAGACTCCCACCGGCGATTTTTGACATGCATTTGTTGCCTTATCACTGTCACGGGCTCGAGGAGGGATTTTTGGCCGTCATCGGGGTCGAGGGTAGGACAAGAAGACCTTCACGGTGACAGCTACAACCCTGGGACCAAAATAGACGCCCACCCACCCACCCACACACACACACACACATACATACATACATGTATGCATGCAAACACAGTGAAGAGTGTGTCATTCTGAAATCCCCGCAAACTACTGAACATTTTGTACTTTTGTCCTCTCGTTTGTTCGGCCAATTACAGGAAAGCTAATACAATAATTAGCCAATAAATCTAATTTAGCAGTCATTTATGATTCATAGGATAACTGTATCAATGACTTCTGTCCCCCTTCATTTAAGACACTTTGTTTGTGTCGTTTGCTTTTATGCGTTTTAACTAAAACAGCTGATATTAGATTTTGATTTTAGGATTATTGGGTGGTTCAGTGTCTCACACATTAGTGCTGGGCTGACTTTTGTTCTCTCTACATTGTTTTTTTAGTGAGACTACACAAACAATCACGGGGAGAAAAAGAAAACTGAGTGGAAAATTTGACTTTTCGGTGAATAATGAAGGCATGTTGTGTTTACCAGCCTGTTCACACAGTTTGTCATATTGTTTGTGCGCACACTGCCCTCCTGTGTTGAGCTGCCGGTACTGAAATGATGATCCAAGCACAAGAATAACATGTCAACTACACGAGTCACTGTCAAACATCACTTAATTGGTGTTTGCTGAACTAGAGCCACTACTATCTTACTAGAAAAGATCATTTTTCAATTTACATTTATTTCATAACACTGTTATATATGTTTTTATATTAGCAATGAAATCACTGAGGACTTTTACTGATATAGATAATCCTCCTATAAATACAATTTGCACATGTTCTGTCTCTGAGCACTGATCCGCTTTTATATTTTTAATGTGTTTTATTTTGATTTATCGTGTTAAGTTGTGTGTTGTTTTGGTTTTAAATGTGAAACTTGTGTGTGTTTACGCTGCTGTCTTGGCCGGGACTCTATGGAAAATAGATTTTAAATCCCAATGGGAATATTCCTACAGGTTAAATAAAGGGTATTTATTCATCCATCTTTAACCTCTTGTCCCTGTCGGGGTCGTGGGGGGCTGGAGCCGATCCCAGCTGACATCGGGCGTGAGGCGGGGTCCACCCTGGACAGGACGCCAGTCTATCACAGGACACATAGAGACAAACAGAGACAGACAACCATTCACACCTACGGGTGATTTAGAGTCATCAATGAACCGAACACCTGCACGTCTTTGGACTGTGGGAGGAAACCGGAGAACCCGGAGAAAACCCACGCAGACACGGGGACAACATGCAAACTCCACACAGAAGGGCCCCAGCAGGGATTCGAACCAGGAACCCTCTGGCAGTGAGGCGACAGTGCTAACCACCACTCCACTGTACCGCCTAATTTCATTTTTCATTACCCGTTTTTTTATAAAGGGTAATGAAAAATGAGATTAGCCTATGAAATTGCCTCTGTATTGTCCTAAATCAACTGCCCAATGTGAAGGGACGAGCTATTATAACATTTGTTTGATTGCCCAAAATGCACCTTTAAACACAATGCTGATTTAAAGTACACAGTTCATGTTTTAATGTGATAGAATAACCATAGACACGCATTTTTGTATTGAAATCTGAAGCAGAATCCTGAGTGCTATTAATAAAATGGCCTCTTCTACAGCATCCACCTGCCTTCTGCACGGTTCAGTCCAACAGCGTCACAGTCCGACCCTTCACTCCCGCCCCCCGGCCTTCAGCTTCTCCTCCACTGTGTGATCTCCCTTCGAGCCTCCCATGCACGGGGGACTCTTAGCCAGGGAGGGGTTATTTCCCCACTGCTCAGGAGTCTTTGCCTGGATAGCCAGCGCATGAACGCAGCTACTTAACTCCACCTTCAAAGCCTCGTTCACCAGACGGTGGCGCTTTATCAGCGGCAGACCCTCGAACTGGGAGCTGACGACCAGAACACGGAAGTGGGATTCAGAGCCGGGGGGCACGGCGTGCATGTGGCTTTCATTGTGGACCTCCAAGTGGTCCGGCTTGAGCGTGTCAGTCAGTTTGGTTCTGATAGACCTCTCAACGGGCCGGCTCTGGTCTGGGTCCATGTGCGGTCTGAAGTTGGCCAGAGGCCGTCTCAAGGCAAGACTGGAAGAGATGGGACGGACGCAGCGGGAGACCGTAGGCAGCATCAGAGGCTGTGGCAGGAGACCACCTAAGAAAGCCAGATGGGTATAAATGCAGATGGCGTATTTAAGTGATAGGAAAGATATTCATCGTCTTGTAGGCATCTGGATTTAATAACAAGCTCTGAGATGTATTTACACGTCACACTGGTATCAGCCTGGGACATGGTACGGGTAGATAGTCAGAGTTGAAGTATTGGGAGCAGATTCAGGAAAGGAAAAGCTGGATCAGTACATCTTTAATCTTAAATCACCTACTGTACAAATGCACTGTCTGTCCAATAACACCAAGGAGAGGAGTCAGAGATGCTGAGTAATGTCCGCCAGTATTAAAAAACAACTTCCTGTTATCTTTGAGCCTCACCTGAGTGCTAATCACACGATGTTGTGCTAAGGTCGCCTACATTTGGAAACACCCCCCGTCAGTATAATTGTAACATCACTGAATTGACCTAGAGAACAACACCTTAATGTTTAAGTGCTTATTTTATTTCAACATGCTGCTAAACTACACGCTGCGTATTGTTGTATATAGTACTAACCTATGTTTAACCACAATGTCTGTTGCACTCTGTCACATTTAGTTCATTGCTTGGTTTATTTTATGTTATTATGTTTATATTTATTGGATATATGTTAGCTTATTGTTACGCTGATCCTTACCCATCTTTGTATTGAAACTGTTACACAATAATAATAATAAATAAAGCTTCTTGAATCTTAACATATCATAGGTAGAATTTATGGCAGAGCTGTTTTAGGCATGAATTGAACAGGTAAACTTCATTAAGCTACAGCATACAATACTAAGATATTACAATTATTAACATTCATATGTATTTATCATTTGTTAATAAACATACATTAAGGAGGCACATTGAATCCTTCATCTGTGCATGGCTACTTTGCCTGTAAGGTTGTGTAAATGTTTTTATTTATTCACACATTTCTCTTTGCTTATAATGTAGCATTCATGTTTATCATACTTTTGAAAATAAAAAAACGTTGTAAGGATTATAAAAACAATGTAGCGGAGCACACCCGGATACATGCAGCCATAATTCTGACTTATAAGGCTGTAACATTGATTTGTAACAGCGTTAATGTCTTCACAGTGTCGGTTTCGCTGTTAGCTGAGGAACGTTAGCTCAACATTTAAGCTAACCGGAAGCTAACTCCCGGCTTGTTTGTTAGCATTAGCCGTTAGCTCTCGTAATAATAAAATAATAATAATAGTTTATGTAAGAACAGTAAGATGTTGTAACGGCTCCATATTAAATAATACACCCGTTTATTAACACACTAAAGTTTATCACAGAGGCGGCGCGTAAAGTGGATTCAGTGAACTACTCACCTCTGCTAAAGTCAGTTGCCTGGTACCGATACGCAACTTACCGGAAGTGCTAGAACGCACTCTGGGGGTTGTAGTTTTTTAACGCGTTGTAGTCCGGTAGCCTCAACTGCAGGATTTTAACCATTTACAGAGTTTGTTATATATTAAATATGGAATATTATCTGTTATATATTAAATATGAAATATTATCTGTTATAAATTTAATATGAAATATGTTATATATTAAATATGAAATATTATCTGTTATCTATTATACAAGGAAGCACGTTTCCTCCGGTGTGATGAAAACAAATACATGTGTGTTTCATTTTAATGAGTTAGAATCTGAAAATAAAGATTTAGTGTCTCAGTATCTTCAGGAAGTGTTATTATTTTAAAATACTGTACTAAGTCCTTATTTTGAATCATTTATTTTGAGATATTAACTCACTATAATGATACTTTCTCATTATTTTGAGACACTTATTAGGTAGGAATATTTAGTCAATATTTTGAGATACTACATCATCATAATGATACTTTCTAATTATTTTAAAATACTTTCTCATGATTTTCAGATACTAAATCATTATTTTAAGATTCTTTCTCATTACTTTGAGATACTAACTCATTAAAATGAGACCTAACTATTTTGAGATACTTTCTCATGATTTTGAAATACTAAGTCATCATTTTTAGATACTAATTCATTATAATGAGACTTTCTAATTATTTTAAGATACTAAATCATTATTTTTAAAAACTATCCCAATATTTTGAGATACTAAGTCATTGTTTTAAAATGCTTTCTCATGATTTTGAGACACTAAGTCATTATTTCTAAACACTTAAATCCCAACTCATTATAAAGACTCACAGGATCTTTATTTTCCTCACGCTGGCAGAAATGGGCTTCAGTAAAATAATGAGACTTTCTAATAATTGTGAAATACTAAATCATTATTTTAAGATTATTTCTCATTATTTTCAAATACATTCTCATTATTTTGAGATACTAAATTATTAATTTGAGATACTAAATCCTTATAAAGATACTTTCTAACTATTTTAAAATACTTTCTCATTATTAAGAAATACTTTTTTCATGATTTTGAGATACTAATTCATTATAATGAGACTTTCTAATAATTGTGAGATACTAAATCATTATTTTATGATTATTTCTCATTATTTTGAGATACTAAATCATTATAATGATACGTTCTCATTACTTAAAGGTACCAAGTCGTGATTTTGAGATACAAACTCATTATTTTTAAAAACTTTCCCAATATTTTGAGATACCGAATCATTAATTTAAGGTACTTTCTAATTATTTAGAAATACTAAATCATTATTTTTAGATACTAAATAATTAATTTGCAATACTAACTCATTATTTCTAAACACTTTCTCATTATTTTGAGACACTAAGTCATTATTTTTAAACACTTTCTCTTTATTTTCAGATGCTAACTCATTGAAAAGACTCACAGGATCTTTATTTTCCTCACGCTGGCAGAAATGGGCTTCAGTAAAATAATGAGACTTTCTAATAATTGTGAAATACTAAATCATTATTTTAAGATTTCTCATTATTTTCAAACACATTCTCATTAATTTCAGATACTTTCTAACTATTTTTAAATACTAAATCATTATTTAAAAATACTTTTGTCATTATTTTGAGATGCTTATTCATTATAATGAGACTTTTTGATAATTGTGAGATACTAAATCATTATTTTAAGATGATTTCTCATGATTTTGAGATGCTAATTCATTATAATGAGACTTTTTGATAATTGTGAGATACTAAATCATTATTTTAAGATTAATTCTTATTATTTTAAGATACTAAATCATTATTTTAAGATTTCTCATTATTTTGTGATACTGAATCATTACTTTGAGATGCTAACTCATTATTTCTAAACACTTACTTATTAGTTTGAAATACTAAATCCTTATTAAGATACTTTCTAATTATTTTTAAACACTTTCTCATTATTTTAAGATACTAAATCATTATTTTTAAACACTTTCTCATTATTTTAAGATACTAAATCATTATTTTTAAACACTTTCTCATCATTTGAGATACTTTCTAATTATTTTCATATGCTAACTCACTATAAATACGTACAGGATCTTGTTTTTCCTCACGCTGGCAGAAATGGGCTTCAGTAAAACACACAAACCAACATTTACTGACATAAAGAAATAAAGTAAAGAATGACTTTTCATACTTTTTGTTTATTTCATGGTTCTTTGTTGTCCACTGTGATTCCGGAGGGTCGGCTGCACGGCGTCGTGCAAACCCGCTCCAAAACCAACAAGGAGAAAAAATAAGAAAAGAATCTCACACACCTTTTGAACAGAAGTGATGCCGTCACATTTACGCTAACTATGACTCATAACCGCGTTTTAACATTGATGTATTTACTTATATTTCATTCTCATTTACAAAATACACAAAATCAAAGACAACACACAGCATTGTTCATTTACACTTTGTTTTTTTTAGACCTTTTTTTTATATTCATGGTTCCACGAACAGTTTCTACACTCACAGATAATCGGCTACGGTTGCTACGGCACGGCACGATGACAAAGGTGATAAAGTCTTTGTTACATTTAATTAATGGCAATGCAATCTTATTGACAGAAGCCTCGAGACTTAGGGTTGTTTCCGAGAGCACGCGATTGTTAGCTGTGTCATTATTAAGCCAACACTCAGCGTTTTAGTGGACGAGGCCAGCGTGTCGTCACGTGCTCCGGATCCACGAGAGAATAAGAGACGAATACCCCAAAACACTTATTGCTTTGTTAACTTTTTGCACTCACGATTGACTGTTGCTCGGGCAACGAGTTGATTATACAAAAAAACCCCTGTAAAATAAGCTAAGATATGCATCTACGAGAAACGTCTTTAACTGGGACGGAGCCTGGACTGAGTCACTGAGGCGGCGTTATCGCTTTAAACGGCGCTCCGTGTTGAACAAACACACCTTGACATCGCTGTTCTTAAATTTCATGGGTGATACAGGACGACACACAGGAGATAGGACCGCTGACGCTGTTATATTTGTACAGTTAATGTGCATTTATATACTAACAATGTGCTTTTTAAAGGGGGAATGTTGTTTTCTGACTTGGTGGCCATTTTGGCTCGTGACGCCGCCATTTTGTCTTGCAAAACAAAAGCGCCTGGACTTGAAAAGACTCTCAGGTGAGTCGTGAAACGTCTTCATTATCATAATAAGTCCAGTTGTTCATATTTTACACGATCGATGGCTGGAAACGTACAAAGACTCTCTGCAATACAGTTCCAGGGGGTCAAAAGGTTTGAAGAGCTATCTTATTAGTTCTATTATAAGTACTTTTATTTACATATATTCATATCTATAACGGAGAACGGACGGTGTAATGTGTAAACTCAGGCCATAGAAAATATTTGGCAATAATTGATGAGAGGTGGTGGTCATGGCACGCTCATAGGTAACGGGTCGGATGTCAAATTTGGGTCGGTGTGAGAGCGAGGGAGCGAACGTGAGGGGCAGGTCATCGACGCTCGCAGCACCTATGTTCACAACTGCACTCGCGTTCCACAATCTTGTCATTACGGTAACTTTTGGTCTTTGTGCTCGTGCTAAACGCTCGCCTCGTTCTTCGCTAAGTCTCTGGCGAGGCTGCATGCGATTGTGCATGTACGACAGCGTACATTTAGTGCATTTAACGCGTTGTCTGTTTGTTTAACCGTCTTGCGTCTACGTATGGCTGCTATCCTACAAAATGGCAGTTTGGAAGAAAGGTTTTTTTTGTTGTTGTTGTTAATCTGACGTGTTAATGATTGATTTTCTTTACCCGTGCAATTGTGAACATACCGGCCGTGCGTTCTAGATCCGGAGAATGTGGCGATGATATTTCGCCAACACTCTGTGTGCTGTCACCAACATGGGGTATATGACAATCAGCCCTTGGCAGTGAGTCATCTACGGTGAATCAAAGCTACATCTGTATAATAACCTATACCCACATTAGCAGAATGATCATTTTCAGCCGCAATTCATCCTCAATGTTCAACATGTGATGCGTCCCAAAGGAAAAATAAGAATAAAACAGAACAACTCTGTTAAACGCTGCTCTTTTCTTTGCTTTCTTTACTTTATGGGTGTCACAGTGATCCAGTAAAGCTCCGCTGTGGCTGCAGGTTTTCATTCAAACCAATCAAAAACACACCTGGTCGAACAAATCAACTGTGTGAAGACAGTTCAGGTGATGGAGTAAGTCAAGTCAGGTGTGTTCTTGCTTGGTTGGAATGAAAACCTGCAGCCACAGCGGAGCTTTACTGGATCACTGTGACACCCATAGGTGCTTTATTTTAATAATGCTAGCATCTAATCCTTCATCCGGTCTCGATCCGAGGGCAAAAGACGTGTTAATTCCAGTGTATCATCACACCAAGTCCAGTTATCTGCACAGCTCGACCCAAAACCGTTCACAAATCCGAGCGTTTGCCAAATATGAAATGGTAAAAGACATTTAACCAGCGCGTTCTAGCCTTCTGGATCCTCTGAGGCCAATCTGTGAGATGTTTGCAGAGTAAACTCAAATCAAGGGAAAGCATCTTTCAGTCATTATGCAACAAACAGCTGGAATCAACTTCCTGAAGATGTGAGTCTTTCACCCACTCTGACCACTTTTACAACTACACTGAACACTTTTATGTTCACCTCAGCTTTCTGCTAAATTTCTGCACTTTTAACGTCCGCACTGTTTTTATTATTGTCCTTGTTTTTATCCTCTTTGTCTTTCTGTAATGCATTTAAATCCATGACATGTTGCTGTGACGCGCTTTGAGTCTGCTTGTGTATGAAAAGTGCGTTACAAATAAAGTTGCCTTGCCTTAAAAAATCAATTAAAATCTCAATATTGCACGAGAGGGTTCAATATTGCACTAAGACGCACGCTCACGTTAACAGAAACATTCAGTTCACACCAATGATTAGATTATAGTTTCTCCGTCGTCCCGCGCACGCCTGCACTAAAAACCATCAAAACTAAAGGGGAAGTGGAACTTTTTTTTGTCCTCCCTCGTGATTACCTGCTCTTCTTCCACACGCACACACACACACACACACACACACGTGCATGATTGAAGGTAATAAAGGACTATTCTCACGTGTGCTTTAAGAAGAGTTTGGTGCAGTTCATCAATGGTTACGGTGTCACAGAATAAAAGCACTGTGCTGTCTTTTGCAGGAAGAATAAAATATCAGGGTGACGTAAGCCGGCGATGCGACCTTTCCCCTAACGCTGTTTAAATGTTGGACTCTCTATAGATTCATAGATTAACGTACACACTCTGTGACATGCATAACACCATCCAAAACGTATATTATAAGAGACAAACATGGAAACTGGAAGAGAAGGGGAGGTACTAAAAAGGCCTTTCTTACAAAGGGACACACGGTGTGATTGCGTGACTCTCTGGAGGGGGCGAATGATTGTGCTTTAAACGTCCACTCTAACAAACAGCTTTGTCGTTGTGATGCAATCACGACAGCACGCACTTTTCACTTCCGCGTGGGAAACGTATTTTGTTAAACTGATTTGAAGGAATGAATGAATGAATGAATGAATGATTGGAAACGATGTTCTTTAAAGGGAGAAGGGGCTCGATTGATCTTCCGACAATAACCAAAGGAAACCTGGAATGTCCTATAATCTATAAAATGGCAGTAAGTCTGTACACCGACACAAGACCTCAGGAGACGAAGGGTGTTTGTGAGAAAGCCACGGGAGCTGCGTCTTGGTTTTAACCCACGCGACGTCAAAAATGCTTCAAATCAAGGCATTAAAATATATCGCATTTTTGATTCTTTGTCCAAAAAACGGCAAATTACTCAACTTAACTGGGTAGGTGAGTTGACTTTGCTCATAAGAATGGAGGTGACTACAGAGAGCTCTGCAGCGATGACTAGTGGTCATGTCTATGAGCCTGTTTGCGCGGCTCATTATCAAGAACCCCCCGTCCCCTGACCTCCAACCCCGGGTGCATGTACGTATAAACGTGGAATCTAAGTGAACTATAACGTCATGCTCTCACTCAACATTTGAATATTAGTTTTGCCTCCAATCATCAGCTCCATGTTTATTCAGGCGTTCACTAAACCCGTCAAATCATCCCCAGCCCCAAATATTTACAGCGCGCGTGTGTGTGTCGCTCTTCTGCGTGGTGTTACGTGTACAAACTTTACTCTATCGTTATGAGGGAGGGGTCAGAGAGAAGGATTTGGAGGGATCTTGAGTTGTGCATTCACAGTGGGGTGAATGCTCTTCTGCCCCCCCTCACCCCCTCCCAGAAAGTTGCTGGTGCCGCATACTACTGCAGCACCTGACCCCGCGTCTCTGGTAGTTTGAGGGCCAGAAAGCTGCCCGCCGCCAGCGCCCCCGAAGCGAAGAGGATGGGCACGGCCTTGGTGATACCGACGAAGGAGGTAAAGATGCTTATACCCAAGACAGCCGCTAATTTGCAGAGGGCGTTGAGGAAGCCGAACGCCGTGGTCCTGAGGAAAGAGAGAGAGGAAAGAATAAGAGCACAGTCGGGTTATTGTCTGTTTCTTTAACCCTCCTGTTGCCCTCAAATTTGACTAACACCATTTATTCTTGGGGTTAATTTGACCGTAGCAGTTTAAACATCTGTAAAATGATCATAATCAATGTGTGACTCAAGTGAAGTCGGGTACTTTATGTTTTTATTTAACAGAATGAAAAATATCACTGATGTTAAACTGCATGGAGGGATTTCTGTGTGTGTGTTTTAAAGTAAGTCTGTTATTTTAATGCTAGTTTGTGTTATTTGTAACATCTGGAATGAAAGTAACGCCCGTTATCAAGGACAGCAGCATGAATTTGACCTCATATAATATTTGAATTGTAAAATAGACAATAATAATAATAATGATTAAATCATCCAGATTATCAAACTGACCCAAAGGAACACCGATGAGACAAGTACAAATATATATAATCATGAGAACTTTAGGTTTTTTATGAGTTGTCCCCATAAAATGAGGAAAACTCATAAATATAAAGCAAAAAAACACAAAAAAAGACGTCGTTATTTAGAGATGTTAAACATTAAATGGGGTCAAATTGACCCTTAGGAGAACAGGAGGGTTAAGATAACGTATTTAAAGAGCAACAGAAGATTCATCTTTAACTCTGTTTCCCAGATAAAGCCGTTTTCTGTCAGCAGTCAAAATGAGTGTCTGCGTTCACACTTCATTTATTGTAAAGGCTGCAGGGACGCTATGTAATCACAAGGTGGAGCCACATCTCCTAAAAAGGACAAACCAAAACTCTGCTCTGACTCTGGACGCAGACGGGCGACCACAACACATGCATGTCCTTGCTTTGATAACATTTATTTATTATGTTTCACAAAAACTCCTATGTTATCTCACGTTAGGTTGCATTTCGCTGAATGAATCCAAGCAGAATTTGCCGACTCAGCTTTTTAAAGGGGGGCTCTGAGGCCTACTGAGGCCATTAGATGGCAATGAGACAGCTCAGCACTTTACGTCACATGATCTCAACCTACCATCACTGTCATCCCCCCCTGTGAGCCAACCAATCATTTTAGGGCAACGCTTACGAGGTCATTTGACTTCACGGTGATGTCATGGAGATGTCAGGACACGCCTACCTTATGTCAGAAGGGTAGAGCTCGACGGTCAGCACGTCCAGCGCGTTCCAGGAGGCGATGCTGATTCCTCCAAACAGGCAGAGCAGAGCGATCATGGCCGACTCGCTGTTGCCGAAGGACAGGAAGAAACAGCTGACGCAAGAGATCACACTGGAGCCCGCTGGAGGGAGACAAAGAGGGGGGAAACGAGATTGGTGGGGGGGAAAGAGTGACGTGTGAAGAGAAGACAATCCTACGTCATCTGGAACTCACTATTAGCCTGTGATCTGGGATGTTAGACCACACAGCACATGACAGAAAAGGGGAATAAACAGGGTCCCATCAATGCTCTGTCCAGATCATTTAGCCCACGTGCAGACCCAAACAAAAACATGGGAATTTATAGTGAAATATATATTTTCGGAGGGTTTAACCCTGGATCGTTGGACCCAGAGCCCTGGGGGTTGTAAGGTAGAAGAGTTTGTGTTTCTCAACGTCTATAACGCTCAATTTTCCACTGATGTAAACTCAACTCCCACTCTTTCTCCACTAATCTTCTTTGACTACACACGGTGCTGAGTAACGCGGCCTTGCGCTCATATTACCTAGCATCCTGAGCCGTCCGATCTTGTCCATGAGCAGCGCGGAGACAATGTTGCCCGGCAACACGGCCAAGGTGCCCAGGAAACTGACGAAGTAGACCATGTAGGCATTGTTCTCGTCGCTGACGTCACTGAGCAGGCAGCCTTCTTTGTTGTGCAGGAACGTACTGTTCATTAGCTTACAGTTGACCAGCCTGTACTTGAAGAGGTCTGGGGAGAGGGGGGGGGGGTAGAGGAGGGCGAGAGAGGAGAGAGAAAGGGAGCGGAGGTGAGGGGGGTCATTAGTAAACTTTCTGACAGGATGGTGGAGAAAAGATGGCAACAGTGATGATAAAATGTTGTTAATGTTGGATTTTTGTAACTGTAATCCTGCAGAAATGAAAGTTAGATTAAAAACATGAAATCGCGGGTACAAGCGTCTGAAATGTGTTTCCTCAGGAGGGGGGCTGGAGTCTCCCTTAGAGAGAGGGGGAGAAGTTCAGCATCCGTGAGGAACTCGGAGTAGAGCCGCTGCTCCTTTGCGTTGAAAGGAGCCAGTTGAGGTGGTTCAGGATCATCTGGTAAGGATGAACCCTGGGCGCCTCCCTAGGGAGGTGTTCCAGGCACGTCCAGCTGGGAGGAGGCCTCGGGGAAGACCCAGGACCAGGTGGAGAGATTAGATCTCCACACTGGCCTGGGAACGCCTCAGGATCCCCCAGTTAGAGCTGGTTAATGTGGCCCGGGAAAGGGATGTTTGGGGTCCCCTGCTAAAGCTGCTGCCCCCGAGACCCGACCCCGGATAAGAGGCTGAAGATGAGATGAGATGAGATTTATTTATAATTGAGAGTACTAGAGAGAGCCGAACCACTGAGAGTAAATCTGAGATAAACTCTGTTGATTCAGTTGATTGGTGCTAAAATCAGTTAATATTCAACTGTGGAAATGTAGCTGCAATTTCTGCCGAGAGCCTGTCAAACAAAGCTTGAATCCTCTTTTGTGCTCTGAGATAAAAACACACACAGCTGCAATTCAATACCAAAAAAGGTGCAGTTCTGGCTTGTGCCGTATAAAGAACGGGCTGCGGCGGCTCCAGTATCCTGCTCTAATTTCCTTTGCTGAGTTTCATTACTCAGACAGCGCAGGCCGCCAGCACGGCTGTCAGCATGCTGGTACAGCAACCTGGGCTCACTGTAACGTCTGATGTGGAGGGACACACTCGTCCTGGGGGGAGTGATGGAGCACAGGTTCTGACGGGTTAATCACGGGTGAAATGCAGCGATAAAGTCTCAGACCAGACATCGTCTATAGTTGGTAGACCCTGGAAATAACAGCCACATGTTTTTCGGTTGTTCATTAATTATTCATTCATCTTCAGCCTCTTGTCCCTGTCGGGGTTGTGGGGGGCTGGAGCCGATCCCAGCTGACATCGGGCGTGAGGCGGGGTCCACCCTGGACAGGACGCCAGTCTATCACAGGACACATAGAGACGACCAGAGACAGACAACCATTCACACCTACGGGTGATTTAGAGTCATCAATGAACCGAACACCTGCACGTCTTTGGACTGTGGGAGGAAACCGGAGAACCCGGAGAGAACCCACGCAGACACGGGGAGAACATGCAAACTCCAGCTGGGTTTCGAACCCTCTCGCTGTGAGGCAGCAGTGCTAACCACCACACCACCGTGTTTTGTGTTATTTTTAGATGCCAGTGAGGGGCAGTTTTGCACTCATCCCTCTTTGTTTCATACATCACGTCATTACACCTTTAAAATCAAAGTTGTGTTCGATCCAGCGCTGTGAAGCCGATAAATATGTAATAGTTACACCAGATGACAGAACACCACATGTAGGTCATACAGTTTAGAGTCAGGCTGAATCAGCACCATGGACACTGTCCACCAGGGGCGTGAACTGAAATCCCACAGTTTTACATGTGCACTTTCTACTGTAAATATGATGAAAGGCCACCTACATGGGCATCTCTGCAGACAGTTTGCAGGATGAAACGTATTTCAAAGGCCAGGAAAGAACCAATACCCTGCACAGTAGCGCTGTTTGCACCTCCCAGATCATCTCCCACTGAGAGAGAGAGAGATCGTTTTGAGAAGTCCATTTTTTAATCACTGTGATTTCAACACTTTCGCATAAAACGACACTAGGAGCAAACTGATCAAAGGCTCATTTTTGTGAATTCTCAATGGTAAGTTTGTATGTATTTTAATCTCTATTGTGACAAAAAATGACAGTAAAAATGTTACTTTTCATGTCTTTATGTTGTTGTTGTTGTTGTGGAAGCAATTAGTTTAGACAGTGACAAAACAACAGAAATGTAATAAAATAAAACAGTAAATAGTGAAATAAACAAACCTGTTGGCAGAAAAAGAACTTAAAAATTAAATCATATGATGCATTTAAAATGTCAACAGATTCCTTTAAAGGTATTTAATGATATAAAAAGTATTTTCCAGTGTAAAATCAAAGCTCAATCTTCTTGGATGTATTTTAATCTCTATTATGAAAATTTACAGTGAAAAGGTTTGACTTTGTCTTTTTGTTGCTGTTGTTTTTGTTGTTGTGGGTTTTTTGACGGTTACCAAACAACAGAAATGTAGGTAATAAAACATAAAGTAGTAAAATAAACAATGAAATCATTAGATGCATTTAAAAGGTCTCAACAGATTCCTTTAAAGGTATTTAATGATACAAAAAATATTTTCCAGTGTAAAATCAAAGCTCAATACAATCGTCTTGTATGTATTTTAATCTCTATTATGAAAATTTACAGTGAAAATGTTTGACTTTTTCACGTCTTGTTGTTATTGTTGTGGAAGCAATTTGTTTGTTTGACAGTGACAAAACAACAGAAATATAATAAATAAAATAGTAAATAGTGAAATAAACAAATCTGTCGGCAGAAAAAGAACTTAAAAATGAAATCATATAATGCATTTTAAATATCTCAACACATTTCTTGCAGCCCCACAGGTATTTAATGATATAAAAAGTATTTTCCAGTTTAAAATCAAAGCTCAATATAATCTCATTGTATGTATTTTAATCTCTATTATGAGAATTATATTGACAGCGAAAAGGTTTGACTTTTTGATGTGTTGTTGTTGTAAAAGCAATTTGTTTGTTTGACAGTGACAAAACAACAGAAATGTAATAAAATAAAACAGAAAGTAGTAAAATAAACAATGAAATCATTTGATGTATTTAAAATGTCTCAACAGATTCCTTTAAAGGTATTTAATGATATAAAAAGTATTTTTCAGTGTAGATTTAAAGCTCAAAATAATCGTCTTGTATGTATTTTAATCTCTATTATGAAAATTTACAGCAAAAAGGTTTGACTTTGTCTTTTTGTTGCTGTTGTTTTTGTTGTTGTGGGTTTTTTGACGGTTATAAAACAACAGAAATGTAATAAAATAAAACAGAAAGTAGTAAAATAAACAATGAAATCATTAGATGTATTTAAAACGTCTCAACAGATTCCTTCAAAGGTATTTAATGATATAAAAAGTATTTTCCAGTGTAGAATTAAAGCTCAATATAATCGTCTTGTATGTATTTTAATCTCTATTATGAGAATTTACAGTGAAAAGGTTTGACTTTTTCATGTCTTGTTGTTGTGGAAGCAATGAGTTTGTTTGACAGTGACAAAACAACAGAAATGTAATAAATAAAATAGTAAATAGTGAAATAAACAAATCTGTCGGCAGGGAAAGAACTTAAAAATGAAATCATTTGATGCGTTTTAAATATCTCAACACATTTCTTGCAGCCTATAGGTATTTAATGATAGAAAAAATATTTTCCAGTGTAAAATCAAAGCTCAATATAATCTCATTGTATGCATTTTAATCTCTATTATGAAAATTATATTGACAGCGAAAAGGTTTGACTTTTTGATGTGTTGTTGTTGTAAAAGCAATTTGTTTGTTTGACTGTCACAAAACAACAGAAATGTAATAAAATAAAACAGAAAGTAGTAAAATAAACAAATCTGTCGGCAGGGAAAGAACAATGAAATCAAATATAATGCATTTAAAATGTCTCAACCGATTCCTTCAAAGGTATTTAATGATATAAAAAATATTTTTCAGTGTAGAATCAAAGCTCAATATAATCGTCTTGTATGTATTTTAATCTCTATTATGACAATTTACAGTGAAAAGGTTTGACTTTGTCTTTTTGTTGCTGTTGTTTTTGTTGTTGTGGGTTTTTTGACGGTTATAAAACAACAGAAATGTAATAAAATAAAACAGAAAGTAGTAAAATAAACAGTGAAATCATTAGATGCATTTAAAATGTCTCAACAGATTCCTTCAAAGGTATTTAATGATATAAAAAGTATTTTCCAGTGAAGAATTAAAGCTCCATATAATCTTCTTGTATGTATTTTAATCTCTATTATGAGAATTTACAGCGAAAAGGTTTGACTTTGTCGATGTGTTGTTGTTGACGATTACCAAACAACAGAAATGAAGGTAATAAAACAGAAAGTAGTAAAATAAACAATGAAATCATACGATGCATTTAAAATGTCTCAACAGATTCCTTTAAACCCCACAGGTGTTTTATTATATTAAAAATATTTTCCAATGTAAAATCAAAGCTCAAAATAATCGTCTTGTATGTATTTTAATCTCTATTATGAAAATTTACAGCGAAAAGGTTTGACTTTGTCTTTTTGTTGTTGTTGTAAAAGCAATTTGTTTGTTTGACTGTCACAAAACAACAGAAATGTAATAAAATAAAACAGAAAGTAGTCAAAATAAACAAATCTGTCGGCAGGGAAAGAACAATGAAATCATTAGATGCATTTAAAAGGTCTCAACCAATTCCTTTAAAGGTATTTAATGATATAAAACATATTTTCCAATGTAGAATCAAAGCTCAATACAATCTTCCAAGAGTCAGTGTACGGCAGCACAGGTGATGATGAACACACCTTTTCCAATTAACGACATATTGCAATAATACTAAACTAAACTATAAGCTGATAAGTTGTGAAGAAGAAGCATTCAGACAGACCAACAACTGCATTCATCAGCGATGCCACACTGTGATAATGAAAGTACACTGTGGCAGCTATCAGACGGTGACGCTCTCCCACAGATATGAAGCATTAGCAGCAAACGCGTGTTTAATACCCGGTCACAGCAGGAACTCCTGTCTGCGGCCGATAGCAGCTGTGAGGGATTGCTCGTCATGTTTTCAAGACTGCAAACAACGAACAAAGCGAGCGGAAGGTCCTGTGTGTGTGTGTGTGTGCGTGTGTGTGTGTGTGTGTGTGTGTGTGGACACAGCTGCTGGACCTATAGTGTCTCTTTTCTAAAGTGTACAAAGATACGTCGGTGACATCTTTTGTTGTCATTTCGGTGGAGGAAAAATCAATGGTATAGTTTTGAGAAGAGTGACGCGTCTGCAATCACAAAGCCGGGTTGGATTCAGCCGGGGTTGCTAGGAGATGTTGCCGCTCGGCAACGCTGCATTTGGTGTAGCGCCAGTCACCCCGCGGAGAGAGAGAAGCAACATAATTGAGCCATTTTGACAAGCAGTGAAAGCTGGTTTCTGCAGCTCTCAGCAGAAGGAGAAATACCGTGTCGGCTCAAACACAATATTGCAAGATACAAAAAGATGGTCAGGACTTTTGTTTTGGTAACACTGGTAACTTACCCAGACAGGTGCAACACACGGACATTGTCTTAATGGAAGAAAAGACCATCCATCGTGGTATTAGAGGAGAACAATGGCAGCAAACACAAAGGAGTGAAACCGTGCCCACAGCTCTGCTTAAAAGAGCGTTTGTTTGTTTTGAAAGCATTAAAAATAGGATGGAGAGAATAAGGACAAAGAGAGAGGGAACGACAGGAGCACAGTGACAGCGTTGGCTCGTTTACCAGCAGGAGTCTAGTGGAGGTGCAATGCCCAGTTTACGCCGCATTTAGGTGTCAGAAGTAGAGTTAATTCACTATTTTAAGGGGTTTATACGTTTTACAAACTGGTGTAAGTTGTAAAAACAGGCAATATACATCAACCCTCGGCCAGGCTTCTGTCTTCCTCTGTTTGTTCTCATCTCATCTCATCTTCAGCCTCTTATCCGGGGTCAGGTCGCGGGCGCAGCAGCTTTAGCAGGGGACCCCAAACTTCCCTTTCCCGGGCCACATTAACCAGCTCTAACTGGGGGATCCTGAGGCGTTCCCAGGCCAGTGTGGAGATCTAATCTCTCCACCTGGTCCTGGGTCTTCCCCGAGGCCTCCTCCCAGCTGGACGTGCCTGGAACACCTCCCTAGGGAGGCGCCCAGGGTTCATCCTTACCAGATGATCCTGAACCACCTCAACTGGCTCCTTTCAACGCAAAGCTGTTTTCTTATTGGTTTCTTTTTCTGCACTACTCCTCGTCCCCACAGCACACTCATCCATGCATCACAGACACTACTCATGTCTGTCTTTTTTGTTTTTTGATACATATTAAATTGTGTTTAACGCTCAAACCTGTGTGTGTCTCATCTGGCTGAAAGACACATTTCCTCTTGGGGACAATCAGAAAGTTTACGTTCTACAGGAATTTACATATTCTTGTTTCATTTGATTGATGAAATTAGCATTTTTAAGTTGCAACTCGTCCTTGTTTGAGCTATGTCGTAACAATAGAAACAGACATTTAACTGTTGCTGAGGTCATTTAACCAGTTTAAAAGAAAACATGGCGCTCAGCCGTGCACGGACTGTAGAAATAGATCTGTTGCTATGCTCATTATAATTACCTTGTTACCTATTGGTGTTCACAGTATCAGTGTGTGTGTAAAGGTGTGTGTGTGTATCCTACCTGTGTTGTAGAAGAGGGTGGCGATGAAGGTGCAGTTCTTGAAGAAAGTGTTGCTGGAGGTGATGTCCTCAAAGTAACACTCCTCAAACAGCGAGTCCTCAAACACCATAGACCTCATTCTCAGGTTCATAAACCTGCGAGCCATTGCACATAGAGACGATTGAGTCAAGACACGGAGGCAAAAAGACGAGGAGGAGGTGAAGCGTGGGAGAGGGGAGGGGAGGGAGACGAAAGGAAGATGCAAAATGACCGTTTGAATTTTAACAACTCAAATCAAAAGCAGAGTTCAGGTTGAAAAGGCAACGTCAAAGGAAACGGCTGCACAGCTTTCATCCGTTAAAAGCAGAACTCTGGTCCTCTGTTCACTACACCGCAGTGTTTACACGTTATGAATAAATGTATCCGCCAAGTATTGGAGATAAAACATACAATAAAGGCACCTGACACCATGTAACCACAGACCAACACTGAGGATGGGGATGCGGCCGACTCACTTGTCGTTGAAGTACTTCCCCTGGCGGTGGATCTGGTTCTCCAGGGTGAAGTTAAAGGTGACGTGTTCCACTTTCTCCTTGGAGAAAACTTTAGTGCGCGAGGAATAGTCCTGCTTCTGCAAGTACTTGATCATGTCGGGGAACCACACTGTCAGACCGTAGTAGCTGGATGAGGAAGAGGAGGAGGAGAGAGGGGAAGTGAGAGCGATGCCGTCACAACAGTATCAGACCCACAGAGAAAAGATGACGCCTCTATCGTTAACGTGTGCATGAATATCCTGTTAGCACACCAGGAATTCAAGGTAACTCTGCACTCTGGATTACAATGTCAGATGAAGCCAGCATGTGAATGTGTGTAACGTATTTCAATCTTTTGTGCTTCTGCTTCTCTGTTGACTTGTTTTCTTCTGACCTATAAACAGAGTCATCCTTGTGTATCAGCAGTATTGACACGACCTCGCCGTGTGATTTGGGGGCATGTGATAATGTTGGACAAACATTAACACAGTACAGCTGAGATTAACTCTAGCCAGCAGCAAATACATGTTACTGACTCTGTAGTGTGTACTGTAAGTCTGAGTAAGAGCCGGAAAAACCTGCCGTACTGCACCATTCTGTAACCTCCTCTTACCTGAAGGACATAGAGAACCACACGGCCATCATCATGTAGGTGGTGCGGCGGTACTCAGGGGAGAAAATGGTCTGGAAGTTACTCCACACCTGAAGGAACAAACACACATGTCATTCATCCATCATTCATCTTCATGTCCCTGGGCTGGAGCCGATCCCAGCTGACATCTTGCGTGAGGCGAGGTCCACCCTTGACAGGACGCCAGTCTATCACAGGGCACATAGAGACGAACAGAGACAGACAACCATTCACACCTACGGGTGATTTAGAGTCATCAATGAACCGAACACCTGCACGTCTTTGGACTGTGGGAGGAAACCGGAGAACCCGGAGAAAACCCACGCAGACACGGGGACAACATGCTAACTCCACACAGAAGGGCCCCAGCCGGGATTCAAACCAGGAACCACCTCGCTGTGAGGCGACAGTGCTAACCACCCCACCACTGTGTCAGTAAAATAAAAAAACAAACGGTCACCTGATGGAAGAGTGTGGTGAGCTTTATCTTCCATTTCTGATGCCAGGCGGCGCCGTCGCCCAG
Organism: Echiichthys vipera; assembly: GCF_963691815.1. Lineage (NCBI taxonomy): Eukaryota > Metazoa > Chordata > Actinopteri > Perciformes > Trachinidae > Echiichthys > Echiichthys vipera. Next base: position 2,930,831 of record NC_139833.1, read on the forward strand.
GTTCACCAGGTCGTCCATCTGCTTTACTGTTTTGATGGTGGTCACCTGGAAGCACAGTCATTCAATATTTAGACTTCATTAATGAGTGATGATCGCTGAATGTGTACAAAAATATGTTTCTGCATCTGTTATCAACCCTAAACTCGTGAATTGTGCCATTTTTCATCCCCCTTTTATTTGGAAACCTTTGCTTTTTTTGAAATATCCCAGATGCTCGGTAGAATTAACATTCTTTCCAGACTATTATTCATCCGTATCATTTAAAATTAATGCATCTATCTCAGCAAATCTGTGCAGCAGATGGCAAACGAGCTCTCCCATGAAGGCACACAACCCCTGAGACCATGAAAAGGCTCCATGCTCACTTTCTAATCCCATAATGAGAAGCACCTGATCCGTCTCAGCATTAACACTGAGATGTATTAAACAGGGCCCGTTAAGATACGTAACTTTACTTGTTAATGTAGTAAGAAAAGCCTATAAAGTCTTTTTGGCACCATATTTATTCTAGTACTACTCCTACTAATTAAAAGCAAATTTAAAATATACAAATGTATTCATCAGCATGATGAAACTACGCAAAATGTAGCTCAGTCCATAGGTGACTCGGCTGGGAACCGGAGGTTTGCTGGTTTGAGTCCCTGTAAAAGGAGTGTGGACTGGTGGCTGGAGAGGTGCCAGTTCATCTCCTGGGCACTGCATACATTACAATAGCTATTGTTATAGTAACTGTTACTCGCTGGCTGCTTGCATCTCTGGAAGTGTGTCAGTCTCTCTGTCTTTTGTCCGTCTTTTCTCTCTCTCTCTCTCCTTCTCTTCCTCTCTCCGGTGCAGACAGATGTGCGTCCTCCACAGAGCTGGGTCTGTCTGACGTTCCTGTCTGTTATAGGGAAGGTTTTCAACGCCACCGTACTCTACGGGGGAATTGCTGGGTCTATGCCTACTCTGTAAAGTGTCCTGAGATAACTTTTGCTATGATTTGGCACTATAAATAAAATTGAATTGAATTGAATTGAATCGAATTGCTGAGGGGCTGTTGCGCAAGGCACCGAACCCCCAACTGGCAGCCCCCTCGCTCTGACATCTCTCCATTAATTGCATGTATATAGATACTGTTTGTGCATGTGTGTGTGTGTATTTCAGGCCTGTGTGTGTGTAACGTGAATAATAATAATCAAGATTGTAATTATAAGATAACTGTGGGATTAATAAAGTAATTCTTCTTCTTAAGCAATACCAGTAGTTTAAAGAAAATCTGTTCTAACGTCATTAATATGCAAATGGATGCAGCACAGAAGTGCAGTGTTGTCTCCTGCAGACACACGTGTGCACGGTGCGTCTCACATTCAGACAAACGCGTAAAACATGAGATCTCCGAGCGTGACTCACGGAGAAGACCCTCTCTGGGTAACCCTTGGCCCTCATGTTGGTGTCGTGGACCTGCTTCAGGATCATCCACGCCTCGTCGTGTTTCCCGTTCTGCAGGAGAGGAAGCAACAAGCAGGTGTACATCACAGTCAGTACTCGTGTTGTAATGTAGAAACCCTTTAAATTAAACGGCTGCAGGGGGGATAACAGTCACACTTTAATGTCCTCCACCCTTTGTTTCCCCGATGCGTTCTCCCTATGGAGTCACACAGGTGCCATACGAGGTAGGGTCTATACTGTTAACTCCTGTAATGGCTCAATTGGTCTGAGCTTTAAGCGGAAATGTTTCGTTTTTTTACGTTTTTATCTGGAATTCATCCAAATCCTGGTCCCCCAGTTACACGTAGCACGCCATCACACATCAAGCATGTGTCTGGTCTGTATATCATACATGTAAATGCTCGCAGTCTGCCTCCTAACCTGAAAATGGATTTACGGAAAATTTGGGTTGAGTCGACCGGTGCAGGTGTAATTGTCATTTCTGAGACCTGGATCTCTGTGCTGTGTCTCCTGTGTTGTGTCTCCTGTGTTGTGTCTCATGTGTTGTGTCTCCTGTGTTGTCTCTCCTGTGTGCTGTGTCTCCTGTGTTGTGTCTCCTGTGCTGTGTCTCCTGTGTTGTGTCTCCTGTGCTGTGTCTCCTGTGTTGTGTCTCCTGTGTTGTGTCTCCTGTGTTGTGTCTCCTGTGTGCTGTGTCTCCTGTGTTGTGTCTCCTGTGCTGTGTCTCCTGTGTTGTGTCTCCTGTGCTGTGTCTCCTGTGTTGTGTCTCCTGTGTTGTGTCTCCTGTGTTGTCTCTCCTGTGCTGTGTCTCCTGTGTTGTGTCTCCTGTGCTGTGTCTCCTGTGTTGTGTCTCCTGTGTTGTGTCTCCTGTGTTGTGTCTCCTGTGTTGTGTCTCCTGCGTTGTCTCTCCTGCGTTGTCTCTCCTGCGTTGTGTCTCCTGTGTTGTGTCTCTCCTGTGTTGTGTCTCTCCTGTGTTGTGTCTCTCCTGTGTTGTGTCTCCTGTGTTGTGTCTCCTGTGTTGTGTCTACTGTGTTGTGGCTCTCATGTGTTGTGTCTCCTGTGTTGTGTCTCCTGTGTTGTGTCTCCTGTGTTGTGTCTCCTGTGCTGTGTCTCCTGTGTTGTCTCTCCTGTGTTGTGTCTCCTGTGTTGTCTCTCCTGTGTTGTCTCTCCTGTGTTGTGTCTCCTGTGTTGTGTGTCTCCTGTGTTGTGTGTCTCCTGTGTTGTCTCTCCTGTGTTGTGTCTCCTGTGTTGTGTCTCCTGTGCTGTGTCTCCTGTGCTGTGTCTCCTGTGCTGTGTCTCCTGTGTTGTGTCTCCTGTGTTGTCTCTCCTGTGTTGTGTCTCCTGTGTTGTGTCTCCTGTGTTGTGTCTCCTGTGTTGTCTCTCCTGTGTTGTGTCTCCTGTGTTGTCTCTCCTGTGTTGTGTCTCCTGTGTTGTGTCTCCTGTGTCGTGTCTCCTGTGCCGTGTCTCCTGTGTTGTGTCTCCTGTGTTGTCTCTCCTGTGTTGTGTCTCCTGTGTCGTGTCTCCTGTGTCGTGTCTCCTGTGCTGTGTCTCATGTGTTGTGTCTCCTGTGTTGTGTCTCCTGTGTTGTGTCTCCTGTGTTGTCTCTCCTGTGTTGTCTCTCCTGTGTTGTGTCTCCTGTGTTGTGTCTCCTGTGTTGTGTTTCCTGTGTTGTGTCTCCCTGTGTTGTCTCTCCTGTGTTGTGTCTCCTGTGTTGTGTCTCCTGTGTTGTGTCTCCTGTGCTGTCTCTCCTGTGTTGTCTCTCCTGTGTTGTGTCTCCTGTGTCGTCTCTCCTGTGTCGTGTCTCCTGTGTTGTGTCTCCTGTGTTGTGTCTCATGTGTTGTCTCTCCTGTGTTGTCTCTCCTGTGTTGTGTCTCCTGTGTTGTGTCTCCTGTGTTGTCTCTCCTGTGTTGTCTCTCCTGTGTTGTGTCTCCTGTGTTGTCTCTCCTGTGTTGTCTCTCCTGTGTTGTGTCTCCTGTGTTGTCTCTCCTGTGTTGTGTCTCCTGTGCTGTGTCTCCTGTGTTGTCTCTCCTGTGTTGTGTCCCATGTGTTGTGTCTCCTGTGTTGTGTCTCCTGTGTTGTGTCTCTCCTGTGTTGTGTCTCCTGTGTTGTCTCTCCTGTGTTGTGTCTCCTGTGTTGTCTCTCCTGTGTTGTGTCTCCTGTGTCGTGTCTCCTGTGTTGTGTCTCCTGTGTTGTGTCTCCTGTGTTGTGTCTCCTGTGTTGTGTCTTCTGTGTTGCGTCTCTGTGTTGTGTCTCCTGTGTTGTCTCTCCTGTGTCGTGTCTCCTGTGTCGTGTCTCCTGTGTCGTGTCTCCTGTGTTGTCTCTCCTGTGTTGTCTCTCCTGTGTCGTGTCTCCTGTGTCGTGTCTCCTGTGTTGTGTCTCCTGTGTTGTCTCTCCTGTGTTGTGTCTCCTGTGTTGTGTCTCCTGTGTTGTCTCTCCTGTGTTGTGTCTCTCCTGTGTTGTCTCTCCTGTGTTGTGTCTCCTGTGTTGTGTCTCTCCTGTGTTGTGTCTCTCCTGTGTTGTGTCTCCTGTGTTGTCTCTCCTGTGTTGTGTCTCCTGTGTTGTGTCTCCTGTGTTGTGTCTCCTGTGTTGTGTCTCCTGTGTTGTCTCTCCTGTGTTGTGTCTCCTGTGTTGTTTCTCCTGTGTTGTGTCTCCTGTGTTGTGTGTCTCCTGTGTTGTGTCTCCTGTGTTGTCTCTCCTGTGTTGTCTCTCCTGTGTTGTCTCTCCTGTGTTGTCTCTCCTGTGTTGTGTGTCATGTGTTGTGTCTCCTGTGTTGTGTCTCTCATGTGTTGTGTCTCCTGTGTTGTCTCTCCTGTGTTGTCTCTCCTGTGTTGTCTCTCCTGTGTTGTGTGTCATGTGTTGTCTCTCCTGTGTTGTCTCTCCTGTGTTGTCTCTCCTGTGTTGTGTCTCCTGTGTTGTGTCTCCTGTATGTTCAGTTAGTCTAGACAGATTTTTCCCTTTTTGGACAAACCTGAGGATTTTATGTAGAAATGTTTGCTTCGTTGCACATATTGTACATGTTGTGTTGAACTGTCATGGCTGTAAATATGAAGTTAGGGTTAGCTTAACCTGGAAACAGGCTAAGAGCAAACACGGCTCTGAACAAAAGCCTCCCGGCACCTCTACAGTTCGCTAATTAACACGTTATATCTTGTTTATTCAATCTGCACTAAAACCGAAGTGTGTGAATTACCCGCTGTGGTGGTGCGGGGAGTTATGACCTGGAGTCTCGACTGGTTGCCTGGTAACCTCGCAGTTTAAATGAACCATAAAGTGATTTTTTTACACTTCAATTAAACTATGGATTGAACAAATCAGACACTGTCATTAGTCAAATCTATAAATGTGGGTAGGTGGGTTTTGTAACCTTTGGACAGAGCCGGGCTGTTTCCATCCGTTCAAATGTTAAAAATGTGCCTGTTCATTTATCAATTTGCAGTTTTTTCCATGTCCATCTCCAGTGTTTCCTTTATCTCTGCGACCAGCTGCAGCTTCATTTACTTAAAGGATTCACTGATGCCTTCGGGTGTATCAAAGGAAGTGTGGGCGTGCGTTTGTGACAGCGGGGGACTTGAAACATCAAAGTTGGATGGAAATGAAAAACCGTGTAGACACGAGTGTGAAAATAACTACTGGAGTATGCGACAATAACTCATTTGCTGTGGCTGCGGCAGCTAAAAGTGGCTTAGTGGCACATAAACTACTACTGAGCTACTGTAAGACGAGGATGCACTCCTGACATCCACATGCTGTATACTACTATCAATCATTTTACACCTTACATATATGAACCATCTCCAAACTCTTGTGCTTTATCTCCAACGTTCCTGTTCTTGTATTCAAAATGTAGTCAGCAGAACGTATGGTACCTGCTGTTTCGCCTGCTGCAGGATGTAAATATGTATTTATTCAAAGTATTCTGAAAAGTGTGTAAACAGCACTTTGTCTGCAGCTCAGCATCTTCCCCTTTGTTCAAGGGCTGTTAATGCATTCGAGAAATCAAAATGTATTCAAATGATATCTCCATAAGGTCAGGGTGCGGCGGGTGTCGACAGGCTGACCTCCAGGAAGAAGCGCGGGCTCTCGGGCATGGTGGTGAGGGCAGAGATGGCCGCCACAGAGGGGAAGGCGCACACCAGCACGAAGACACGCCAGCTGTGGAACTGGTAGGCAGAGCCCATCTGGAAACTCCAGCCTTAATGAGAAGAAAGAGAGAAAAGGGGGGTCAGAAGCAGCTGCGAGTCCTGCGCATGAAGCTTTCTCTATGGATACTGTGATGCTCCGGCCGCATGCATTTCTTTAAAAGTGCAGTAATTGAAAACATGCATTGCAGTGATTCGTCATCTGACATCCATTTTGGTTCGCAGAGTTGCTCTTACACCACTTTTTTACTTTTGTGAATGTACTTAGTGATTTCCCATCTCATCTCATCTCATCTTCAGCCTCTTATCCGGGGTCAGGTCACGGGGGCAGCAGCTTTAGCAGGGGACCCTAAACTTCCCTTTCCCGGGCCACATTAACCAGCTCTAACTGGGGGATCCTGAGGCGTTCCCAGGCCAGTGTGGAGATCTAATCTCTCCACCTGGTCCTGGGTCTTCCCCGAGGCCTCCTCCCAGCTGGACGTGCCTGGAACACCTCCCTAGGGAGGCGCCCAGGGTTCATCCTTACCAGATGATCCTGAACCACCTCAACTGGCTCCTTTCAACACAAAGGAGCAGCGGCTCTACTCCGAGTTCCTCACGGATGCTGAACTTCTCCCCCTCTCTCTAAGGGAGACTCCAGACCCCCTCCTGAGGAAACACATTTCACACGCTTGTACCTGCGACCTGGTTCTTTGGGTCCTGACCCAGCTTTCATGACCACAGGTGAGGGTAGGAACCGAGACTGACCGGTAGATCCAGAGTTTGTGACGGAAAAGAAAATGTTTGAAATGACAGTTTGTTTTGAGAACTGACCCGTTAACTGACAGGCATACGTAATGCCTTTGATAATGAGTTCCTGACTGAGTGATCTGTTTGTTTTCCTCACCATAGTGTGGGATGATGGCCCAGGCCATGGCGGAGGCGTAGATACCGCCGATCATCCAGAACATGCAGAGCCAGCTCAGATGCTCTCCTCGCTTCTCCTGAGCCAGGAACTCGGAGTAATAGGAAAACACGATGGGGATGGAGCCGCCGATACTGTGGAGTAAAGACAGAGGCAGACGTTAGAAAGGGAAGGACAATTAAGCAGGAGAGCGAGAAAAGAGGACCGCACGAAGGAGAAGCAAATGGTCAGATAAGAGAGGGGAGATGACGACAACGGTGATTAAATAAATGTGGTGAATAGGAGAAAACATTAAATGAGGTAATGTGAAGAAAAGAAAAACAATGCAACAAAGGGAGGGACGGGTGAACAGCAGAAAGGAAAACATCATGAATCAAAAGATGAGTTTCTAAGAAAAAGCAGCAGGAGAAACAATGGAGCAGATCGGGAGAGTGGGTCGTCCTCGATTTGAGAGATTGGCGGTTCGATCCCCACCTCCCCCGGTCCACATGTCGAAGTTTCCTTGGGCAAGACACTGAACCCCGAAATTGCTCCCTGTGCTGTGCATGGGTGTGTGAATGTGGTGTGAATGGTTAGATTGGATTAGATGGTCTGTAGATGTCCACCGCCATCAGTGTGAACGGGTGAATGTGACAAACACTGTGAAAGCGCCTTGAGTAGTCAGAAGACTAGAAAGGTGCTATACAAGTCCATTTACCATCAATGACGCCCCGGCTGACTGCCATCCATACCATCCACCATCTTTATGGCCCCAAAACCATTTACAATCTTATGAAGCTGTGCAGCCAGAGACCGTTAACGACTTGATCTGGAAAAACATGTCAAGTTCACCGCACTGCAAATGGCAGCAATGTCCATAACGAATAGGCCACCGTGCACATTTCACCGGAATAACAGAGACGTACACATTCACAGTCGGATTCTGTTTAACTGTGGAAGGCCGGGTCAGAAGAGCTATTTCTATTTAATATCACTTATAAATATCACACATGCAGTAGGTGAACAAAGCATGTTGTTAACTCTCACATTTCACTGCCATTGTACCATAAATTCTCCCCGTATGTGAAGAACTAGAAGACGTGTGGCTCTGCAGAACAGAACCTAAACACAGCAGAGCTTTTAGCTAAATGCTAAGGTCAGCTAACCCGACCAACCGCATGGTTTGTTTGTGTGATATGTGCCATTGTAACCACAGAGAATGAGCCACGCACAGCAAAGTATACTAGACTTAAATAATGCACTTAACAGAAAACAACGTCATTTATTCGCATTTGCATACGTGACAAAACCTAAACAGCATGAACTAAAGACGCTAATAAGAACCTGCTCTAAAACATCTATGCTCTGGTAAAAGTCGTACTCAGAGCAAAGGCCGCCATTTGCTGAAGCCACCATCATAAAACAGCACAGCCTTAAGAAACCACAGAGCAAGCAAGTCATTCATTATTAATTTCAAATAAGGAGTGTGACAGTAAATGCCTTTACACCCGACTTCAATCACAAACACTAAGTTCAGGCTCATTGTGTGGAGGTTGTTGACCAAAGTGAATGCTACTTCCTTAAGTAAAGTCTGAAGGAAATAGGAACATCTAAAAGCACATTGCTTGTAAAATAGCTTCTGAAATGCCCAAGTATCTGGGCGTCTGTGGCTCGGTTGGTAGAGCGAGTCGGCCAATGTCCGAAGGGTTGGCGATTCGATCCCCGCCCTGCCCTACTTGTGTCATGGTCGTTGTGTCCTTGGGCAAGACGCTTCACCCACCTTGCCTCGTGTGAATGTGTGTGACTGCTGTATGTTTGAAGAGGTGGTCCGAGGCGCTGATTGGCTGCCACACCTCCGTCAGTCTGCCCCAGGGCAGCTGGGACTACTAAGTAGTTTACCACCACCATGTGTGTCTGTGTGAATGAATGGGACCTGGTCTCTGTAAAGCACCCTGAGCACTGAGAAAGACGCTTTATAAATCTAAGCCATAATAATAATAATAACATATCTGAAGGTGGGCTTCCTTTAACAGCAGCATGAGGGGTAGTGTTTCTATCATGAGGCACATGTGTGTATAACAACGAGTGACTGTAGAGCTACGTAAAACCTGAGTACATGAAATACATTTTAAAAAGATCACAAAATATATATATATATATATATATATATATATATATATATATATGTGCCACAGTGGTCGTGACTGTCTCCTTCACTTGAGCTCTGCCAGTGTGACTCATCTGTCTTCTTACCCCACACCAGAGGCCAGGCGGCAGAAGAGGAAGGAGACGTAGCCCTGGACGAAGGACGAGAAGAAGGCAAACACGCTGTTGATGGAGAGGGAGATGAGGAGGGTCTGCCGTCGCCCAATCCGATCAGCCAGGCCGCCCCACACGAAGGCGCCGACCATCATCCCCAGGTACACGATCAGACCTGGAGGGATCAGGGGAAAGAGGGAAACATGGCGATGGAAGAAGGAGGGAAGGGTTGGTGGAGTAATGGCAGGGGGAGTGTGATGGGAGAGATAATGAGAGAAAGGGCATGAGAGGTTATTTTTCATCAGTAAGCTCATTGATATCAATTCCAGCCCTCACTTCCACTCTCATTAGATCTGCAACGTCCTGTAAATTAGCTCATTTGGCTGCCTTATTGCACTGCTGAAGTATTTGCATAAACCATGAAACAGAAAGAAAGAGAACGTCATAATCATCTGAACCATATACTACCACAGCAGAGGGTCGGGTTATTGTTCTAATAATAATGATAATCATCTCATCTCATCTCATCTTCAGCCTCTTATCCGGGGTCGGGTCGCGGGGGCAGCAGCTTTAGCAGGGGACCCCAAACTTCCCTTTCCCGGGCCACATTAACCAGCTCTAACTGGGGGATCCTGAGGCGTTCCCAGGCCAGTGTGGAGATCTAATCTCTCCACCTGGTCCTGGGTCTTCCCCGAGGCCTCCTCCCAGCTGGACGTGCCTGGAACACCTCCCTAGGGAGGCGCCCAGGGTTCATCCTTACCAGATGATCCTGAACCACCTCAACTGGCTCCTTTCAACGCAAAGGAGCAGCGGCTCTACTCCGAGTTCCTCACGGAGGCTGAACTTCTCCCCCTCTCTCTAAGGGAGACTCCAGACCCCCTCCTGAGGAAACACATTTTGGCCACTTGTACCCGCGACCTGGTTCTTTGGGTCATGACCCAGCTTTCAAACAACCTTTTTCTGTTTAGCACTTTTAAAACAAAGTTATACAACAAAGCTAGAATTACTGCCATGCGGGTGTTAACATGACTCACATTCACCATGGACTTATCCAAGTCAGCGCCTCTCTCTCCCTCTCTCTCTCTCTCTCTCTGTAATGTCTTTCTGAGAAATGATGCTCACACACACACACTAACACACACACCATGCTTGCTTGTAATTGCTGCCTTATTGACATCCTGTCAACAGCCTCCACGCTCCCTGTGCCTACATTGACACAAGTTATCGGTGCGAAGAATACGGAGGAAAGGGTCGGTGTTCAGCGCCTGGCCTTGACATCTGCGTTTAAATCTCATTCTCAGTTTTTGTCTGCAAAAAAAGGAACTTGTTAAATGGGCAAATTAAACCCAGTGTGTCCAGCATGTATCTCAACTGAACCTTACAGCTTTGTCAAATGCTCCAATCTGATTGGACAACCAACACACTTGCTTTTCACCGCTAATCATCCTGCACCAGATTTAAAATGTTGATTTTTAGGTCAGTTTAACTCGTCTGCCAATAAGAAGACACCATCTCATTACAGGCACACAAACGGCTCATCAATTGACAAAACGATCTCCACTCAAGGTCTACTTGTTCCTGAGCTTTCAACCATATTTCAATTGATTTGAGTTGTTGTTGTTTTAAAGATCCTGAATTAACTGTGAAGCCAACATGGACGAGACAAGTCTACAACATGTACGGTTCCACGACAACGATGCCGTAACGCTACCACAAGACAAGCAAACTCAAACATTTACAAGCATCAGCGATGTAACTTTCAGAATGAACGCTTTTGTTCCTAGAAATAGCCTAAAACAGCTAGCTGTTAGCACTTGTTAGCAACTATGTTACAGCAGGTGTGTTGCTCAGGGGCAAGTGTCAAGTGTGAAGTCTTTTGGGAGAGCAGTTCTCGAGAAACCAGCGATATCGGAGGCCAAGAACGGGTCCGTTTCGAACACACACATTCTGAATAGGCAATAACTGAGTTGGATTAAGTCCTCACATACTGGGCTGGATGAAGACCGGCGCAGTTTAGTCAGAAAGCTCCGGAACAAGAGAGTAAGTGGACCTGGTGTCAGGATCCCTGTTTCTGCCAGCCTCTTCTTTTCCTTTTGTGCTTGTGTTTGTCTCCCTCTGTCTGTTGTCCCCTGCATGTGTCTCCCTCTGCCTGTGGCTCCCTGCATGTGTCTCCCTCTGTCCGTTGTTCCCTGCACGTGTCTCCTCTGTCTGTGGCTCCCTGCATGCGTCTCCCTCTGTCTGTTGTTCCCTGCATTTGTCTCCTCTGTCTGTGGTTCCCTGGATGTGTCTCCCTCTGTCTGTGGTCCCCTGCATGTGTCTCCCTCTGTCTGTTGTTCCCTGCATTTGTCTCCTCTGTCTGTGGTTCCCTGCATGTGTCTCCCTCTGTCTGTTGTTCCCTGCATGTGTCTCCCTCTGTCTGTTGTTCCCTGCATGTGTCTCCTCTGTCTGTTGTTCCCTGCATGTGTCTCCCTCTGTCTGTTGTTCCCTGCATGTGTCTCCCTCTGCCTGTTGTTCCCTGCATGTGTCTCCTCTGTCTGTTGTCCCCTGCGTGTGTCTCCCTCTGTCTGTTGTTCCCTGCATGTGTCTCCTCTGTCTGTTGTTCCCTGCATGTGTCTCCCTCTGTCTGTTGTTCCCTGCATGTGTCTCCCTCTGCCTGTTGTTCCCTGCATGTGTCTCCTCTGTCTGTTGTCCCCTGCATGTGTCTCCCTCTGTCTGTTGTTCCCTGCATGTGTCTCCCTCTGCCTGTTGTTCCCTGCATGTGTCTCCTCTGTCTGTTGTCCCCTGCGTGTGTCTCCCTCTGTCTGTTGTCCCCTGCATGTGTCTCCTCTGTCTGTTGTTCCCTGCATGTCTCCCTCTGTCTGTTGTCCCCTGCATGTGTCTCCCTCCGTCTGTTGTTCCCTGCATTTGTCTCCCTCCGTCTGTTGTTCCCTGCATGTCTCCCTCTGTCTGTTGTCCCCTGCATGTGTCTCCCTCTGCCTGTTGTTCCCTGCATGTGTCTCCCTCCGTCTGTTGTTCCCTGCATGTGTCTCCCTCTGTCTGTTGTTCCCTGCATGTCTCCCTCTGTCTGTTGTCCCCTGCATGTGTCTCCCTCTGTCTGTTGTTCCCTGCATGCGTCTCCCTCTGTCTGTGGTCCCCTGCATGCGTCTCCCCTCTCGGTGTGTGTCTGTCTGTCGCTGGTAGGCGTGGTCCCACCCATCTGTATCCAGACACATTCGGCGCTAGACCGTTGTCCTCATTCACGCGGTAACTTCTCGTCGGTTGGCTCCCGTACTTTGTTGGTTTGATCCTCCGCGTATCTGTTTGTTTGTTAACGATTGTTTCTTTGTTCTCCTTTTGTTATAGTCTCCCATGATCCTGTAACGGTCGACCCTCGACCGTCTCGTCACGTTTTGTTCGGCCCCTTTTCCCCTGTGCTTGAATTCTCTTGTTTTCTGTGTTATTAAATATTCGTTTAAACCGTTCTGTGTGTCCTTGTCTGCATTTGGGTCCGATTCATCGCGTCATTCCCCGCACCGTTCATGACACCTGGGGTTGAAAATGTTAGAAACTGACGGCTTACTATTCAGAACTGCGATCACCGCGTTCCCTCCCTTCCCTTTTATATGGCGACTCATCCGGAGTCGGTTGAAATGGTGGTTGTTTTACGACAGTGCACAGAATTATGCCTTATTCTGCCGTCACAGCTTATTGTAATGACCACGATGTTGTTCACTGTTCACTTCACAGCACCAACAATCAAGGAGACCAGCAGCGACGGGTTGTTTCTCCGCCCGATGGGAATCACAACAGCTGACACGCAATCCGCCGGCTTTATTACCTGAACGGTGTGAATGATCCAGACGGATAAGCCATCATGAGTTTGTTTATTTAAGCATGAAAACATTAGAGGACACCTACATGGGCTTTAAACTGATCTGTCAGCTCAGCTCATCCATCACACAGTCTAACAAGATACCTGCTGGGATGATGAAGTTGCAATTACAATCCTGAGGGAGAAAAAGCTGAGTTTAGCTCTGAGGGTGTGTGTTCTTGACTGCCCTGATTATAGAAAGAGGGGTTTCCTTTTGTTTTGGATGAAAAGGCCTTTGATGGCATTAAAACAGTGTCCTCTGTCTGTGTGTTTCTGTGCAAACACTGCAGTGACGGTGACTTTCGTTCCCTTGTTTGATTGATTGCAGAGGATTCTTTGTGTACACATGCTGCCAGGTTTCCATGAAGCAAGCAAGCCCCGTATCCGCATGTGTGTGTTTCTGTGAGTTTTTGTCAAAATTCCCATGTTCTCATGTACTGTAAGAGTGTGTGTGTGTGTGTGTGTGTGTGTGTGTGTGTGTGTGTGTGTGTGTGTGTGTGTGTGTGTGTGTGTCTGCATGTGTTTCACCCTGGCAGGGCAGAGAGACAGCTGACAATGCGGCAACAACGAGCCAGTGACGATGACTGGGCTCAATAGGCATCGCAGCAATGCAGCAGCATGGAGGTGGATGGACAGACAGACAGACCCGGTGGCCAGGATGAGCCCTACAGTGAGGTTATACGCTCAAGTGTGACGACTGGGACTCTGACTGCGGTGCTGACCTACCAGCCTTTTCAGCACTCACTCTAACTGGATCACTATCTCTTCCTCTCCATCGCCCTCTGTCGTCACATTCAGCCGGCTCAGGTCTCTCCATCTGTGAGGCTTGTTAGCAGCTGTATGTGGCTCAGGGATAAATCATGTCCTCATTTATCTCATTTATCTCAGGGGCAAAATAATTGATCGGGAGTCGTGGCAGAAAATGACATACACCTCTGGGCGTATGCTAGTTGGTAACCGGTGCCGACCATGGATGGATTACTGAGCGGGCCTGCCAGGCACAGGCCTAGGAGCCCATAAAGTCAGAGGCCCATAAAATGCTGCTGGAAAATACACAAAATGATCACGAAGAGATGCTGAATGACCACAAGTATACACAAAATAACTACAAAGAGTCAAAAAATTACTAAAAGGGTGCAAAACGACCACAAAGACTGCTAAATAACACAAAAACGACACGTTAAAATGGTTAAAAATACACAAAATGATCACGAAGAGATGCTGAATGACCACAAGAATACACAAAATAACTACAAAGAGTCAAAAAATTACTATAAGGGTGCAAAACGACCACAAAGACTGCTAAATAACACAAAAACGACACGTTAAAATGGTTAAAAATACACAAAATGATCACGAAGAGATGCTGAATGACCACAAGTTTACACAAAATGACTACAAAGAGTAAAAAAATGACTATAGAGATGCAAAACGACCACAAAGACTGCTAAATAACACAAAAACGACACGTTAAAATGGTTAAAAATACACAAAATGATCACGAAGAGATGCTGAATGACCACAAGAATACACAAAATAACTACAAAGAGTCAAAAAATTACTATAAGGGTGCAAAACGACCACAAAGACTGCTAAATAACACAAAAACGACACGTTAAAATGGTTAAAAATAGATATAAAATGACCACAGAGAGAAACAAAATGACGACATAAAAACGTAAAATGATTAAAAATAGATGCAAAACAATCACAGAGATACACAACAACTACAAAGACACACAAAACCACTAAGAATATAGACCTAAAAATGCAGACTCTTTGAATTCAGGTGTCTTGTTCCTACGTAGACACACACAGGGCCTCCTACGTGTGTTTCCCAGGGGCCCATTGTCTTATATTTGTCAAGAGTTGGTTCTGTCAGTCCCTCCTCTCTCCCTCTTGTGTGAGTTTGTCTCCCTCCGGGTAGGTCCAGGTAGGCGTGTCCTTACCCAGCTGCAGCCTGTTACGCTGATCACCTGATGGAGTATAAAGACCCAGAGCTGACAGGCATGCAGCGCCGGACCGTTGTCCGTTATCCTTCCCTTGGTAAACTCTTCGTCGGATTGGCTCCTGTTTCTCGTTCGTTCTAGTTTTTGCGCTCCTCGTTGATTGTTTGTGGTAATCATTGTTGTTCCCAAAGTTTTCCTCGTTCCTGTTTCCTGACCGTTCGTCGTTTCCTCGTTCCTGTTTTCCACGTTCCTGTTTCCTGATCGTCCGTCGTTTCCCCGTTTTTGTTGACCGTCCGTCGTTTCCTCGTTCCTGTTTCCTGACCGTCCGTCGTTTCCTCCTTCCTGTTTCCTGACCGTCCGTCGTTTCCTCCTTCCTACTTCCTGACCGTCCGTCGTTTCCTCGTCCCTGTTTCCTGACCTTCCGTCGTTTCCTCCTTCCTGATCCCTGACCGTCCGTCGTTTCCTCGTTCTTGTTTCCTGACCCTTCGTCGTTTCCTCCTTCCTGTTTCCTGACCGTCCGTCGTTTCCTCGTTCTTGTTTCCTGACCGTCCGTCGTTTCCTCCTTCCTGTTTCCTGACCGTCCGTCGTTTCCTCCTTCCTGTTTCCTGACCGTCCGTCGTTTCCTCCTTCCTGTTTCCTGACCGTCTGTAGTTCTCCTCCTTCCTGATCCCTGACCGTCCGTCGTTTCCTCGTTCTTGTTTCCTGACCGTCCGTCGTTTCCGCGTTGCTGTTTCCTGACCGCCCGTCGTTTCCGCGTTCCTGTTTTCCACGTTCCTGTTTCCTGACCGTCCGTCGTTTCCTCGTTCCTGTTTCCTAACCATTCGTCGTTTCCTCCTTCCTGTTTCCTGACCGTCCGTCGTTTCCTCCTTCCTGATCCCTGACCGTCCGTCGTTTCCTCGTTCTTGTTTCCTGACCGTCCGTCGTTTCCTCCTTCCTGTTTCCTGACCGTCCGTCGTTTCCTCCTTCCTGTTTCCTGACCGTCCGTCGTTTCCTCCTTCCTGTTTCCTGACCGTCTGTAGTTCTCCTCCTTCCTGATCCCTGACCGTCCGTCGTTTCCGCGTTGCTGTTTCCTGACCGCCCGTCGTTTCCGCGTTCCTGTTTTCCACGTTCCTGTTTCCTGACCGTCCGTCGTTTCCTCATTCCTGTTTCCTGACTGTCCGTAGTTTTCCTCGTTCCTGTTTCCCTCTATCGTCTCGTCTTCAGTGTTTCCGTTTCCCCTGTATTGTTCCCGTTTTCTCGTGTTTATTAAATACTTGTTTGTACTTTTACCCCGTGTCCGTGTCTGCATTCCAGTCTCCCAGTGTTATTTCCCCGCACCATTCATGACAATAATACGTCCACGGTGCCGACTGGATTTTTGGTTGCGGCTCAGGAGGAGTGGTTCAAGATGGGCGGTTTGATGTCCAGCTCCTCCAGTCAGCAGTGTCGACCATTTACCAACAGAAGAGAGGGGAGCCAGAGAAGAGTCACTCTGCCCTCATTATAACCTTGCTCTCGTGGACTGAGGAGTTGTCAAGCAGAGCCTCTGCGGCCCGTGATGTGCGGAGTCCTCTTGCCAGCGACACAAATATCATAAAGTACCTTCTCGTAAGACAACAGAGACTGACCAGAGGTTGTTATTTATTCATCAGGACTTAAGTGCAAAGCTTGACCGTAAGAAATACCTCGCATCATCGATACATGACGGCGCGGCACTTTGTGACGGTTTGGTCACTAAACAACAACAATTAGTGCAAACTACAGAGCCATTAAGTGATGAAAGTCTGAGTTTAGGTTTTAATTGTAGCAGCTTTCAAAATAAAAGAGTGCAGATTCATTTTTCACAGATACACACACACACACACACACAAGGCGTTTGACCGTAATAATCCACTGTAAAAAGGGTATAAAGCAGCTTCTGAGTCTTGTTTGTACCAATTTACCTGAGCTAAAGGCAGTGAGAGCATGTAACAAAGTACAAATACTTCGTTACTGTACTTTTCAGCTAATTTGTACTTTTAGAAGTATTTATTTTTGTGACAACTTTTTACTTTTACTCAGTACATTTTGAACACGATTATACTTTACTTTCTACTCCTTAGGTTTCCCAAAAATGCCGGTTACTCTTGAAAACAAACAAAAACATTTCTTGTTGTTGGCGCTGTGACGTTGGTACGCCAGCCTGTAGCCTGCGTTTGCTACAGGCTGACGTCGGCCATCTTGAGAGAGGCACGACAGAGACACGCCAGCCTGTAGCCTGCGTTTGCTACAGACTGACGTCGGCCATCTTGAGAGAGGCACGACAGAGACAGGTCAGCCTGTAGCCTGCGTTTGCTACAGGCTGACGTCGGCCATCTTGAGAGAGGCACGGCAGAGACACGGCTGTCTGTCCGTCAGTAAATCAGATTGATGATGTTCAGACCCAGGAGGGCTCAGCTTTGTTCCCAGAGCTTTAAAAACCTTCTTCTCTTGAAGTTGAACAAACAATTTTGGTACATTAGTTTCCCCTGCCTTCACATTAGACTCGCATAGAGGGACGGGGTGATGACGATGGGGGTCTAGCATGTGTGATAGTAGTAGTGTTGTTGCCTGATGTGTTATTCAAAAGGTTGATTACCAGCTGGACCTACGAGTATAATTTGTAACACCACAGTTTAGAAGCCAACCCTGGTCCAAAGTGTGATGTGTGAACCTGACGTGTACGATACAGACGCCTACAGTCGACCGTGGTAAAGTACAGTAGGATACATCTTGTGTTTGTTCAAACAATGACACTGATTAAATGGATCCCATATAAATGATCGTGTGGTTATTAGCTTTGCAGTGGATCGTGCAATAGAAATTTCAGAGCCCGTACTTTTGACTTTTACTTGAATGAATGCTTGGATCAGTGCTTTTACTTTGACTTAAGTTGTTTTTCATACACAGGTGGTTTTACTTCTACTCAAGTAAAGAATTTGTGTACTTTTGCCGTCTCTGGCTAAAGGTAAAGTCACTTAAGATGCTATAATCAGTATTTTCTTAGCCCTTAACAAAGAATAACGCAGCTATTTAGTGAACAGGTCACTTGTAGTGAAGAACCCAAACAGAATCACCTCCTCCCTCCCCTAACACCTGGTTCTTCTCATCTTCATTGAGCTTTTTAGCCTCTTTCAGCTCCTTGTCTTGGTTCACTCTCATCCGTAGCGAGGGACTGTCAATCAAAAAAAGCTTATTTACAAATAAACACATCTTCCTTAATTTCTACATGTGTAAATGAGTAACTGTTTGCTACGAGTCGAGCTGCACTGGAACGCTTTGTTCCTAGAAATATGGTGCGGCGCGGTTTCACTTGCATTTGCATTTTGTCTCCGCGTTTGTTTCCTACTGGTTTGTGTTTAAGCCCCGGAGGCTTTCATCACCCTTCAGTGTCCACATTGGTTTCACGTTTATTTACTTTGACTTCCTCGTGCACCGGACAGAAGAAGGTGTGGGGGCTTTTGCTTTGTACAGAGCTGAAACAAAATGAGAGGTATTCAAAAAAAGAGAGAGATGAGGAGGATGGAGAGTGAAAGGACGAGAGAGAGGAGAAGCAGAAGTCCTTAGACAGCTGAGCACCTCGTCGCTCTGGAGAGGAAGTGGGGGGAGGGGAAGATGGAGAGCGAGGAAGCGAGAGCGAGAGAAAAAAGAAACAATGGAGGAGGGGAGGACGGTGGCCAGTCTGCCCTGTGACAGAGCTCCCAAAGGCTCCAGGGTAGCGTGTGTGTGTGTGTGTGTGTGTGGTGGTGTGTGTGTGCACATGGAAAGAAGAAGTGTGTGTCAGTGTACATGAAGGGAGAGAGGGGGCAGGGCAGAGGGGGTGGGGGGGCACTATAAATAGCCGGTTTTCCCTTTCTGCCAGGGTGCACAGGGTGTTTTGAATGAGCCGGGGGGCCGAGGCTCTTCAGCAGAGGAGAGCGCAGTCAGTCGTCACACTCGCTGCTAACCACTGAAAGCTGAAAAACATGATGGGATGGTTTTACAGCAGCGCCCACACACTGTGGACGCGGGTTTCCATGCCATGCAAACACACGTTCAAAGGGTGGAAATAAGTAAAATCGCACTGACTGCATGGCACATGGAAATGACACCCTAATTCATCTTTAAAGCACCGTTTGTGCTCATTTAAGAAAAATAGAGGTGGCTCTTGTTTGTGTGGTATTTACATTCATCTATCATAGGGGTGCATATCCGTGCAGTGTCCGGCTGCACCCATTATCATTCTGCTATGAGAGGAGATAAATCAGGCTTTTTTGTATTCCTTTAAACCAATTACACAATGGTTTTGGGCAAACAGGATGCAGCGACAGCGCCCCCAGCAAGTAATGTCCAA
Source organism: Echiichthys vipera (assembly GCF_963691815.1). Taxonomy (NCBI): domain Eukaryota; kingdom Metazoa; phylum Chordata; class Actinopteri; order Perciformes; family Trachinidae; genus Echiichthys; species Echiichthys vipera. Next base: position 2,949,666 of record NC_139833.1, read on the forward strand.
AGGGAACTTGTTCCGGTGTAGTGATGTGACGTTCGCAAAGGAAACGGTTCTTTGGAACAGCTCTTTGGTACGAGCGAAGGGAACCGATTCGTACTTTCACTGGCGACTCCGGAGCCACAGTGCCGTGTTCAGGCTCGTACGGGTGCCGCGGGCTCCCGTGGCTGTGACAGTGAAAACAACAGCACAAAAGAACGATGAGCCGCTGTTTTGAACGGCTCTCTTAAAGGCTCACGTAAAGGAACGGTGCCATGAGACCCGGCACGCAGCAGAGAGCCGTAGCTCTCATCACTATATTGGCTGAACATTTGCACATGGGACGGCGAGCCCTGGCATTAAAATGGCTACACCCTCACGAATGGTGCCTTAGCAGGCCTGTCTTAATGCACGATCCAAATCTTCAGCATGGAGGTTGCTAGTTTATAGTCTGTGGTTGTTGTTTCCTGTCGCAAAGGGGATTTTGAGAAGAGATAGCGGGGGGGGGGGGGGGGAATACCATGTGAAATATGCAGCCAATGACAGCGACTACCCACCTGACTCCTCAGATGGTGCTTCACAGAACCACCTCAGAAGGCCTCATTAGAAGCTGATTTGGAAAGTGCAGGTGTTTTCACAACATGCCTGGCAGGTGATTGGAAAAGCCATCTGTCCATCAAACGCTTGCCAAAGTCAACCAGGAGAAGAAGGAAACATCTTTCCCATCAAGAGAAGCCTTCATCCGGTGAGTCAGACTACATACGGTGTAGGTTTGTATTCTATAAACAGGCTTTAAAATGGTCGGTTACTCTGAGCCAATCGCCTAAAAAGCTCATAAAAAGAAACAAAAAATATGTTTTCGTCCAAACAAATCCCAATTCAGGAGGGGGGCTGGAGTCTCCCTTAGAGAGAGGGGGAGAAGTTCAGCATCCGTGAGGAACTCGGAGTAGAGCCGCTGCTCCTTTGCGTTGAAAGGAGCCAGTTGAGGTGGTTCAGGATCATCTGGTAAGGATGAACCCTGGGCGCCTCCCTAGGGAGGTGTTCCAGGCACGTCCAGCTGGGAGGAGGCCTCGGGGAAGACCCAGGACCAGGTGGAGAGATTAGATCTCCACACTGGCCTGGGAACGCCTCAGGATCCCCCAGTTAGAGCTGGTTAATGTGGCCCGGGAAAGGGAAGTTTGGGGTCCCCTGCTGGAGCTGCTGCCCCCGAGACCCGACCCCGGATAAGAGGCTGAAGATGAGATGAGATGAAATTTTATTCTGGTGAAATTTCAAACATAATATTTGTAAGTCTGAGCTCTTTGTTTGTCAATTCTATCAAAACATTATTTGCAACAGAAGGAAAGGAACGGAAACCATCTGTCACCTTATAGCTTGCTGATATCCAATGAGTCATTCTTTCTGACATTCAGTTCTATCAAACAAAGTAAAGCTTCCTCTGCCAGCGTCTCCCACAGGCACCAACACATCGCAGCCCTGAGCCAGGTAAGACTTCTCTCCCCTCTTCTCTTCATCTTGATCTCAGCTCTGGATTCTACGTTCATTAAAAAAAAGGCCACGGAGATATTATGATACACAAAGGTTTCCTTTCGCCTCAGGAGCAGCTGTGCAATAGCTTTGTCAAAGAAACAGGCTAATTGTGTCTAGAATGCACCAAGCAAAGACTGCGATCTCCACAAGAGCGTCGAAGAGAAGTGTGGCTGGAAATATCAAACTATTACATCCCAGATATTACAAATGTCCTTCCAGAGCTGCTGCACAACGAACCTGACTTTCTTCCTCCCATTATGGCAAACCAACGCTGCGACCACTGCAGCTGCACCCGCTGCAGCTGCAACTGCTGCAGCTGCACCCGCTGCAGCTTTAACAAGGACAACTCAATGACAACCCCTCTGTGCTTCCTGCTGCCTGTGAACGTGTCTCCTCTTGCTCGTTCTGCAAAAAACGCTGCACCACACCGGCATCACTGCTGTCATTGCAAAGCCTCACTCTGGTTCTTCTTCTTTTTATTAACTCAGTGGAAGTGTTGGTGGAAACACACAATGAATATGGGATCTGTGATGAGTAAGTACAAGGTGCCAGGAGAGAGAATAACTTTTTGTGTATGGAGGTTTTTTGTAGTGTAGCAGTGATATGTTTGAATCCTTCTCTCTGGGTGCATCTGAATGCTTTCGTCTGTAAGGGAGTTTATATTCTGCAGGTGATTACCCCTCTCTTTCACACACACACACACAATACAGCACACACACACACACACACACACACACACGATACATGATTCCACAGTGCGTCAGGTTAAAGTGGCTGGCACCGGGACGGCAGAGAAAACTCTATTTGAAGCGTGTGGGGAAGAAGAGGGTGAGGTTGGGGGGTTGGGGGTTGGGAGAGAGGACACTAGGAATCATTGGATGCAGAGAGGCATGAGCAAAGGCTCTCCAGCATGAGTCAGGCGTGTTGCGTAACAGGGAGAGGGGAGGGAATAGAGGGCCGGTCGTGTCTCCCTGCTGGCAGAACACTAACCCAGTCAGGAAGAGGGGAAGGAGGGAGAGACGTTATGTTGGAAGTAACTGAGTATATCAGAGTATTTCCATTTTATTATACTTGCTTGAAGGGAAAACATACATTTCTGCAACACTGTCATCTGGCAGCAGCAATAACATATCAAAAATCATATTTCTTGCACTGCTGCAGCCTTTGCTGTCATCGCTGCCATAAACACACACACATGACGAGACACACGTGCACCTACACAGTCAAATTGTTGAGGTTGTATGAGCAGACACACACACACACACACACACACACACACACACACACACACAAACAGGCTGGTCACTGAACATGTCAGCACTGCATCCGTACCGTGTGCTGCACATTGGACTACCGGGACAATCACACAACACAATAACCAATTAAGAGGCACGGCTGCATGCCAAGTGCAGCTGTGCCTGCTCGCGTGTGTGTGCTAACACTATAGAGAACACTGCACGGTAATAATAGGAGTATAGCCTCGTAGGTACAAAGGTCAGACAGGAGAACTCGAATGAAAGCAGACAAAACCACCCACCTAACTCCCCCACTGGTGCAGTACAGCAGCTAGCTTATACAACAGACCACACTGTACCTGATCAGCAAAATCTAAACCTAAGTGTTAACTCTTCTGTCTGAGTTGATCTGGCAGAGGATGACAAGCTAGCATAAGTGTTTAACAATATTCTGCCAGCCGTAACTAGTGCCAGATCCATGATGCTCATTTTCCAAAAGCGTGGACGCTCGATACACAGACATCCCCATCTGCAGGGAGACAGCGCTCATCGACGTGGCAGCGGAACGGTTTCACAGTCACAACCCTGGGAGTGAGCTGAACGTGATGTCACAAGAGCACGTCTGATTCATGAAGATTAAATAATGCAACCGAACATTTGAGTCCACGTTTCTGTCACTAACATTTTTACTTCTAGGTTTGTTACGTTTTGCATATCAGGGGATTTCAGACTGGAAATGTCTACTTCAGTGAGTATATTGTTCTTTTTTCTTTCAACAACCCATCAAATAATGGGTCTGCATACTACAAAATAGCCACATTCATTGTTCATGTCGGCATGTACGCACCAGCATGAGTGTTGTCTGTAGGGGGCCGCAGATATGGAACAGGACTGATGATGGCCTTAAGGTGCTGCCCTTTACCTCCAACTTCAAAAGACAACTAAAAAATCACCACCTATCGAGCTCTATCTAATATAGAACCGTTTCCTCATGGACAACTGGGATGTGTGCGTATGATTGTATGTGCATGTCCTGTATTAATCATGTACGTTCTGGTGCTTTTGCGTGCATTTACACATCATTTTAGCTTACAGGTGGTGACTGTGTATATTTGTGACTGTACCACGACCTTTCCATGAACCACGGGGTCCCTGTCTATAAGCTTTACTAGCTTCCATTGGGAGACCCATTCACTCTATACTCTATATTGTATTATGTTTGAAGTGGCATTTGTGAATAAAAAATGCAATATGGTAATAACGCTTGACATCATTCTTGTTCACGACCAAACTCCCTGAAAGCTGTAGAGGAATATCTGTGATGTCCAAACATTTATATTTCATCGTCCTTCCATCTCCTGACAGGTTCGATCAAATTTCACACTGTTTAAGTTCTTTAGGGAAACTAAACAGTACGTATGAGCTTCTTAGCCCCAGGAGACCCCTGACCCTGGTTCAGGGTGCCCTTGCTGGGCAGCCAATGACAGATGGCGAGGTTGGTTTGGACTCTGATTGGACATTTGCCCCGAGGATAGGAAACGATCACGAGGGCTTTGTCTGCGTTTCTGTACGCTGTGAAGTGGGCACAGCGACAAACATGCGGATGCAAACAAGAGGAAGACAAACAGAGTCCATAACCACATCACCTTCACCACCTGACACATAACACACACACACACACACACACACACACACACACACACACACACACACACACACACACACACACACACACACACACACACACACACACACACACACACACACACACACACACACACACACACACACACACACACACACACACACACACACACACACACACACACACACACACACACACACACACACACACACACACACACACACACACACACACACACACACACACACACACACACACACACACACACTGGCCTCCTAGAAAAGAGGAGCTGAACTGAAGCAGAGAGCTGAGAGGTCGATTAAAATGCTACTGCTGTTCAGAGGCTGCACGGGCAGTTGAATGTTAAATAGCTGTAGCTCCTCAGCCAACGAGGCTGTGGAAAAGCAATTACTGGGGGATAAACTGCAAAGGTAACTGCTAAGATAAGGCAGAGATAAAATGTGAAGCAGTGGCATGAACTCCCAAAGGGGGCACTGAGACGGAAATAAACAGAGGACGGACACAGAAGAGAGTAGATTAATTGAAAAACAGAAGTTCAGTGAACAGAAACACAATAATATGCTGTTACTGCTGTTACTCATGTGTGTAATCCCTCCTTCCATGTACTTTAAATGTAACATATCTCAAAAATCTTACCCAGCATGCCCTTGTTTGGCTCCGATAGACACATGTCCTTCTCTGCACTGGGCAGCACGAAGCCGACCACGAAGATCTCCACGCCATCCGCCATCAACGCCAGCCCCAGGACAAAGTAGAGCGTCCACTGGAACTTCCCGTGGCCACACTCCTGCAGGATGGTCTCGTACTGCTGGGCCAGCTCCTCCTGGTCTTTCCTCCTCTCGCCCTCGTAGGCCGACAGATCCCTGAACTGCTGCGCCTGGGCGGCCGCCACCCCGTCCATGCTGCCGGCCTTGCCCGAGTCAGCCCTCGGGATGCCCTGGTACTCCCCTTCATAGATCTCATCGTCCTCGTCGTGTCCTTCAGTGGAGTCGCTGTGACCTTCATCGTCATTGGCCCGGCTGTCGTTCCGGTAATATCCGCCGTCGTTGCTCGGCACGCCACCGTAGTCTTCGTCATCATCTTCCTCCTCGAAGCGTTTATAGGAGCGCTTGGTGTACTCGTCGGCCATTTTGTCCACGCCGCGCCCCATCTTCTTGCCGACCTGTTTCTTGGCCACTTTGGCGATGTCCTTGGCGCCGCGGACAAAGTCTGAGCGGCCGTCTCTGTAACGCCCGTCGTCGTCCATCTTGGATGCGGAGGTGGTGGTCAGTTACTGCTAAGAATGGGAGCTATCAGGAGCGGTCCAAGCACATGAGTGTGCAATAGGGGATTTCTGTTAGTGGATGAATTCAGCACCGCGGACAGCTCCCTGCTCCACTGCACTGCTGCTGTTGGACTCTGGCCAGCGTGCGCGCGGATACCAAATCCTGTGGAAGGGCAAAAAAAAGGGTTTGTGTTAGCAGGATTGATCACACGGGCAGTGTAGAGCAACATCCACTGTAAGCACATTTTTAAACCATCCAGATCAGAGCCAGCGTATACTGAAGGACCATTGGCATTCACTTTGCATTGGCATTTGCGGTCCCGGACACATTGTCTCGCTCAGCACTAATGGCTTAAAGCAAAAAGGACTTGACAGCTTTAAGGTGCTGACATCCGAGGCACGGCGCTCAGTGATCTATATTGACTGAGTAGCAGTTATCTCATCGCTGTCTCCTCGGCTCAGCACCAGTCACAGTGTGGCATTGACATAGTGGCGCACCGCAGAGCCAACATATAACGGATCCATGCAGTGACACAGACATCTGTTCTAACAAGCAGGGCTCCAATGTGGTGCAGAATAATAGGTCAATGCATATAGAAGGTGCTGTGAGGGGTAGATTGAAGCTCCCGCTGAGGACACTCGTGATTGCAATCTATGAACTCACACTATTGTTGTTAAAACCACACATTTACTAGGAGGTCATATTATTTCACGGTGGTCTGGGCGAATGTCAAGAGCCAGATTTGTCTCGGCGCCTTTTATTTCATCGTCCTCCGCTCCCGCTCTCTCACACCCACTCGTTCATCACTACATTGAATTTCCTGTCTCCATTATCCCTTGTCTTCATCATGTTGAGAGGAGAAAGATACAGAACTGTTACAAAAAAAGAGGCATTATGAATCTATCAGCAGGCCACTGTGCTCTTTTCCATGACACTTACGTCAGCGTGATGCTGGCTCTATTTACTCACCGACGTCGACAAACAAAAGGCTACAATAAAAACTAATGAGACAAACAAACTCAGCATGCGTGTCTGACATTTGGCACGTTATGTAATGTTCAAATGGTAGTTTTAATACACACAGCATCTACAGATGAATAAATCAGTTTCAATGTGTAAACCCTTTGTAGCTACAGCCAGCAGCTGGTTAGCTTCACTTAGCATAAAAGCTAGGGAAACAGGCACCCTGGGGACGGGTGTTTGCCAGGATATTTCTTGGCTAATCTTCCCGTCTCCTGGCTCCAGCTTCGACACGCAGATATGAGTGTGTTATCAATCTTTTGGGAGCTTAACTCCAGTGTGCACACACAGTACACATCAAATGCATTATGTAAAGAACTTTGAATTACCTATTTATGATGATACTGATAAACTTTTGCTAGTATTGAAAATGAGATTAGATCTCCACACTGGCCTGGGAACGCCTCAGGACCCCCCAGTTAGAGCTGGTTAATGTGGCCCTGGAAGTTTGGGGTCCCCTGCTAAAGCTGCTGCCCCTGTGACCTGACCCCGGATAAGAGGCTGAAGATGAGATGAGATGAGATAGTATTGAAAATATCTCAGTGTGTACGTTGTATTATTTAACATGAGGTCAAAGCTTTAAGTCACAAACATTAGGTTTGACTAGCATCACAATGATAACCTGGTCAGTTCACAGCTGCGCGGTTTAGGGACAAATCAAACGCACACCCAGTTATCAAAAAGGCAAAAGGACGGACTGAAAAACACCTGCACACATGTGTCCATCAACATCAGCAGCAGCTACACACAGGCTGTGTTTTATCTGTGAAGTGGACCTGTGAGTGATGCACGGTGCGTCCAGGACACAGATACAGAACAGCCCCAAACTTTGGCACATGTTCGCAAGCCGTGTGCACAGCTGTTCTGTTCAATGATGATCGTTGACATGTACGCCAACATGAAGCGAGGGGCGTTCAGAGACCAAACACTGCGTTTTGGAGTCGATTTAACAGTTAACTTTTTTGGCATTTGCTGACTGGCCATTGGGACACAAACTTCCCAGGGAACTGGTGACCTTGGGTGTCAAGTTCAGGCACCCTCCCACGGGCGGAAAAGTGCGATTTTCGGCCCCACAACAAAATCGCAATCAGGTCGTACACGACTCCCTGTCCCTGAGGTGCCTTTTTTCATAGAAATTCATTTTCATACAAAAAGCATTTGTTGTATTTGATCAAATACAGAATAAGTAAACGACATCATTAGTCTTACCGAGCGTTCAACTGCACCAAAGTAAGTAAACACCAAACGGCACACCCTGGTGTACTGAAGCCCTAACCTCTGCTGGACGCGTCTGACGTCTCTAAGACGAGAGATTGTTTTCAGCTCGTCCGACACAATAACACATCTTCAGCATGTACGAGCTCAGGAGACTAAACAGAGAGGAAGTTCCCTCTAGACAGCGAGTCTCTGGGGATGGACTGCAGCTGCAGCCGACGCTGAAGTCATTCTAGCAGCTTCCAACAGTCTCTTTAAAGAGAGCAGCAGCGGCAGCAGCAGCTCAGCATGGGGGAGAGAAAACACTCAGGCTGAAGGAGCCGGCAGCAACAACACAACCACAAACACTCAACGTGCTGCAGAATGGTGGAACAACACCGTCGGCCTCTGTCTCATTTGTTATTCTAAACACCTAATTTTACATTTCCTTTTATATGTCTTGTTTACACTGAAGGCAGAAAAGGGCAACAACGCTCTTTTCCTTCCTTTAAGACGTCACGATTTAGCGGTTAATACTTCAGATAACTTGTATAACAAACTCAGAACCACTGCAAACTGCAGACGGGGATAGACGTCACATAAAACTGCTCATTTCACAGATTTGAGAGTAAAATGGGAGGCGATGCAGAGTCTACCGCCCGCAGTATCATCATATGAAGGGTGAAGACGGTGTTGCAGGACCAATGCAGGCTGACATGCTGTTTTTATGAGTCATTCTCCTTAACAACCACCCCCCCCCCTCTTATGTCCCGCCCTAACATCCTTTTGCAGGGGAAAACACATGACATCAGATCTCAGCTTACTTTTACTGCAAATGCGTGGCTCATATGTGTTTACACTAAGATTTTGCGAGGTGTGATGGCTGCTACAGAACACCTACTTTACCACCGACATAAAGTGCATTCAACAAGATGGTAAATGGACTTGTACTTATAAAGCGACTTTCTAGTCTTCTGACTACTCAAGGCGCTTTCACAGTGTTTGTTTCAGGGTTCAGTGTCTTGCCCAAGGACACTTCGACATGTGGACCGGGGGAGGTGGGGATTGGACCGCCAATCTCTCGAATGGAGGACGACCCACTCTTCCTCTGAGCCACAGTCGATAACGCAACTCTATCATATTGTGTGTGTTTATGTTATCTTGGCATGGTATCAACACGTCCTCAGTGCTCTGTATTTATTGTTCTCTCCTTTTCTAGGAAGTGATCAAACTGCACTGACGGTGTAACGATCAATGAATCAATGAGCCATGTAATTAATATTAGGTGTCGGTGTTAAATTACCCCGGATAAGTGCAGACAAACCGCAAACACTGATGGCACTACTACTCTCTTCATTCCTGTTCATTAAAATGTCGTTTACCTATTTGTACGACAATATTTGAGTGTGATGATTTGATTATAGCAAGAAAACGAGAGCAGGTGTTAGCAGAGGAAAAAAGGGAGGGTAGCAGACAGCGGGAGGGCGGGAATCTCTGAAAGCTTCCTGTGTAGCCTCGAGGGTGTCGAACAGACCGACGACTGCCGGGCCAACATCACACGACCCAAAAGTCTGCTGGGACGACTGAGTTTCCAGGAACGTGCTCGATGAAACACTCGAGAAGGAGGGGAACGTTTGTGCTTCTGTGACTGTAGATTCACTCTGCTTGTCAGGATTTGGACTCACTAATATAATAAATACACAGAATTATAATTATAATCATTTGTAGCGCGATGATAACACCCTAGAAGTCAACCGTTTAAAGCTGTAAAAGAAAGGGTCCATGTTAAAGGGTTCGTTCATTCATTCATTCTTCATCTTCAACCGTTTGACCCTGTCGGGGTCGTGGGGGTGCTGGAGCCGATCCCAGCTGACATCGGGCGTGAGGCGGGGTCCACCCTGGACAGGACGCCAGTCTATCACAGGACACATAGAGACGAACAGAGACAGACAACCATTCACACCTACGGGTGATTTAGAGTCATCAATGAACCGAACACCTGCACGTCTTTGGACTGTGGGAGGAAACCGGAGAACCCGGAGAAAACCCACGCAGACACGGGGACAACATGCAAACGCCACACGACTGTGCACAGACTGGTTATGTCACGACTGTTGAGGAGAGAGCAACGGAGACGAGTGAGTAACGCAGCTACCACAGTGTCAAGCAAGTCAGCGGGTCTCCAGCCCCGGTGTTCCTCCATCTTTTAATCTCTTCCTCTCTTGCGCTCACTCAGGATACGAACTCCCATGTGGTGGGAAGACGACGCGAGACCCGCATTTGATAAACGTGTTCGGTTTGTGCCGTCACGCTGTCCACACCTCACTGAAATCCGAACCCAATGCGAGATAGGTCACCTCTGCTAGGTCAGGCTGAGTGGATCCCAATGGGAGCGAGATCAGATATCGGACTGACAGACTTTGACGTCATGGCGTGATCGGATGCATTGAAAAGACAAGTGTACTCAAGCCCAAACACTGAAAGATCTTAGAAACAAAAGTCTTTACTAGCTCTGAGCTACATGCTACATGCTAACTCACAAAACCAATGCTAAGAAGGTAACGATGTTTACCATGTTAGGCTTCTTAGATTAGCATGCTTGAATGCAAACATGGGTTCATTCATTCATCTTCAACCTATTGTCCCTGTCGGTGTCACAGGGGGGGGGGGGGCTGGAGCCGATCCCAGCTGACATCGGGCGTGAGGCGGGGTCCACCCTGGACAGGACGCCAGTCTATCACAGGACACATAGAGACGAACAGAGACAGACAACCATTCACACCTACGGGCGATTTAGAGTCATCAATGAACCGAACACCTGCACGTCTTTGGACTGTGGGAGGAAACCGGAGAACCCGGAGAAAACCCACGCAGACACGGGGACAACATGCAAACTCCACACAGAAGGGCCCCAGCCGGGATGCGAACTTGGAACCTTATTGCCGCGAGGCGACAGTGCTAACCACTACACCACCTATTCATTCATTTTCCAGGTGTTAAAAACAACATATGATAAGTTATTACAATTAATCCTGAGAGGAAAATGTTGGAACAAATTTTCTAGCAACTGGTTCAATAGTTGTTGGAGGTCTTTCACTCAAATACACAAAGGACAGTTGAAGGGATCGCCACAGTGAGTTGGCTTCATTCTCTTTGGGAACATGACTATATGATATGATATGATAACATTCAGAGAGTTGTTGAGGTATTTCAGTCTGGACCAAAACGTTTCAGGGCTTAATCAGTACAACAGGCATCAGCGGGGAGGGCAGGCTTTACAGGGTGCTGAACTGCACCAGTGACAAACATTTGGGGGCAAAAATAGAAACACTTCAGGCTGAACTACACGAAAAAGCAATCAGGGCCAAATCGATTACTTGTGTGACCGCCTTTGGGTCAGGGCTTGTTCAATTCTCTGGTAATAAATTATATATTTCTTTGGGTTTCCAGCCTCAAAACTTCCCCCAGGCCGGCAACAGCAACTGGATGGATATGGACAGAAATGTGGGTTTCATGCCAAGCTCAAATCCATCCATCCATTTTGTATAGTCTGCTCTGATTGGTCAGCATCTCTGCGTCTATATATAAGGAGCTCTTTTCCAAAACGCTATAAATCCATTTTAATAGTTTTCAGTAAAATGACATTTTTTACCTTTAGACCCACACATTTGGTTAATATTCATTTTATCTTGTCAAAATGGTTTTTATGGCTCAGTCTGAACGTGTTGAACGGACGGACGACACAAAAAACTCTCCCGCTTCAGAGCGCCGCCATGTTGGATCGCATTGAACGCTCACTGAGTTCTGATTGGTTGAGAGTTTTCATCAGTTTATAGTCGTTTTTTTCAAGTTTTTGGTCGTTTTTTTTCACTTTTTGTGGTGTTTTTCATTTATTTTTAGTCGTTTTTTTCACTGTCACTCAGTCTGAACGTGTTGAACGGACGGACGATACAAAAAACTCTCCCGCTTCAGATCGCCGCCATGTTGGATCGCATAGAATGCTCGCTGAATTCTGATTGGTCGAGAGGACGTATCGCATTTAGGCTAAAAATAGGTTTGGCGCTGGTCGCGGTTTGGAAAGGAACTGCATCTTGAGACCATTTTAAACAAGGAAATAAAGAGATTTGGCAGAAACACTGATGAAGCAGTGAAAAGGTTCTGTAAACAGCAAAGTGACAAACTCATTTTTTAAATTTGGCTTTTATCTCGTTTTGGAAAAGAGCTCTTCATATAGATAGATAGATATATTAGTACCTCTTACAATCATTTTATCCTCCAAACGACCATATTGGTAATGAGTCCTCAAAAATCTGTATTGGTCTCACATCGGTCAGGTCCTCCTACCCGTATCTGCTCATCCATCTCTCTGTCGCTCATCTTAAGAAAAAGAAAGTGCGGCTCCTTTGTTTCCACTGTGTCTCACTGTGACGGTCAGCATCACATCTACAGCATGTTGTGAAAGACAGTTGGTGCTTCGTCACCAGCCTGGATCTCGTCCCGTCATTTGCTCTCTTTTAGTTTTCACTCGCATGTTTGTGAGAACAACCAATTCATCGTGTCCGGGCCGAGGAGATTCAACCATGTGCTGTTATTTACGGACACTGTGGGATAAAGGGTGCGTGAGCATATTAAGCAACCGCTTTGTATCAGTTGCTCACGTTTGACTCACATGATCAGCTGCTGGTGAGTCCGTCTGTGGCCCGGTCCGTCATAGAGCGCTTAAAAACAAGGCGTGTTGCAGCACAGAGGCAGATTTAGACCCTTTTCAAGGATTCACAGGGCTGCAACCAATGATTCTTGTAATATTTTTGTCAATTCATTCATTCATTCATCTTCAACCGCTTATCCCGGGGTCGGAGTCGCGGGGGGTTGGAGCCGATCCCAGCTGACATCGGGCGTGAGGCGGGGTCCACCCTGGACAGGACGCCAGTCTATCACAGGACACATAGAGACGAACAGAGACAGACAACCATTCACACCTACGGGTGATTTAGAGTCATCAATGAACCGAACACCTGCACGTCTTTGGACTGTGGGAGGAAACCGGAGAACCCGGAGAAAACCCACGCAGACACGGGGAGAACATGCAAACTCCACACAGAAGGGCCCCAGCCGGGATTCAAACCAGGAACCTTCTAGCTGTGAGGCGACAGTGCTAACGACTACACCAATTATTTTGTGTAAAATTGTGAAAAATGTCTATTATAATTCCCCACAGACCAACATGACATCTTCAAAAGTCCAAAATCCAAAGATATTCAGTTCCAATCATCAAAGCAAAGCCTCTAACTTCACGTCTGTATGAAAGTGAAGAGTAAACTGTCCTCTGACACACGGTGGACACACTGTGGATATGTGCTTCTCCATTAGAGTCCAAATACCTAACTTCACTTCCCCTAATCTACGTCTTAGAAGTCAATTTGGGAAGTGATCGCTTCATTAAGAGTATATTTCAGGCTGTGTGAAGACTGTGCTCTCTCGCTCCTCTCAGCTCCACCCTGCAGCAGAAAATTGGATTTCATGGTTAAAAGACAAACTGCCAGGAGGGCCGCATGTGATAAACCCACACGGCGGGCTTTAAAACCACCGTCCCTCCAGAAAGGTACAGGCAGCACCGACAGCAGACGCCATGTCCCCGATGTTACGCTGCCTACCGACTGTTGTTCAGTGAACCAGCAGCAGTGCAGACAGAATGAATTAAACATAAGATCTGTGCAGGAGAACAGTAAATGACCTTGTTTACAGTTTACAGAAATATGGAAAAGAGACGGAGAATCCATCCAAGGAACGGTGCGTTTGAATACGTTAAAGCGCCCGTCCACAACAATAGGAATACTCCAGAAGGATAGACAGACAGACAGACAGACAGACAGACAGACAGACAGACAGACAGACAGACAGACAGACAGACAGACAGACAGACAGACAGACAGACAGACAGACAGACAGACAGACAGACAGACAGACAGACAGACAGACAGACAGACAGACAGACAGACAGACAGACAGACAGACAGACAGACAGACAGACAGACAGACAGATAGATAGATAGATAGATAGATAGATAGATAGATAAACTTTATTTATCCCCAAGGGGAAATGAGGTCATCGTAGCAGCGGTACAAAACAATCAGAAGTACTAAAATAAGATAAAATATAAAATATGAACAACAATAAAATAAAAGTACAGTATCGCAGATAAACACTATATTACTATATACTATGTGGATTTTAATGTGCAAGAGAGGGAGAAAGGTGCATTTCAGTGATTGGTCACTTTGAATGATGTGAGTGTGTTTCCTGAGTGTTGTTGTGCAGCGTCGTAGAGTCTGACGGCAGCAGGTAGGAACTGTTTCCTGTGCCGTTCTTTAGGCAGCGAGGTCGAATGAGTCTGCTGCTGAAGCTGCTCTGAAGCTCGTCCAGGGTTTCATGGAGGGGATGGGAGACATCGTCCATGATCACCAGCAGTTTTGCATCCTGTGCTCCACCACCTCCTCCAGGGTGACGAGCTTAGAGCCGACGACAGACCCTGCCTTCTTTATGAGTTTGTTCAGTGTGTTCGCATGTTTGCATGTTTGAACGACATCAGCCAGGAAAACAATCTGGGTTACGTTCTGCTGAGCTGTCCTCAATACACTGTCAGTGAGAGTGAGTCTTTGTGACGGGCAGTGTGACGTCAGGGGAAACGCTGTGAACGCAGCGGTGCAGTGTGTGTACACCGACTAAATGTTACACGTTATAAAAGTTCTCCTCAAGACCCAAGTCCTGTTCCAGTTTTGCTCTGCACCACCTTGTTCAATTTTCGCCTGAAATATACTCAATCCTCTACTTCTACTCTTTGAGGAGGAAGCTGATTGGCGGATCCTCCTTCGTCACCATGGTCACAACCTTTGTACCAGGGGACTCTCGAGGCCCATCTGAATGCAATGAGGCAGCCCATCACCATCCCATTAGCCTTTCACAAGACGGAGGTACTGAGATGAGAGTGGGCGTTGGTGGTCTCTGCTCCTATGAATAACAAATACCTCACTGGTGTGCATATGTAGGGTTCCTGTGCAGCATTACCGCAGTGACAATATCACCATGAGTACAGTATACATACACATACATGCTGGTGTCTGTGCATGCAACTGGATGCATGCAACACTGAAGGCTAAATGCTAGACTAGATATAAAGAGTTATTGGGAAACAAAGCACTTCTCCAAACGGTCCTGGCGTCTGTAATGAAGTGGGAATTGATAATAAATTAACAGTCGAGCAGGGGCCGAGCAAAAACCCCGGCTGCTGTTTGCCGTTGATGAAAGACTTAATTATGTAATCCCATTTTCCTTTTTAGTGAGCAGAGAAGACGCCAGAGGGACGGCAAGCCTCACACACACACACACACACACACAGGACCACACACACTAACACGTGAACCATACGTACAGAGTGTCGCAGGCTGAAAGCATGCTGACAAAAGACGGCAGCGGAAAACATCAGGGGAGCTGAATGAAACATGACATCTTGGAGCATGCAGTCCACCAAATGCCCCAAATAATCGTCTGGGGATGGAAACTGAGGAAACACTGAAACACTGAGGTTTAGTTCGTCTGGACATGAAGGCCTGGATGCTAAAGGGAATCAGCAGTGACCGCATTTAAGGGTGCCGTATTGAATATTCCTTTATTCACAATAGATCTAGGGGGTCGCTCGTAGTGACACACTAACAGAGATTTATCCCCTTCAGCTCCGCGGATCTCTCTCGGGTCTTTCGGCTCATTGTTTTTATTTCACAGCCGACAACTTTACCGGTTATGTTCATTCGCACCATTTTCACCAGTGTGGTTTCCAGCCTCGAGGGCAGCCATTTTCAGACTGACAGTGGGACATTTAGAGCCCCAGATTTCCCTCTGGAGCAGGTGTGGGGAGCAAATTAGGATATTACATTTGACATGCAGTCAGAAGTAAAACTCTGAAGGGAGAACTATTGTTACGGTGTCTGCTGAAGGTGTAAGGAGGCACTTCTGCTGATGTCAATGAGTCGTCGTTTCTTTAGGAAGACTGTGCTTCAATATGGTCAAAAGATAAGCCGCTGATGTGTCACATGACACCCCGTCCCAAAGGTGGGATTTTGAGATATCTGCCTCTGAAACTTCTGTAGGCAGTTTATATTTGTGCGTTGTTGTGGGGAAAAAATCCATAAGAGATTAGATCTCCACACTGGTCTGGGAACGCCTCAGGATCCCCCAGTTAGAGCTGGTTAATGTGGCCCGGGAAAGGGAAGTTTGGGGTCCCCTGCTAAAGCTGCTGCCCCCGCGACCCGACCCCGGATAAGAGGCTGAAGATGAGATGAGATCTTTCATCATATTGTAATTCTAGTGTTCTGAGAGAAAACAAGACTCTGCACGAGGACCCAACCGATATAACCTGACGCCATCAGATGTCTTGTTTCGCAAGATTCTCATTGTCTCAGCAGATCCATCTGGGAACTCTCAGATCTTTTGGGGAGGGGCGAAAATCCTGTTCGCTGATTGGATAAACCATCTGTCTGTCACCAGCATACGGGCCAAATCAACCAATCAGATCACTGAAGCGTGTGACGTACTAACAGCGTCATACGCTTCGAGTCCCTGTGGACCAATGTGTGAGCCACTACAGAGACCGTAATGATACAGTCATGGGACGGCAGAAGCTCAGTCCATAGGTAGCATGGCTGGGAACCGGAGGGTCGAGTCCCTGTGTGGACCATGAATAGAGCGTGGACTGGTGGCTGGAGAGGTGCCAGTTCATCTCCTGGGCACGGCCGAGGTGCTGTTGAGCAAGACACCGAACCTCCAACTACTTTGGGAGCCGATCCATTGGCAGCCCCCTCGCTCTGACATCTCTCCATTAACTGCATGTATATAGGTCCTGTTTGTACATGTGTGTATTTCCTGTGTGTGTAACATGATTAATAATAATAACAGAGTGAAAAAATTTTAATTTCCCCTTGCGGGATTAATAAAATAATAATTCTTCTTCTTCTTCTTGAAATTGGGTTTTTTTTTCATCTGTCACTATTGATAAAGGTTAATAAGTTATTATCATTTCATCTCTAATAGCAACAGCAAAGAAATTGCAAGAGTTAAAGTAACAAAGAGGGGAAAGTTGTGATTGTGAATAATGTAACAGTGAATCAATGGTGTTTTATAGTGAACGCTTCATTGATCTACAACCCGGTGTCACTGTTCAGTCGAGCAGCGTGTTGGGAATATTATGTTGCATTTGTGAACAGTCTTTTCAACTGTTCCCCTTTCAGAGGAGCACCAGAGATCTCCAGCTGCCACTGCAGGAGTTATAACTATATTAGTCCCCCTCTGACACGGCAGTTCTTTCAACACCAGCGCGTAACCGCCATTCATAACTCTCGCTGATAGCCTTGAGTGTTTGGACAATTACTCTTTACTGCACTGATAAAAATCAAACATTAAGAGCATCTGCTGAACTGCTGAAAATGGATTTCCCCTTCACATCGGGCCTTGGCCCTCGATGATAGGAGCGGGGCGTTTCATTTGGTGGAAATACGAGCTCTGTTTAGCAGCGGACAGCTTTTGGCAGGGAAGAAGACGAGCGTTCGCAGACTCCGAGAAGACGGATGAGGATGAGGGAACCAGTGAAGGGTTCATATAAAGCAACGCGGCCGCCGACCGTAAACCACAACCGCACTGAAATGTTCTCTGAATGAACGAGCTTTCGTGAAATCCCATCACACTCACAGCTCCGTTTAGAGAACAAGAGGCGACGGTTATCTTTTCTTTCTCTTCCCCCGAAGAAAGAAGTACAAGACCCATCACGTCACATCATCATTATGTGTTTGCAGTACCTCTGCGTCTTAGATCTACCTGCTGCACACTTTAGTTTCACCTCATTACAGCTGGTGAAGAAATGTGCAGTCTCATCTCATCTCATCTCATCTTCAGCCTCTTATCCAGGGTCGGGTCGCGGGGGCAGCAGCTTTAGCAGGGGACCCCAAACTTCCCTTTCCCGGGCCACATTAACCAGCTCTAACTGGGGGATCCTGAGGCGTTCCCAGGCCAGTGTGGAGATCTAATCTCTCCACCTGGTCCTGGGTCTTCCCCGAGGCCTCCTCCCAGCTGGACGTGCCTGGAACACCTCCCTAGGGAGGCGCCCAGGGTTCATCCTTACCAGATGATCCTGAACCACCTCAACTGGCTCCTTTCAACGCAAAGGAGCAGCGACTCTACTCCGAGTTCCTCACGGATGCTGAACTTCTCCCCCTCTCTCTAAGGGAGACTCCAGCCCCCCTCCTGAGGAAACACATTTCGGCCGCTTGTACCCGCGACCTGGTTCTTTGGGTCCTGACCCAGCTTTCATGACCACAGGTGAGGGTAGGAACCAAGATTGACCGGTAGATCCAGAACGGTGCGGTAGAGCGACTGTTGAAATGTGCAGTGTGCAGCAATAAACGAGGTGTTAAACTACCAGAGGTCCAGGTAAAAGAGGTGTAAAAGAGCCAAGACACAAAGCTCAATCAAACACAGTCAAAGAGAGCGAGTATTGGACTTCAATTCACAGCAGAAAAACAGCACACTATAATATGTCAACGTATTACGCTGCCCCTGAAAAGCCCAAAATCAATGATTTAATTATAAATAGACACAAACTTTAACCTTGCCTGGAAACCAGCAGACTCCAGGTTCAATTCAACAGGCCGATCCGACTTTTAGTCATCCTGGCCCTGCCCCGACCAATCACAACCGTTCATCTCCTGTGGGGCGGGTTTAAGGCGATGACTGACAGCGTCGCCGTCCAGTCTGCAGGTCCGTTCAGCGCAGTTGTTCAGGCTCACGAAACGGTCAGTCACACTCGACAGCGCCGATCAAAAATGACCCAATATTCTGTTACGGTGTCGTCTGTCTCTCACCTAAAATGTTGCGTTTGTGACCCTGTCGCCACCGTTTTCCTCTAAACAGGCATCTCCACTGTGATCCTGGGATTGTAGGTTTATCTAACTGAGTCCAGGAGCATTTTGAGCTGCACCTTTTAACGAGACATCCAGCATCACATCAAGACAAACAGGGAGAACATTAGAGCTTATTCATATTCACCTACAGGGTTTGTGTGTCTGCTTTGGGACATGAATACAAAATCAGAGGCTGTTGTTTTGCTTGAGTAAAAAGCACCTTCAGGTATTCTTGCAAGAACACACTTGAGCAGGTGGAATAGTGATGTTGAAAAGTCTTTTTCAGCAGAGCAACAGAAAGCAAACACACCCGCTGCAACACCAGCAGCAAACACCTCCAGCAGGAAACAGTGGGAACCATAAAACCTCCTCTGTGTCGCGCTGAGGAACCGAAAACACACACGCAGAGATCCAACAATGTCACGAATTTGAGGTCAATGTGCATAAAATGAGGCACGATAAGTATTGCATTTGATGGCCCATGCAGTTATCTTATTATTAATGATTTGTTTACTGTAATTCACTTAAAATAAACAGCGATAATGAGAGCAGGAGTTTCTGCTGCACGCGTCTGAAAGGTGAAACAGCGTGTGCCTCCTTCCTGTTTCTGGAGCGCTCGGCGCCCGAGGTTCATTATTTCACACGTGAGTTTCTCACATTTGTTTTAAAAGTTGCATCCAATTAACAGCCCCTCGCTCGGCTGCCGGGGTGAGTCAGTCCCGTCTCCAGATATAACTCCAGCTGTCATCACCACGCAGATTAACACACCTTCACACAGAGACTGCCTCACTCTCCGTAAGGCCTGAAACTATTATTTCATTATTTCCAATATCGATTAATCGTTTGGGAGATAGAAAACCAGATAACAACTCCAAGATGAGGCCTTCAGGTGTCCTTTTCAGGCATAAAACAGCTATTTTACAGATATCTTTACGAATAATAAGTTATCAAAACAGTTTTTTATTTGTATTTCCTTGATTGATCGTGTCGGCTCTGATCAGTAAAGTTCAGCTGTGTGGCTGAAGTTCATTGAACGTTTTCCTGATATTAAAAGGTCCCTTGTAATAAGTGAGATCTCCAGGACTTTGTTAATATTAAAGCAGGTCGAGGTGCTTTATAACCACTGTGACAGTATCAAAATGATCAAACCACAGAGAAATGCACACAGCCCGTATTAGGATGCTAAGTCTTTAAACGAGTCACATCTATATTATATATTTATATAAAGTACAATATTTATATGAAGAGCTCTTTTCCAAAACGAGATAAAAGCCAAATTAAACAGAAAAGCCAAATTTACAGAACCTTTTCACTGCTTCATCAGTGTTTCTGCTGAATCTCTTTATTTCCTTGTTTAAAATGGTCTCAAGATGCAGTTCCTTTCCAAACCGCGACGAGCACCAAACCTATTTTTAGCCTAACTGCGATACGTCCTCTCGACCAATCAGAATTCAGTGAGCGTTCTATGCGATCCAACATGGCGGCGCTCTGAAGCGGGAGAGTTTTTTGTTTCGTCCGTCCGTTCAACACGTTCAGACTGAGCCATAAAAACCATTTTGACAAGATAAACTGAATATTAACCAAATGTGTGGGTCTGGGTAAAAAAATGTCATTTTCCTGAAAACTATTAAAATGGATTTATAGCGTTTTGGAAAAGAGCTCCTCATATATAGACGCAGAAATGCTGACCAATCAGAGCAGACTATACGAAATGAGTATAAACCAAGCCCCCACCACAGCGGCTTCGTGGGTGATCCAACAACTGCAGTTCTCCGAGTGTCCAGTTTCTCATTGAGCCCCATGTTAAACAGGCCGTTTTCACAGCATCATTAAACCTGTTTAAGGACAAAAGAACGTTCTAGTCTGTGTGTTTAGGTCATATCTCCATGACAACACTGAGGGGGGGGGGGGGGGGTGTTGTACCAGGCTAGTTTTTATTTTATTGGAGGTTAAAGTTTATGAATAATCAGGGGCGTGGCCTCTTGAGTGACACCTAGCGTCTGGCCCTCACTTCTCCTCAGAGGCTAGTTGTCAGGATTAGCATCATTAGCATGCTGACTCCGTCATCTCGACCTGGACTCATTTGTGTGGTGGTGTTTCCATAAGTGGTTTGGTCTTCGATCGACTGAACCAACAGATGGTTTAGGAACACACCGTGTTAGCGTTAGCTCTGTTGTGCTAATTAAATAGCCGCACTTGCACCATGACCTGCAGTATGGCCTAATACGATGGCACATACACTAGATGCTAATCTGGAATCAGGATTAGGGCCATGAGGGTCGGTGTTGTACAGTCTATGGGCATGTCACTGTGTTGAATATCAGTTTAAATCATAGATCATAAACTCTGGCTGCCTGCACTCGACCCACGGAGCCGGTGTAATCTCCGTTAGAGACACAGGAAACAAAAAAAGGACGACTCCTCAATCTCAACATAGACTTCCACTCCTGTTTATCTAGTAACGTGTTCTGTTAGCGTAGCTCCCGGTCAGTTATACTGGTAATGTTGCTAATTCTGTAAACTTCAGCCAGATGGACGCATCTCCCCTCCCCCCAACGTCACATACATGCCCTTTTTTGGTAAGAGGAAATGAGGCGGAGTCAAAGTCTGACAAGATGGCGACTCCCAGAGGTGAGGACGACTGGATCAGGTTGAGAAAGGGCCTCGATGGAGAGGCTACGTCCATTTTTATACAGTCTATGGTATAAACCTGAAAATGAGCATAACAAGTCCCCTTTAAAATCTATCATTATATGTTAAATATAAGTAAAATCACAATGCATCAAATTGAAGTTCAAAGTAATGAGGTGGTCGACTTTTATGCTTAAAATCAAAGTTAAACACGACGATAAATCAATTAGAATTACAGTTTACTTGGAAATCACTTGAAAATCATCTATAATATAGGTTTTGTTATATTGCTGCGGTCTTTTCTCCTCTTTTGTTCACACGTTTACTCACTGAATCAAAGACTTGCTGCTCATTTTGACGGCACAGATGCTGCAGTTCACAAGTGTAACAGATATGAGCGTTGCATGTGCGTGTGTGTGTGTGTGTGCGTGTGTGTGCATGTGCGTGTGTTAGAGAGAGCTTGATAGGTGGTGATGATTGGGGCAGTGTTGAATCCGCGGAGCTGCAGATGGCTGGTAATGTCACGCAGCGCTGAATTCATTTCTCTTGGCATCTTTGATTTGTCGTTGTGACGCACGTGACGTGAGTTTCCTCTGATAGATCGCCCCTGAGGCTCAGCGCCATCGTGATGGAGACGACAGGCTCACGGAGAAAGCAAGGACGCTGAAGGAGTTCACTCCTGAAACCCCACACCACCGTTTATCAGCTTACGTTTGACATCCCGTATTTTCCTGAGATCAGTCAGTTTTTTAGTGAATTGAGTTCTTTTTGCGTTGGATTCGTCATTTTAGAGAAAAACTCTCTGCAGAAACTAAGCGCCACAATCAACCTGGTGAGAGTTTTAGGGCGCACTCCCACTGTGCCTCCGTCCCGTGCCCCGTGCTTTAGGGTCCTTGTCCCCCCCTCCAGGCCCGTTTGTACTCACACTACCTGGGCCTCGGAGAATGCTTCTTGCTGCCTATACGTCATCACGCCGTAACACGTCACACGCATTGATGACGTCATGGCGATGCGTGGCTTTGTTTCCAGATCTTTCCGTAGACCTCAGAGTTTTTGTGCGTCTTGTCGACTGTTTTTGAATCTTTTCATCGACCAAATCTGCAGTAAACACTCCACCTCCGCATCACACCAACGTGAACCTTTCGCCGCCATTGTTTGAAATGTCCGCGCATGGTCCCTCCTTCTTTTCTCTACGTCCCAACAGGCGCACAGGAAATGACCTCAGAACCGCCGTAGGCCTCGTACACGTGCGCACGCTCGTGCTCGTACACGTGAAAACACGCTTTACAAAAGCCCACCTCTCCCAAACGGGCTGTGGACGCCTAGCTGCCTGCACCCGGCCCCGGGCTAAACGAACTAGGCTTTTACCCGAAAACCTGTTTTGGCCCGGTGCGGAAGGACAGTGTGAGTGCGCCCTAAGTCGTTTTTTCATTCAAAACGATCAGATTAGGGAAGACAATAATTCAATGTAACTTATCTTCTTTCAGGAGGAATCATATCGTGATGAAATCATATATAGTGATACTGTGATGCACAATTAAGTCGTCTAAACTGACAATAAAAAGCACATTAACTCAAATTTCTGGGATAATTGTATCTGATGAGGGAATACCATTTGAAAATTGAAGTTTGGGTTTAATAATCAAAATAGTCATAACACCTAGATCAGGGGTCTGCAACCTTCACTGCCAAAAGAGACATTTTTACCTCTTTCACCAGATAAAATTCATCTGGAGCTGAAAAACAGATTTGATGTCACAGCTTTTAAAGGAAACGGGAAGTTTGGGGTCCCCTGCTGGAGCTGCTGCCCCCGCGACCCGACCCCGGATAAGAGGCTGAGGATGAGACGAGATGAGAGCTTATGAAGATTTATATAAAGTTATATGATAATTATGAAATTATAGAACGACAATAAAGAGAAATGTTCACATTTTATTCCTATTATGACCTGTGAATCTTTTAACCACCTATCAAGCTACAGGTAAGACGACATCATGTGAAAGCAAATTAATGTCCATCGACACTATTTTCCTCCGACAGATTTTTTTTTTTTTTGGGGGGGGGGGGGGGGGGGGGGTTATCCGTGGTTAGCGTACGGACAGCACGTGTCTGAAACTCAAGATTAGCCACCTGCAGTGAAAGGCGCTGGGCCACAGACCAAGGATGTGACGCATATTTTAATTTCACGTAACATTTCACCTTGAACTCCAAGATAACAGGTGTTCCCTTTGCAAGATCGTCTACTGTGCAAAAAAAAACGCTATTTATTTCCATGTAATTCTTTTGGCAAAGCTACAGGAGCCACTGAGGAGGGGCGTAAGAGCCGCAGGCGGCCCAAGAGCCGTGGGTTGCAGACCCCTGACCTAGATATAGATATCATCAAAACTATATAGCGGCTCAGTGGGGCGGTAGTGGCTCAGTCCATAGGTGACTGGGCTGGGTACCGGAGGGTTGCTGGTTCGAGTCCCTGTGTGGACCATGAATGGAGTGTGGACTGGTGGCTGGAGAGGTGCCAGTTCATATCCTGGGCACTGCCGAGGTGCTGTTGAACAAGGCACCGAACCCCCAACTGCTCGGGGCGCCGGTCACTGGCAGCCCCCTCGCTCTGACATCTCTCCATTGGTTGCATGTATATTGTGTGTGTGTGTGTGTGTGTGTGATACAGTGAAAATTGAATTTCCCCATTCACGGGACTAATAAAGGAATCCTTCTTCTTCTAAAGATTTTCTATCACAATGTCAAAAAACACGGAGAAAACTGCTTTATGACGATATTTACATCATCGGAACGGCGCCTTAGATGCTGATCCTTGCACATTATTGTTATTCTACGCTAAAGTTTGAAGAAAATAAGAAAAAACTCAGTACTTTACTTTTCTTAGGGGCGTTTATTCTCCACAGGCACCAGTGGAGAAAAGGGAAAACATCCATCTACAGAAGTATTCCTCACAGCCACTGAGACGCACATGCAAACATCCCTGAAGCAACAATAATAATAAAATCAGTCTTTATCTTCACGCTCAGCCCACTGGATGCCCACTGATGTCTGCGTTGGAGAGTCTTTTCTGCTCTCATGAGAGTGTCGGGAGCGTTGCATTGTGGGCCGGGTCAGCACAGCCCACGCTCTCGCTCTGTTGGAAGATTTTCTCCCCATAAGACTTAGTCAACAAACACCTACGCTCATAATAAAGCGCGCTCAGACCACAGGCAGAGATTAGGTCCAGCCGTATGTTCATCAGATCAGCTCGCCAAAAGTGAGTGAAGACAGCTGACCGTCATGAACACACATGAACACACATGAACATATTTATGTTATGAAGTGCAGGAGGAAGTGCAGACTGCTGAGCGTTAGGAAACAAGCTGTTTAAGCTGCTGACAGAGCAACATGGAGCGTTTACATTCACGTTATAAAGACTGTAGATTCTTTATTATTCTTTTCCAAGAACTGTTGCCACTGTAGACGCAAGAATAAAGTCTCTCAGGAAGTCAGGGCGCACTCACACTGTCCATCTGTACCGTGCCCCAGCACGTTTCACGACTAAAGTCTGGTTCCTTTGACCAGTGTGAGTGCAACCGTACCACGTCTAGGAGCGGCATGGTTGCCGTCCACAGTTTGGGAGAGGTGGGCTTTAGTAAAGCACGTTTGCACGTGTACGAGCACGAGGCCTACGGCGGTTCTGAGGTCATTTCCTGTGCGCCTGTTGGGACGTAGAAAAAAGAAGGAGGGACCATGCGCGGACATTTCAAACAATGGCGGTGAAAGGTTCACGTTGGTGTGATGCGGAGGTGGAGTGTTTACTGCAGATTTGGTCGATGAAAAGATTCAAAAACAGTCAACAAGACGCACAAAAACTCCGAGGTCTACGGAAAGATCTGGAAACAAAGCCACGCATCGCCATGACGTCATCAATGCGTGTGACGTGTTACGGCGTGATGACGTATAGGCAGCAAGAAGCATTCTCCGAGGCCCAGGTAGTGTGAGTACAAACGGGCCTGGAGGGGGGGACAAGGACCCTAAAGCACGGGGCGCGGGACGGAGGCACAGTGGGAGGGCGCCCTGAGAGACTTAATGTGAACCGACAAACAAAAAATCTGATTTGAGCGTTCAGAGCTGCAGTGTGAACGTAGCCTTATGTCAAAATAATAAATACTTTCTTTGAGTTAAAGTCATTGAAACGTCCTTTAGACTGAAGCAGAGCACACACACACACACACACACACACACACACACACACACACACACACACACACACACACACACACACACACACACACACACACACACACACACACACACACACACACACACACACACACACACACACACACACACACACACACACACACACACACACACACACACACACACACACACACACACACACACACACACACACACACAGGCCTCTTGCGATAACTCTGAGTTTCACCCATCTCCCAGTATTTCTCTTCTGTGCTCATCCATCATTTCTCTATCAGCCTCTCTGGTCTGGAGCGTCCAGGGGAGTCCTCCTGAGGCTGTGTGCAGGATCAATTATTCATGTCTTGTTTTCTGGCCACAAGGACAGAGGTGCCCGAGTCCACTCGCCCCTCAGCCTTGATGAATGTGTGCAGTAAAAGAAGAAAAACCTCTCCTTGCAACAGCCTCGCTCATCTGCACCAACCACAGCGTGACATGTGCACAGAGTCACACAGGAAGTGACAGTTTCACTCAGCTGCACCATCTTCCTGCACGGCTTCAGGGCCCATCGAGGCCGAGGAGATAACAGCAGCCTGAGAGGAGGGTGTGATGATTGGTTGTTAGGGCTCACTGGGTCATAGCTCCTCCCCGGCTGCAAAGTCCCCTTTGGGAGAATCTGCAAACCCAACATGAGTCACGTCATTGTTCAACAGCTCGGGGCTCTCAGTGTGTGCACGGTCACCCTGGTGGCACCGCGGCAGCTAGCAACAACCGTGTCAAACACACTGACGTCAGCGCTCTGCATCCATTTTGGCTTTGCTCGCTGCAAAATGGACTGAAGAGGAGCCAGACTGAGGGCAGCTGAGAGGGGCAGTTCAAAACCTGCAGCAGGGCAGGAAACACTGTTTTAACAGCAGCTCACACGTGTGTCGCTCTCATTAGTGTCAAAGTGTTCAGTTCATTAGCACGCATCGCTTGTCTCTACGTGTGTATGGTGTGGTGGCCCGCATCATCTCTGACTGTCTGTCTTCAGCTCAAAGTGTGTGTAAGAAAATGACCGACCTGCTGAGAACCACAGACATACCAAACTGAACAGTACCAGTAAAAGTCCTGCACTCAAAACCTCTTCAGTACTGACAGCATCAGAGTAAAAGTCAAGTGTTCCCTCTAAGTGTTTTACTGTTAAATGTGTTGTTTGTGTGTGTGTTCATATTCCTGCTGCATTAATGTGCATGCTGAATTTTACTGCTGTAGACGTTTAAAGTTGTGTTCATTTGAACTCATTTAAATACTGTTGGATAATCTACAGCAATGCAGAACCGCCCTGTTTTCAGCTTTGTGACGATGCGTTTCCTTCTGATCCAAGAGGCTTTAGAGTATTTAGCATAATAATTATAATTTTCACTCTTAAAAAGGGAAATTCTGGCAATATTTTTCGTGTAACAACTATTAAAGGGGGTGTCCCAGGCCGTCGCTAACAGCCGAATGTGGCTAACAGTGATTAGCTCAGGGCAGCACAGTAAGACATGGACTCTTCTCATGCTGCTGCAGAGGTTTGCTGTTATCTTGAGCAGTATTAGTGGTTAAAAAAGACATTTTAATGCGTTCACCGTACTGCCACGAGCTATAAGTGTTGTTAGCCACATTCGGCCTGGGATTATTTTACGCTGGAATTTCACTTTAATGCTCCAGTTCATCAAGAAAATCCAAATTCAGAAAATGGAAAATACTAATACTACACTAAGTAAAGCACAAGTACCTTTGTATCTAAATACAGCACTTGAATAAACATACCCAGTTACACTCAACGCTGCAAATTTCCAGTATAAAAAGGGAAGCTACGTCATAATGGTAACTGGTTATTGTACTTATAAAGCACCTTTCTAGTCTTCTGACTACTCAAGGCGCTTTCACAGTGTTTGTCACATTCACACTGATGTTGGTGGACATCTACAGACCATCTAATCTAACCATTCACACCACATTCACACACCAATGCACAGCACGGGGAGCAATTCAGGGTTCAGTGTCTTGCCCAAGGACACTTCGACAAGCAGACTGGGGGAGCTGGGAATCGAACTGCAGATCTCTCGAATGGAGGACGACCCACTCTGGCACTGAGCCACAGTCACCAAATAAACCTGACAAATAAATGAATATGAAATAGCAGACTTTGCCACGATTGTTTAAATAAGAAAAAGGCCCTCAGATGTTCCCTAAACAGGTGAACTGCATACGGTGGATTGTCCTGTAAGACAACACCACTGTGTTCCAAGAAGGAAGTAGTGTTAGCACAAACGGGCCTGGCCTGCGGGTTGGGGGGGCACGGGGCACGGGACGGACGGACAGTGTGAGTGCGCCCTGAGGCTGTAACTTTGGAAAAAGAAGGTAACGCTGCCAGTAACTCATAATAAAACAGGGTGTAACAGTTGAATTATTAGTGTTACATAGTGCTTTCCAGAAACCCTCCAAGGAAATTAGCATTACACACAGTTCTGTAGTAAGTCTGAAGATCTGCTGTGTTAAAAAGTGATTTCTCAACTATACAAAAACCAGGGAAAGGACTTGGCCCCGGATATTAAATGCATTAGTTTCAAAGCGGAAGACAGCAGCGAGACACTTCCTCTCGTGTAAAGGAAACAAATGCGCTGCCAGTTAATGGAGAGCTGTGTTCTTGACACTAATCGCTGCTTCGACCCACCCATCTGGAGACGGCTGAGAGGGCCATCGATCAGTCCCACAGTAAATCTTTAGCAGAGAAGAGCGTTTCAGCAGCGGCACCACGAGCCAAGCACAGATCCGACACACGTGGCACAAATGAACCGGCGTTTCCTTGAAGCACGGATCTCAACGTTCAAACAGCTGCTAATTGCCGATCTTGACAACACCCAGATGGGTTCGTTGAGGACGATGTGTGTGTGCTCTACTGCACCTCAACCTGTGGGGGTTTCAGCTGTTGTAACGCTAATGTATATCCGGCTTCGCTGCTCCCAGCTGCAGGGGAAGGCGAGTCGTAACTTGTGACAGGGGTAATCTCTGCGGACACACCGGAGCACGGCCCAATCAGCGGGGGTAGCAGGCAGAAAATGAGAACACCAAACAGAGCAGCTCCCTCAGCTCCTCCTGGTTTCAAGCGGAGCTCCGGTGTGTTAAACTACGCGGACCACGTCAGCCTCGCCTGCTCATTAGTCGCTCCGCTTTTGATGTGCGGAGAGATTCTGAGCCATAACTCAGTGCGATGAGTAGTGGGATTGATGTTATGAAAAACATAATTTGGAGATTTCATGGTGTTTCAAAAACATCTCAAGACTGAAATACCCGAGAATATCATTTGAAAACTGCAGTAATGAAACTTTACATTAACACAGTTTAACACGGTGAACATCAGCTGGATGACATGAGCCATGATTTCACAAAAAGGGGCGACACGGTGGAGTAGTGGTTAGCGCTGTCACCTCACAGCGTGTGTGGAGTTTGCATGTTGTCCCCGTGTCTGCGTGGGTTTTCTCCGGGTTCTCCGGTTTCCTCCCACAGTCCAAAGACGTGCAGGTGTTGGGTTCATTGATGACTCTAAATTGCCCGTCACGCCCAATATAAACTGGGACTAGCTCACAAAGCCACGCATCGCGATGACATCAATTAGCGCGTGTGAGGTGTTACGGCGTGATGACGTATAGGCAGCAAGAAGCATTCTCCAAGGCCCAGGTAGTGTGAGTACAAACAGGCCTGGAGGGGGGGACAAGTGCCCTAAAGCACGGGGCACGGGACGGAGGCACAGTGGGAGTGCGCCCTAACACTACTGGAGGACTTCATAGGCTTCATGTGGTATAGACTAATTAATTATTGAATTACCAGAATTGATGTTATATGATAGACAGTATATGTATCATTACATCTATGTGTTGTTCTTGAGATATGAACTGACCTATCGCAGAATAGAAGCTGCTGTAAATTATGTTACATTTTCAGCCTCGTAACCTGTCGTCACTTGATTTCTTAATCCATCTTCTCAGAAAATAGTGAACAATTGTCATTTTTAGTCAGGTTCAGTCCAAAACCAAAGGTTATTCAGTTCACTGTCATACATGAGACAGAAAAGCACAACATCCACATCTGAGAAGTTGGACCCAGACAATATTTGGCATTTGTGTTTGAAAATGACAAATGATGGATACCTATCAAAACAGTAGCTACAGCCTCTTTTTCTGTATGTTCAGACCTTTCTACGTATGTGGGTTTGATCTCCTCCTGCACCCTAACCTGCATGTCTGAAGGCTCAGGCTCAGCCCAGCACCGCGCAGGTGTAGAACACGGACTGGAGGATGGATTGCAAGGAAACACAACCAACACTGAATTACCACGACACAAAAACGTAACCTGTGTGCATGTTTGTCTACTCTAAAACTGTCAACAGGATGCATGTGACTGCTGTGGACCCCTTTAGAGAGGAGCTGTTGTGCTGCACGTGCAGGTAAAGATGCTTTACTGCAGCCTGAAAATCAATTAAGAGGTTGAAAGCTGTCAGGCTGTCAATCACAAACCCTACACCACCACATTTCCTTAAAGAAAAAGCAGGTGAGTGCGGTTTGCAACAGAAGCTGCTCCCCTGGGTCGGCTGGATGCATAAATAGCTGCAGTCATGGCTGCCACAGGGACAAGGCATCAGACACGCCGATGTGCAGCACCTCCAGACCCGGATCACAGCAGAAACCCATTAATATCATGTTCCATAATGAAATACCTCCTCACAATATCACACTTGTGTCTCTGTGGGGGATAAAACGTTTAAACATCACTGACTTAACCCACTGCAAAGCAACAGCACAGAGGAGAGAACAGGGGAAATTGCTCATCACTCTCTTTCTCCATCACACTCTCCCCGCCGGGTTTCGACAAGGTCATTTTGGCGCACGACGCAGGAGAAGGCGCACAGCTTCACCGGCACCTGGAGCTTTTCCTGATATTGTACAAACCCAATGCAACAACATACAAAAGGCAACTTTGTATAATAATAATAATAAGATAAATAAGTGGGGTTAAAGCGGAACACGGAATGAATGACCGTGTGGAGGTGGAGCAGGCGGAGAGGAGAGAGGAGAGGGGGCAAGGGCATCGCTACCAATTAGACAAAACCGGGTCGGTGACAGGAAGCCGGACATAATGTGCTGTTTGATGACATTAAAGCACAACACTCGTAACCTCCTAGCCTTCCCTCTCGCCCTCCTCCCCAGAGTCACCCCTCTGAGCTGGCCTGGATGGAGTCTTAACGCGCAAGACCTCCCAACAAGAATGGAACACAGGGCGCATTTCGCCAAAAATGCCCAATCAAAAACCCATTAAACCAAGAACGGTGCCTGAATGCAACGTTTCAAAGGAGCAGCCTCTCATCCATACATCGACTTTATCCCTTGGTTCCCCTCGGGTGCGGGTTTAGGGGTCATCGCGTAGCGCGGCGCGGGCCTTTAAACTCGTTTTTTAAGGGTAAATAAATGTCGAGTTGTATCTTCCTGTTATCCTGCACCTGGATGCATGGTGGATGCACGGCGGCAGAGGAAGAATTCAAAGGGATCCGTGCATTAAAAGGTAGATTAGGATTAAATTGCGCATTTAAGGAGGATTGTTCTTTTCTTACCTTGTTGGTGGAAGGTCGGCGTGTTTTCAGGGGGACCGGGATTTGCTTCTTTACGCGGAAGGAGTCACCCCGAGCACCTGGAGCAGAACGGTCCTGTGTGCCCCTGTGATGTCCACTGACGTAGAAGCAGAGAGAGCTGCACCCTCCTCCGCCCCCTTCACTTACTACACAACATCCCTCTTGGATGGGAGAACGGAGACACCGCCCCCTCCTCCTCCTCCTCCTCCTCCTCCACCACTCCCATCCCTCCTCCAGCAGACACCATTCCTCTCACAGAGAACAGGGGGGTGTGCTGGGTGTGCGTGAAACCTGAAACTGTAAAAGCTATTTCATTTTTCTCCAGAGTGATTCAATCATTGGTGAGTTTCATTATCAGAGGGTCACACTTTGGATGGAGACGCGCGCAACGAGCAGAGAAAGGCGCGCTGCTGCCGCTGCTGCTGCTGCCGCTGCTGCTCAGGGTCTCAGTGGGACTGTCAGGGCTCCATATGCACCAAATGGTTGGTGCAATGAACTGTGCAAGACGAGCCTCTCCCTGCACGTGCTCGGGCTCGTGCCTATAATTGGCCATGTTAAAGAAAAGAAAAGAAGGTTGCCCCCAGTGGAAGGCAACTGAAATCACATTTTATTAATTATCCAAGTATTTGACACAAATGTTTGATTTTTTTGTGTGTGTGTGTGTGTGTGTGTGTGTGTGTGTATACAGTAATTCGTAATATACTGAACACACATGAGGTAAACACCATTCATCTGAACACAATGCCCATGTTACCATAACACCGACCTGGACTCAAATGGTCAAAGGATCCCTTTAAATGTGGCAAACTTCCATAAATACTGAGAATGGTTTAAAGGTTGAATATGGAGAATAAGCAGAACGCCGCCATCTAGTGTCTCAAGATAGTCGTCGCAACAACAAAATATAATTCCAGCACTCAGGTTGCCAGGTGTGTTGCAGAGTGTGTCAAGCGATCAGCTTACAGGAGACCGGAGTCTGTTTGAGTCTGTTTGAACCCGTCGCCTTCAGCAAATCGCAGCATAAAAACAAGGATTTGGAGTTTGACTGACAGTTAGCGTTAGCCGATGGCGTTAGCCGTTCCAGCTAAGTGCAGATGAAAGTGATGTTAGCATCAAGGAGCAGCGTAGCCATGTGGGCGTGCGTTTGAATGGCGTTTCTCTCCTTTCTCTCAGTCCATGGAGTGAATGCTCGGCCTATAGTGACTCTGGTTGTTGCCCGTCTCCGCTCACTCAGCTGCTGGGACAAAGAACGCCCCCTTCACTGAGGCTCCGGAGCAGCTGCAGGATTGGCTAACTCCATTTCACCCAGTGCCAGCCTACAGTAGCTGCACCCAACAACAGACAACCAGCAACGCCCAACGCTATTGGCTGCTACCATGGAAACAGAACGTGACAGAGTAATTGTCAAACCCCAAAAATTTTTATGGAAAAGCAAAACTTTCACTGTGTTCCCCACAAAGCTCCCCGTGGGTGCATTCTTTTTTTTTTTTTAAATATAGCTTTTAATAATTATACACATTCAACCTTTAAGCCTTAAACGTTCAATTCAATTTTATTAACAGTGCCAAATCATAACCAAAGTGATCTCAGGACACTTTACAGAGTAGGTAAAGACCACACTCTATGACTTATTTATGATTTACAGAGACCCAACAATTCCCCCGTAGAGTACGGTGGCGTTGAAAACCTTCACTATAACAGACAGGAACGCAGCACCTCCACCCTCTGTCCGGCTCACTGTGGTTGTGAAGAGTGATGCAGCACCTCCACCCTCTGATTGTGAAGAGTGATGCAGCAGGGGGGTGTCACAGTGGCAGAGGGATACATTATCGGTGGGATGAGGTTTAATTTGCTTCACTGTGTTTAAAGAGCTGCAGAAGGTCCAATAAAGGTTCTGTCCTGGATCTCTCTGACGACCTGGACTTTAGATCTCTGTGAGGCACAACACTGGTTTTAAATCAAATCAAATCAACCTTTATTTATTTATTTATTTGGCGCTTTTCATACAGAAAGTATTGCAAAGTGCCAAGTTACAGAGATGTACAGAAAAAGAGAAACATCAAATAAAATCAGGAGAAGAAAGTTTAAAGAACCCACAGTCATGCACAGAGACACACACACATATGTATACGTTCATACACACACACACACACACACACACACACACATATATATGTTCATACACACAATCACACATACACACACAGCCACGCAGAGACACAGACACACACACTCACACCTACACAAACACTAGCTGTCACTACAGAGACATGGCCGGGCAGCGAGACCTGAGGTACAGAGGCGGCTAGAGGAAGCTCCCTTTGGGGGGCCGACCACACCGGGAGAGATCCCAGTCCAAGGTCACAGGGAGCACCGCCACAGACACCACCCCAACCCAAGCAGACAGGAGCCTCCACACCAAGGTGCAGAGTCCTCTAGTCGCCCAGGCTGAACCGTCCACGGGACAGCACCCGCCGCAGCCAAGATCAGAGACAACTCCCAGTCCTTTAGGCCCCCTGAGGAAACACTGGAGATACTGAAAGGTTTGTGCAGGTTAGCTGAGGAGGCAGCAGGAATGATTTAATGATTTATTATAAATGACTTACAGGTCCTGCATCCACGGGCAGACAGGAAACAGAGCAACCAGGCAAACTGGAACCAAAACCCCAAACACCGATGAAGACAAACGGACAGGGAAGACAGGGTGGACTGGAATGAACAGGGAGTGATTGATTGTTGCAGTGAGAACAGAAGGAGGTCACGTGACTGCAGGACTAATGGAGGACAGGTGGAGTTAATCAGGGCGGGGCAGGAGGGAAATCAGACTCCTTAGGAAGTACATGTCAAAATAAAACAGGAAGCACAAAAGAGAAATGTACGAAACAGGGAACAATCATTTTAAAACCCACAAATCCTCAGATGTCTAATAAAAGAGTCAAATACAAAGACTGATACCAAACAGAAGCCCGACTCGGACGATTTAAACAGGACTTTCATTTGTATTTATTTGTTCCTTTCGCGAAAATGCCTCTTCATTACATTGCACACACAATGATAAATTCAATTCACAATTACATTTACATACATTTAAACATTTACGTGAATGGAAAGGAGCAGAGAAGAAGAATACAACTCTTATATTTGTTTTCAACACAACAAACATGTGACGAGCTCCCCTGGTTTCCCCGACCCGCGCACAGTTCTCACCAAATTAAATACTAAACCTACAAAACAGTTTATACAACACGTGCATCAAGCTACTCGTCGAGTTTATATGATTCAATATGCTTAGTTAAATACAATCTTTTAAATGGAAAAATATTCGCACAACTGTTTAATCAAGCACTCGATTTAGGGCCTTTTTCCTGAAGCTAATGTTGCTAACTCACTGTGTGTGTGTGTGTGTGTGTGTGTGTGTGTGTGTGTGTGTGTGTGTGTGTGTGTGTGTGTGTGTGTGTGTGTGTGTGTGTGTGTGTGTGTGTGTGTGTGTGTGTGTGTGTGTGTGTGTGTGTGTGTGTGTGTGTGTGTGTGTGTGTGTGTGTGCCTGCGTGTGTGTGTGTGTGTGTGTGTGTGTGTGTGTGTGTGTGTGTGTGTGTGTGTGTGTGTGTGTGTGTGTGTGTGTTAAGCACTTAACAGTGTAAAATGGCACATACTGATTTAGGGCCTTTTTTTCTGAAGCTAATGTTGATAACTCACCGTGTGTGTGTGTGTGTGTGTGTGTGTGTGTGTGTGTGTGTGTGTGTGCGTGTGTGTGTGCGTGTGTGTGTGTGCGTGTGTGCAGCTGTAGACTCTTAATTGTGGCCTGGTTGACACACAATTAAATTTCCAAACAGGATCAAATTTCCTGGAGACGACGACCGGCGGCGCCGCTTCAACGACGCGTCCCTCAGCTCTGATCTGCAGCTGTAAATGTGTTTTAATGTGTTCCACAGTCACAAACAGATGCTTTACACACACCTGCACAGGTTCATGCGCCTCACAGCTCAATTCACTCACTCTAACTGAGCTTGTGTCCGTTATTTGCAGTAACCAGGACGCAGTGTGTCTCATTGATCTCCACGAGGCGTTTAATGACACTTCTGTTCTTAACGCTGAAGGAGGATTTACTGCGTTGCTGAGTGTTTGTGACAGTCACACTTTACGGTGTGTGTTCCTTTAATGACAGAAATATGTTTTGTTATTCAGGGAAAAATGATGAGTCATAAAATCTGTGTGTCCTAGTTTGGTTTTTGGGTCGGTTTGGCTTCCTGTCGCCATCTGGTGGCAACTTTAGGTAAGACGAGCTGCAGCTGCTCAGGATTTAAGCATCACTCATTTAGAGACGAGCAGGAAGTTTAAACCTGCTTCATAAACCTCAGTTTTCCTATTTAAAAATATAATTTACTCATTTATTTCAAGCAGCATTCATTTCAATAGCATTTGCACAGAAAACAGAGACATTTGAATGCAGTTTGTGCCTGAAAAGGAGAAGAAGAAGAAATCGTATGTACACCCCACCCCCCTGTTTCTCATCAAGTGTCTTAAACAGAACATGTGTGTCGTCACTGATGCAAGTAAATGTAAATAAACAAAAACACACACACAAAAAAACAACAACACGGTAATAAAAACCAGGAGGTCAAAACCAGGAGAACAATGACAACATCTCTTTTAACATACTGAACATTATGATTCATATGCAGCTTCTCCGGCTGTCAACAGTAAATATAATTAATACGTTTAATAAAATAAGTAAAAAGAGGTTAGAGAGAGAGAATCGCATGTTATAAATAAATGAAAGCGTCTTTAATAACCATACGGTGTTAAACTTTGTGGGTGAGTGGAAATAAATATGGAAATCTTAAATTAAATTAATCTAATAATTATTTTTAATACAATATTTTAAAACATATTTTTTAAATATTTATTGTAAATAATATAATACTAAAAAATACTGTTTATACATACAATTATATATAAATATATATATAATTTTATGTATAAACTTT